>NC_041392.1:143910416-143917817 GCF_002162155.2 Triticum dicoccoides
GGAGGGGGGTGGCCGGTTGGGCCTGCGCCCGAATGGGCCGGCCAACGAGGCCAGTAGGCCGTGGGAGGGGGTTCCCTTTTTTTGTTTTGTTAGTTTCTTTCTTTTATTTATTTTCCTTTTCTGTTTTTATTTATTTTAAAATACTTAGGCAGTTTATAAAATTGTGTTTATTACACCATATTGACTTATGTAAAATATGGCATCTCCCGAACACTTTTGTTTTAAATTTTGAAAAACTTTTATTGTTTGCTTTGATTTTGAAATTTGAATTCGAACGGGATTGAATCATCGCGAGGTTTACAACAGTAAGAGTGGTGATGAGGCATCATTAGCAGAGGTTACTGTAGCTTGATTATCCGGGCGTCACAGCACCACTGGAGATGTGGCCTCTCTAGCCGCCGCCGTAGGAGATGGAACCGGGGCCACCAGACCCAGACGGCCTCCCCAATGGCCGGCCGTCGTCGGTGTCGTCGGCGCCAGGATAGGAGGAGAAGAAATCGAGGCCACCTGCCCCGGACTCCCCCCTAGGCACTGTTGGAAATATGCCCTAGAGGCAATAATAAATTGGTTATTATTATATTTCCTTGTTCATGATAATCGTTTATTATCCATGCTAGAATTGTATTGATAGGAAACTCAGATACATGTGTGGATACATAGACAACACCATGTCCCTAGTAAGCCTCTAGCTGACTAGCTCGTTGATCAATAGATGGTTATGGTTTCCTGACCATGGACATTGGATGTCGTTGATAACGGGATCACATCATTAGGAGAATGATGTGATGGACAAGACCCAATCCTAAGCCTAGCACAAAGATCGTGTAGTTCGTATGCTAAAGCTTTTCTAATGTCAAGTATCATTTCCTTAGACCATGAGATTGTGCAACTCCCGGATACCGTAGGAGTGCTTTGGGTGTGCCAAACGTCACAACGTAACTGGGTGGCTATAAAGGTTCACTACAGGTATCTCCGAAAGTGTCTGTTGGGTTGGAACGAATCAAGACTGGGATTTGTCACTCCATGTAACGGAGAGGTATCTCTGGGCCCACTCGGTAGGACATCATCATAACGTGCACAATGTGACCAAGGAGTTGATCACGGGATGATGTGTTACGGAACGAGTAAAGAGACTTGCCAGTAACGAGATTGAACAAGGTATCGGGATACCGACGATCGAATCTCGGGCAAGTATCATACCGCTAGACAAAGGAAATTGTATACGAGATTGATTAAGTCCTTGACATCGTGGTTCATCCGATGAGATCATCGTGGAACATGTGGGAGACAACATGGGTATCCAGATCCCGCTGTTGGTTATTGGCCGGAGAGGTGTCTCGGTCATGTCTGCATGGTTCCCGAACCCGTAGGGTCTACACACTTAAGGTTCGATGATGCTAGGGTTATAGGGAAAGTATGTATGCGGTTACCGAATTTTGTTTTCGAGTCCTGGATGAGATCCCGGACATCACGAGGATTTCCGGAATGGTCCGGAGGTAAAGATTTATATATGGGAAGTCCTGTTTTGGTCACCGGAAAAGTTTCGGGTGCTATCGGTAACATACCGGGACCACCGGGAGGGTCCCGGGGGTCCACCAGGTGGGGCTACCTGCCCCAGAGGGCTGCGTGGGCCAAGTGTGAGAGGGGACCAGCCCCAGGTGGGCTGGTGCACCCCCCACCAGGGCCCAAGGCGAAGAGAGAAGGGAAAAGGGGGAAACCGTAGGCTCAGATGGGCCTAAGGCCCACCTAGTGGTGCGCCCCCCCTCTCTCCCCCCTTGCCCCCCCCTAGATGGGATCTAGGGCTGGCCGCCACCCCTAGGGGTGGAAACCTAGGTGGGGGCGCAGCCCCTCCCCTCCCCCTATATATACTTGAGGTATGGGGCTGCCCAACACGTGTGATTTGCTCTCTCTGTTGGGGCATCCCTACCTCTCTCCCTCCTCGTCTCTCGTAGTGCTTGGCGAAGCCCTGCTGGAGTCCCGCGCTCCTCCACCACCACCACGCCGTCGTGCTACTGCTGGATGGAGTCTTCCCCAACCTCTCCTTCTCCCCTTGCTGGATCAAGGCGTAGGAGACGTCACCGGGCTGTACGTGTGTTGAACACGGAGGTGCCATCTGTTCGGCACTAGGATCATCGGTGATTTGGATCACGACGAGTACGACTCCATCAACCCCGTTCACTTGAACGCTTCCGCTTAGCGATCTACAAGGGTATGTAGATGCACTCTCCTTCCCCTCGTTGCTAGATTACTCCATAGATTGATCTTGGTGATGCGTAGAAATTTTTGAATTTTTGCTACGTTCCCCAACAGGCACATCCTCCGAAGCAGACGACATCTCCCGGCACGTGACCACTGGGGGCACGGGGGAGAGCGAAACCACCTGAGGCTCCACCACCCCTCCCCCCTCCAAGGTCGTCGCCGAGTGTGTCCTCACTAAACCTCCCACCACGGGACTATCAACATCATCAAAATCTAGCACCGGGAGCGAGCACTCAAAAACATCATTAGAATCCACCCGGTCACTCCAAAGTCTAGGAGGGGCAGACGCTGGCTCAAAGGAACCAAACCGCAAAGTACTCATCGGCACCGACAGAGATGGGGCCGGCTCTACCCCGGGCCCATCCCCGGGCAACTGAGCAACATGTCCCGGTCCGTTGGACCTCTCTCATCCAGCCTCATCAGTCGGTTCCTCACTAGCACCCGCGTTGTCGTCACCCTTGTGCATATCCACATCAGCCCCATTAACCGCCTCAGCAAACAACTCTGTATCCTCAAACTGAATCTCAAGAGGAAACACCTCTCCCCTATAAGTCCAGTTGACCACATCCGGGATGAACTCAATGTCCAAAACACTCACTAGAAGTCGGGCCACCCCATGGGCGCAGGTGAATGCCATATCCACTTTCTCAGTTTTGCCAACCATAATACCCAGACTAGCCACAACTCGAGAATCCGTCAAAGACTCAGAGGGAGCCCCGGAAAACCGCAGCCATACCTGAGTGAGGGGCTTTCCCTTAGGCTCCACTTTCTTCCACTCATGAAACTCTAGAATGCATTTAGTGCCAGGGACCTTGCACAACCCAAAGCTCAGCAACCGCTTCAAATCCTCCACCGTTGGGAAGTCAACCCTGAACACATTGTCCTCGATATGGATAAGCTCCCACTGAAAATCACCTGGAGCCAGTTCCTGAAGTCTCTGCATAATCTGAGCCTCAGAAACCGCTCCCTGGGTAGCTTTCACAATTCCAGTAGTCAAGCTCTGCGTCTCTACCGGAATCTCTCTCGTAGTCGGGGACTCAAAGAACATCAGCTCAGCACAATATACTCCATACATTGTAAGAGCCGGAGCCTGATCACGCAGAAGCGGGCAATCCCCCGCGGCATGGGCTAGTTTACCACACGTATCACACAACTCTGCCACGCACTCAGCAATGAAGTGACCCTTCTCACCACATCGATAGCATAACATCTTCTCCTTACGCGCCCACTTGGACGCCCTCTCAGACTCAGTCCCGTCGCCTGCGTCAGCTGAAACACCAGTCCCAGGAACTTCCGCGTTGGCCAAAGCCGTCACTACCTCCATCGCCTGGCTAGGCAGTGCGGTCGCCTGAATGGGATCGGCTGCCACATCAGTAGCATGATGGTCCACAACGGCCGGTGGCGGATGCTGTCTGCGGTATCGACCACGACCACCCCCACGACCACCACGGTGACCACGGTAGTCACCTCTCTTCCGCTAGTCCAGTCCTGAAGCTCCCTCGACAAAACCGCCCAAAGGGCCTAGAAACGGCCTCTCAGCGGAACCATCACTCTGCCAAGCATAACCACGGCCACCTCCCGTAGATGATGATCCACGGTGTTGACTATCCCCATAAGCATCATAGCCATCGTCCCCCCACTGTCCTCGGGGCGGATCATTAGACTCTCCAGCCACCACGTTCTGTCTCGTCTGCGTTGGGCCCGAGCGCTTTTGCGTTGGCCTCGCGACATAGTGAGGCGGCGGCGCGACACGAGGCTGCACGCTGGCAGAGGTGGCCTGGACAACCGGCCGTGGGCCATTGGCTTGGACAACCGGCCGAGGGCCATTATGCACCGGCGGCCTCGGCAGAGCAGCTCCATGCCCCACAACCGTAGAGGTCGGTGGCCTCGGCGGAGCAGCGCCGCGCCCCACAGCCGAAGGTACCGCCGAAGCCGCCGCCGGCGGTGGCCGTAGTCCCAGAGCGCCACGACCGGCAGCCGGAATCGCGCCCGCCGCCAGCGCCGGTCGCAGGCCGGGCGGGATGCCACGCCCTGCAGTGGCCGCAGGTCGCACCCCGGGCGACGCGCCACGCCCTGCCGGCAGGACCGGCCGCTGCCCTAGCGGACCACCACCACGTCCAGCCAGTGTCGCCCCGGCCCCCACATTGTTCTTCGGATCGGCGGAAGAAGCACTCCCCCGCCCAGCCATGGCGAGAGGAGGAATACGGGTTGCACGGCCAGGTCCGCAGCGAGGAAAACCAGGCACCACCGTGCGTTTGGCAACCCTAGGCGGCGGCAGGATAGATCGATCACGACGATCTTCGACCCTGCATGGCGCGATATGCAATGGAGGCGCGTCCAGGCTCTCCTGGGCCACATACCCAGTCGAAGCCGGTCCACAAAGCCCCTCGTCAGCTCCCCCATGTTGGGCCTCATACCCATGCACGGGCTCACAGCCGACCCGCTCATCGACAACCCCTTCATGGCCCAAGAGGAAATTCAAACGAGCAGCCCTAGCCGCCCGGATCTCAGCCGCCGTTTGGCTCTCCAGCGCTGGCTCCGATCTCCCCTTCCTCTTCTTTTTCTTACGGACAACCCGAGTCCAAGCATCTCGCGGGAAAAATCTAACAAAGTTAGGGGTTGGATGCATACCTTAGGTAGAGGCCCTTTTCAAGGCCGGATCGCCGTCGCCGCCGTCCTCCGGTGAATGATTCGGCGAACAACCTCCACCCTATCCTCTGAACGCAGCCCGATCCGCGCCGGATCATCGCCCGACACAATATCATCGACCAACGCGGCCACCTCTTCCTCCGAGTATCCAGGGCTGAAGGCCTCGCAAATCACGTCGGATGGCATCGGTGAGTGATCAGCCGGCGATCTGCCGGCGGGATCCCCGTCGTCGTCCTCCTCGTCTTCCGAGCCCACGAGAACCCAGAAACGCCCCCCTACACGCCTCGTAGAAGGGTCCGCAAGCACCGGTGGCCGGCTCGCGGCGTTCGCCGCGGGCGCCTCCCGAGTCGCCTCAGTCCCCATCTTACCCGTCGTAGTCAATGCCGATGATCAACTATTTCCCATCTTAATTAATGAATAAACTATTTCCCAAACCCAAACTATATGGAAAAATCAACCTCAAAAGTATTCCCATACACATATGCTTTTGATATAAACATTGATTTTTTTGAAAGATATATATGCATTCTCACTCGCTATACAAACTCTAGACCTAGAAAAATAGTATCATTAGAATAACAATCAAGAGAACAATTAGTCTCATAATACAAAATTGTTTTAGCTTCAAAAACGATCTTACATTGTGGGGCGAAGGGAGTATAATTTTGATGACATATTACTCATATTTTGTTGATAAATTAATGAATTTTTTATTAAAGCAAGTGCGCGACTTATAAACCAAGTTAGAGGAAGTAGACATATTCCTCAGCATTATTAACGAGGTGTTACTGACAAGGCATCTCTTCCTGTGTGTTTTTCAAGCAGCATTCAATCTTGAGCCAGATACACTATTAGAGAGATCCTCAAATTGGATTGGGCAAAAAAGGATAGCACTACGTCAATACTACATGGCCAGATATGGGCTGTGTGTTGCACCACCGAAGATGGCTTTGTGTTAGATGGTGGGGTTATCCTTGCGCCGGTGGTGGTCAGGTGCGCTCCTTGGGCTAAGTCATGCAATCGTGGAAACATGGGGCGTATGCCGATCGTCTAGGATTGTTCTTGGCTCAGTAAGCCGTGATAAACATAATGGCTTGACCAACCAATATATATGGGCATCGCTAGAAAAAAAATCATCCTCCATAAGTATCACAGTTTGCTTGGTGTGGCATGATCTCCTGTCTAGTAGCTTAGACTTCATTCCGATTAGTGTTTCAAGAGTACAATATGACCTTGACAATCCACATTGGTGCGATTAGGGGTTTGGTTGGTGGTGCCTATGGTGGCCAGTGACACTGACACCGATGTAGATGCAAAACTATAAACCTCTAGGATAAGAATATCATCATCCTTGAATCAGATCAGAAGCGCATGGCACCAGATCCCTTCATGGCGCACGTGAGAAACCCTATTCTCGTTGTTCCAAGTAGATGGCAAGCGGAGCACCATTGATGGTTTGCCAAGAAGAGATGCTGAAATCAAAATGATGGTTTGCTTTGGCCCAATTCAGATATTTTGGAGCCATGCATGCAAGTGCAGCAACGAACAGTGCACTACCCACTCAATGATCAACGACGCACAGCTAGCTTCCTTCCATGATCCAATTATCCTCATGGACCATGATCCAATTCAGATATCTCATCACTAGTGCGGAGGAATCTTTTTGTTTATTCATATTTTGGAAGCGAGAGGGATCTTTTCACTGGCATGACATGAATATATACATTACGATGATTCTTAGAATATACATGGTCCCAAAGAATCAACTATTGGCACATGATCTGTGATAGAAGAATCAAACATTTTTAAGCAATGTCTCTCTGTGCTAAACTGTTGAGAGAAGTGCCTAGGAAATGGGACAGCGCAGTAGTGTGCCAGGGTGGCTCGTTGAGATGCAGAACCACTTCCCAGGGAAGAGATCAAGAGAACACCGTTCGTTATGGAGGCTGGGAAAACAAATGGACACGAATATGAATAGAGTTGAGCGCGAACAAATGGAGCCTTAGTAACTTATGCTACACAAAATATATGGACCGTTCGGTTTGCACCGCCAGATTTTCAATTACATGCCCCCTTGTGTGATAAAACTTCCGAGTCTCTGACTGACATTAAATATGTTTTCCACACTAATCCTATACCCCCTTCGTTTTTTTTTTACTTTGCATATAAGATTTGTTTGAAGACAAACTACGCAAAGTTTGATCAAATTTATATTAAAAAATAATCAAGACCTACAATACTAAAGTTATATAATGCGAAAGTTAATTTCACGATGCATCTAATAATATTGATTTCATATTGTGGATGTTGATATTTTTTCTATAAAGTTGATCAAACTTTACAAAGAATGACTTCATACAAATTTTATATGCAGGCTAAAAACAAAAGGACGGAATCTGCTATATGTAAATAGGTGGTGGTGCCCATTAACTTATTTCTCTCAATATACACAGTACAACATGTCACCTCAACATGCAACCATATATGGGAAAG
>NC_041392.1:143918158-143937211 GCF_002162155.2 Triticum dicoccoides
GAAATACAAAGTTACCTTCATATTGATTTAGTATGTAAAATTTGGCATAGGAAAATAAAAATATAGGTCATAAGACCAGAAAAATCGCATTTTATGCATATTTTACACTATATTTTGACGTTTGTAATTTCACATAGCATAAAATAATTTTTACTGCGAACATATATTTTCTTACATCCTCTTTTTACGTCTGAAATAAGATAAACTTTACGGAACGTAAAATTACAGTGTGTTGATGTTAAAAAAGAGGGGGTGAAGAATAATTATTCCTCACCCAGGATGACGAATAGTCAATCCCTATATATATCAACTGCATATAAAATTTTCATACAACAATATCCCATTGAAATATAAACCAACTGCTGCCTCAACGTGTGGCAATAATCATCTACCGTAAGCATAGCGAATGGTAGCAACAAAACTATTCCTTAAAAAAAGCATGGGAACAAAAACAGGTCCATTATGGATGCCATTGACTTTTCTCATGTTGCACTTTCCTATTCATTTTTTTATTTCTAAAACTGAAAAAAAAACTCTATCTAATACTAGATGATATCTGTATGTTTTTGTGGAAATTGGGAGCAATGTATTTCAAAAAATTTGGGCGTATGGACCATGACTATTTGGATTGATAATATTAGAACTGAAACCGAAGACACATATGATTTATAAGATTTAATTATCATATAGTTTTCAAATATTTATTATATGTCAATAACACAATAGAATAAAAACGGAAACAATAAAAATCTGATGGCATGGCAAATCAAACGGTTTTCATGGTAATTTATATTGGCGCAATAATGGCAAATTGCAAGCACAACAATTTCCTGGCAAAAAAATATTAAAATAAACTGAGACGGATTTGCCCTGCTCGTGAACTAAATTTGTCATTTCAGCAAACATAATTTGCCATGAAAATTGGTTCGATTTGCCATGTCTAAAAATCTAACGTTCACTAGATATTCGGGTCATATTGACCAAGTCTTTTTTCCTGTACATGGTTGCACGTTATGGTGGACATGTTCACAAAAGTAAATTAGTGGGTATCATCTATTGAATTACATATGATATCTAAAGCAGAAAAAAAATACAGGATACTATATAACCAAAAGCGCAAAGTGGCGGCATCTTGGTTTACATGACACTCGTCAGGGAACAACTGTTCTCTCACGCGTTAAGGTCGTTCCAGATCTCACAAGAGGAGGGCATCCATTAGGAAGAGACCACTTCACCTAACTAATTAACGAACTTTAGAAAGGGCTGAGGACATCAACATTATTTATGCCACCCTATCACGCGTGCACTGGTTGATGTGTATGTATGCCCTTAATATGATATCGGATACATGATGCAACATATAGTTCTCATGCCGATGAGATAGGTTCAAGCACCCATCATGCATTTCAGTTTTTTAATGCAGCTTTAAGCCTTTAACTCAAAGCTTCTGTTAGAACACCAAGAACTAGTTAACAGAACCACACACAATGAGACAACTATCTTGCTGCAAATTAGAAAAGAAAAAGACATAGCTGATGAGACGATCAACGAGACTTTGGAAGCATGCATGATGTATCTCATCCGATGTAATCAATGTAGCTGGTTAATTAAATTATGTGTGTGTATGTATGACAGATCTTGTTGATGACACTTCGGCATGTTAATTAATGGATAAACTATTTCCCAAACCCAAACTATATGGCACAAATCAAACTCAAAAGTAAATTGACATACATATATGCTTTTGGCCTAAACAATGATTTTGGTGAAAGATATATATGAACTCTCACTCGCTATACAAACTCTAAACTTGACCCGGGCATGGACAGCCCGATCCAAAAGCCCAACATCCGGGCTGGGCTCTGGCGAAGCCTGCCCCAAAAGCCCAAAAAAGCCCAAAAGGGCATAAATCACTATTTTATTACAAATATAGGTATAATGTATTATTTAAGTATCCCAAACTATTTATTTTAATTTAAAAAGGGCACTGTGCACGTGTTTTTTGCTAGGACGGGCTGGGCTCGGGCTTGATAGAGCCTGGCCCGACGAATGCCCAGGTTTACTCTAGACCTAGGAAAATAGTATCATTTGAATCACAATCAAGAGAACAATTAATTGATGCCCCCTCCGTCCCAAAATAAGTGTCTCAACTTTTTACTAACTTTAGTATAAAGTTGTACTAAAGTCCAGACACTTATTTTTGGAACAGATGGAGTATAATTGATACATATAACTCATATTTTGTTGATAAAATTAATGTTTTTTTATTAAAACAAGTGCACCACTTATAAGCCAAGTTAGAGGAAGTAGATATTCCTCCGTCGCACACACGATGTGTTGTCTGGCCAGTGCAAGTGGCATTAAGGCGGTGGTACTGATAAGGCATCTCTTTGCATGTGTTTTTCAAGCAACATTCAATCTTGAGCCAGATACACTATTAGAGAGATTCTCAAATTGGATCGGGGCATGGAAGGATAGCACTATGTCAATACTGCATGTGCAATTGTGGGTTGTGTGTTGCATCGCAGGCCGATGAGGGATATGTGTTGGATGGTGGAGTCAGCCTTGCATCGGTGATGGTCAGGTGTGCTCCTTGGGCTAGGCCATGCGGTCATGGAAACACGCGACATATGCCAATGGTCTAGGGACTGTTCTTGGCATATTAAGCCATGATAAACATAACAGCTTGACCAACCAATATAGGCATCGCTAGAAAAAAACCATCCTACATAAGTAGAGTAGAATATGACCTTGACAATTGACATGGGTGTGATTAGGGGTTTGGTTGGTGGTGCCTATGGTGGCCAATGACACTGATGTAGATGCAAAACTATAAACCTCCAGGATAAAAAAATCATCATCCAATAACTAGATGGATTCGTAAAGAATGTTGAATTTGTGTCATTCCCTTCCCAGAGGTGTTGTTATTTGTTCTCTAGGATGAAATACCAGTATGTGGTTTGGTGGATGTACCCGCTCTAGAATATGTGGGATGTATCCGGTGAGGCAACGTACAACCATCACTCCTTTATGGAGGCGTTGTTGTCTTATAGAGTTGTTCATTATCTATCTTTGTGTCATTTAGGTGGTTACTCTGGTTGTGGCCGATTTTCCTACCAGTGTTGGCTATAATGTAGTTATGTGCGCCAACTAGTGTTTCAAATATGTCGGAACTACCTAGGGGGGATGCTAGTCTACTTAACACTCAAACCTTGATGTGTGTGTGTGTGTGTGTGTGTGTGTGTTGCATTATGTTAAAGATGGTTTTTATAGTCTTTATAGTGTTGTAGTGATTTAACAACAAACGAGTTCCTAATTTCTTGCATGTACTATCTCTTGTTTACTTATTGGTTCTGTACATGGTTCCTATGCAACGTGTGGAGGCATGAGAATCATTTGTCTTCGGGTGGAAGCACTTGAATAAAGTAGCTCGGGCTATATTCATCTGATTTGGTTAGTTTCCAGTAATAAATTTTGTGAGATGTGAGTTATAGGTGTAACATATAATTCCTTTTATTTTTATTTCTTTTGTTTGTATGACTTTTCAAATACTTAGCAAAAATTTGTCCAGGATAAATACGAGCACCAAGACTTGAACCCTGGTGGGCTGGGAATACCAGTGTCCACCTAACCAATCAACCATACTCCCTCCATCCGCGAATACGTGTACATCTAAATTTTATCTTAAGTCAAAGTTTTAAAACTTTGACCATCTTTCTAGGAAAAAGTAAAAGCATTTATGGCACTAAATTGGTACCACTAGATTCGTTTTGAAATGCACTTTGATAATATATCAATTTGATGTCATATATGTTACTACTATTTTCTATAAAATTGGTCAAACTTTTAAATTTTTGACTTAGAACAAAAATTAGATATACACTTATTCACGAACGGAGGGAGGGTTGGTTCGCAATACACGTGTAATTTTAAAATGAAAAAATGCATGTCAATGCTATAGTCAACTCCAAACTCACCATAAATCATATAATTATTGATTACAACAATCAACTTGATTATATTTCCATGAGATTATTGATGAAAGCTAAGCAACAAACCAATTGACGTGGTAGATGTCGAATCCATTGCTGCAGGAGTTGACTCGGTGTCCAGCCGTGGGTGTTCATATCGATTTATATTGGCCATGCATGGGTGCTAGTTGATTGCATCAACACTTGAACATGCATGTATAGGCTGTATTCATCTAGCACGTGTGACGTGCTCCCATGATCACGTCGGTGTTCGCTGTGCACGCCTATGCCTGCCGGTCTTGATGATGCATGTAGTGTGTGCCTCTGGCCGTGTGTGTGCGTGGTGCCTCCGGCCATCAGGGCCGGATATGCTCATCTCTGGCTGATTGAAAGACGCAGCGCATGGCATGGTGTGCGGCCGCCAGATTGCATCTAGGGAAATTCACATCCAACAATTAGGAGAGGATGGGTGGCGTTAGGTTAGAGGATGGCCCCTGATTTGGCTCTCAGCGAAGAGCCCGGCACTCGGCGTATACGAAAATTCCAGTAGTGTGGGTGGGAATTAGAGGATTGGTGGATAGGTTAGAGGATGTAGGAATTAGAGGAAGCAACGCTAGAATTATAGATTAGATGTCTTAAAAAAATCATTTTTCTTTTATTAGTATCCACGAATCAGGAGAGAGGATGGTCGGCGTTAGGTTAGAGGATGTGGGAATACGATAAAGCAATGCAAGAAATTTAGATTAGATCTAAACTACTACAAAGGACCGATGAAATCAACTATTTCTATTTCTATATTTGTCTGATTAATATGAGTTAATCTACATCATTATAACTCAGACCCACCAGACGAGCTGCTCATATTTACTAATTAATGTGGTAATTTTTAGGGAGTCTCTAATTAGTATAAGCACAACTATTTCTATTTTATATTTGTATAATTAATATGGGTTAATCTACACCGTTATAACTCGGACCTACCGGATGAGCGGCTTGTATTTTCTAATTAATGTGGTAATTTCTAGGGAGTCTCTAATTAGTATAAGTATAGATATAAATAGATAGATGTAGATATAGATATAGATATATAAGTACAACTATTTCTATTTTTATATTTGTATGATTAATATGAGTTAATCTACACTGTTATAACTCGGACCCACCGGATGAGCGGCTCGTATTTACTAATTAACATGGTAATTTCTAGGAAGTCTCTAATTAGTATAAGTATATAAGTATAGATATAGATATAGATAGAAGTATAGATAGATAGAAGTATAGATATAGATATAGATATAGACGTAGAGAAATATAGATTTCGAGAATGCATCATTTTACATGGCCGCCCAACGCATTCCTGTTGCAGAAATATGCTTCAATTGAGCTTTCTTGCAAATGTTATTGTCCTCTCTCTTCTTCTATCATGGTTTTCGTGATTTTGTGTTGTGATTTGACATCTGTTTAATGGTATACGAAGTTTCTAAAAAAACAAATGCAGGCCACACCATCGATCCACCACAAGTCAAAGCAACCGACTACTCCAGCATGCCCACTACACTACGGTTGCGGCACCTCTGTTCCCATGCTAGGATACACATCCTCCATTTGCTAGAAATGCCTGCCAAAATCCAGAAATTCAATTTGGCTCCCGGGAGCACATGCTCCTGGGCCCAACACTATTTTTTCAAATGTCAAAAAAATCTAGACAAATTTTTTGCGATCTTAATCACATCCAAATGCTACTTGCAAATTTTGAGACAAAAAGATTAAACATTTTCGCTTGTGCAAAAAAAAGCAAATCGAAGACCAAATGTCATCCTAATTTGGGTTTTTTCACCGACAAAACACCGCTGCTCCATTTCACACGAAATTTGTCAAGCATGATTGCGAAACTAACACGGACATCTATTAAAACTTTCAGATTTTTCTGATTTGTTTTACATTTGTTTGGAATTTATTGTTCATCCGGGAGCATATGCTCCCGGGAGCCAAAACGCCCCTCCGCCAAAATCACGCTAGTTTAATTATAGGAACATGTTTTTTCTTTCTTTCAAAAAGGAAGTTGAAACCCCAAGACTCTGCATGAGTGTGATGCACACAAACCATTTTTATTAAAGTTGTTGCAAGACGATGTGGTCAAAGTCATTAACAAGTGGAATACAAAACAGAGACAACTACCATAGAACCATTACAAGATATGAATTTTTTTGTCGAAAAAACAAGATATGAATTTAACACCTACGGCTAAGTCAAAATCTTCCGCAACAAATAGATAACATGAAGTAGCATTTGATCTTCAGCTCTTTTTATGGAGCACTTAAGTAAACAAGTTGATTAATCTGGCCATTATGATTCTTACATATGTTACATTTTACTGGTATGGCCAGGACTTATGAGTCATCATACAGGGGAATGTACCCATAGAAAGAAAAAAAGAAAGAAAAAATTGGTGAGGGGCAGCTTAACTTGCAGATGCAGTGCCTCCCAAACCCATGCAACAAAGGTAAACTAAAAGCGGGAACTAGATATAGGCGAGGGTTATTACATGCATGGAATATGATATAACCAAATTAGCTAACAAACTACTTAATTAATCATGCTGAAGCTTCTTGATAAATCAGTGCCAGGAGCAGCCGCTGATGTGGCAGTCTGTGACTGTGCTACACTCTTGCGCGCATCGCCGACGATGACGAACGCCGGCGCCTCCACTGCACCAAGCGGTGAAGGAACTCCATGACCTGACGAAAACAAGGAGAAATTAATACTATGTAAGCTACAATCACTGATGACTAGACTTAGCAGGGATCTGCGTCATGATATATGTATGTATATACACCTCAGTGGGGTCCTGGAGAGAGTAGGAGGCGTCGGTCTCCCTAGGGCACTTGGAGACAAGGATGCCGAGGCCATGACCTCTCTTTCTCAGCATCTAGTTGACATCAACAAAATCAGAAGATAAAGAAGCAGCCAAAACAAATGAAATCACTAGGTTCGTAGCTAGCATGCATATATATGTACAAAACTACAAATGAAATCAGTTGGACGCGACGTGTGTTAGTTTAATCCGTGCACCTTGAAAGCATCCTCGTCAGTGCGGTCGTCCCCGAGGTACAGCGGCAGGACGTCGCTGCGTCCGTCGAATCCTAGAGACAGCACAGCAGCAGATTTTATATGCAACCCGTCATTTTATCCGACGAGGACGAAGACGACGCAGCGGGCAGGGTGGCAGGGGCACCTACCCAGGGATTGGAGCAAGAACTCCACGGCCTTGCCCTTGTCCCACATGATGGAAGGCCGGATCTCCAGGACCTACGCCCAGTAGATTCAATATTCACGGGCTCAGTGAGCAAATGTTAAATAACATGATTTAGTAAGCGCTGCTAGTAATTAACTCCATGATCGATCCATGGCCAATCAACCAACCTTTCTGCCTTCGTTGAGGCTGAGATCGGGGTAGTCCCGGAGCACCTCCTTGACTTGCTCGGCCAATGGACTCCATCTCTGCAGAGGGGATCGGAGCAGTTGAGATCGATGAGGATCTCTCTCATTAACTTAGAACCTTCTTGTTTGACTTAGCTAGATTGTTGCTGATTAATTTGATTGGTGAGCTCTCTGGTTACCTTTTCATCCACGCACCGGAAGTGCACGGAGAGGCAGAACTTGTTGTTTTCCACCCTGGCCCCCGGCGTGCTCTTGGTCTTCTCCACCAGAGCCTCGTAGACCTGGCACCCAAACCAAAATAAAACCAAGAAAAGCGAGAGATCAGTACATGCGCCGTTGGTAAGTTCCTCGTGGCTCAACTAACTAACAAAAGTCGTGTACCTCGGCGATGACCGGGAGGAACTCGCGAGCAGGTTGCAGGAGCACCTCCTCCGCCTGCAAATAGGGCGAGGAATAATTGATGGAATCAGGCACGAATGATTGGAGAGGGATGGGCCATGCATGGCCAGTTAGATTCTTGCGCGACGGAGAGATGCTTGAGAGAGATGGCGTACGTTAGAGCCTGGGCCTTTGATGTCCATGCCGTGGCTGCCCGCGTAGTAGAGCTCCGAGAGGCCTACGAAGCTGCACACCTTCTCCACGCACCGGCCGGTGACGATCGCCGCCGGGAAGTGCTTCGCAACGCCGCGCACTGCCTCCCGCATCTAGAACATCAAGGACAAGGCATGGTCGGCGATGTGAGCGTTGCTTGAAGTAGCTAGCCAGGCTGGTTATCGCGGTCTCTTATCTTACCTCTCCGCTGATGACCGCCGTGTCGGGGTCGGCGACGATGGGCGAGAGCGTGCCGTCGTAGTCCAGGAACACGACCACCTGCTTCCCCTTGGCGGCCGCCGCGATCTGCTCGAAGCTAGCAAGGGCCGACGGGTGCTTCCTCTGCGCGCGCCAACCAAGGAAAAAAGAAACGCAGATCAATCATCAGAATGGACGGAAAACAGCCGGCCGGCGCGCTCTCACAGCAATGCGTGGGCACGCGCGCCTCACCAAACCAGCCGCCAAACTCACCGTCCACGCGGCGTACTCGTCGACGGCTGCGGAGCGGGCCGGCGAAGAAGCCCGCATGGCCTGGACGACCCAGCTTGTGGCGCAGGGTGACCCGGCGCGGAACTCGTCGTCGACGGCGGAGCGGCGCCGCAGGGAGGAGGACGCGGCGCCGCGGCACGCGAAGATCGCGCGGCTGGAGGAGCCCGGCATGGCCGCGGCCGCCGCTATGCCGCCCATGTCCGGGCGGAGCACCACGTCCTGGTTCGCCATGGCGCACGCAAACAACCACACGTGTGCTCACGACACGCGCCTCCCGCTGCGTGAGAGTGGTGCCCAGCAGTGACAGTGGGGAATAGTTCACGAGGAAGAGGCGACCAGACCGGTTTTCCCTGGGTGAAGAAGCCAATGGCGAAGTGTCGGTACTTATAAAGGCGGAGCGGCGTTGGGTCGGTACCCATACTAGTGGAACTACTGCGTTTTTTCTAACCGGAGTGGACATGTGTCGTTTTCTCATTCACAATTGCAGGGTGCACAATTATATGAACAGTTAACATTCTGAAAATTTAATTGACGACTATAGATTAAGATTCGAGAATAACATTGTTGTTTTTGTCCTGCAAAATACTTTCAAATTATATGTAGACCCTTTTACTATATTCATATTTCGAGTTCAAATCAAAGTGGTGCTCTGGAGGCTGTGGAAATTCAAATATTCTTCATTTTTGGATGAAATGTGTGGCCATTTCTCGATCAGTCACATATAGCCATCTGTTGCAAGGGGGAAAATCGACTCGAAGAATCAGAGGGACTTTGGCGGAAGGAGTGTCCTTTGATGTTGGTCACTGACATGCGGGAGCCGCGCACATCCAATAAACCCAATGTCAAGAGAAAATAAAATACTAGAAGAAAAAATAAGATCAAATACGGTCAAAGGAGAAAGCAATCGATTAGTGGGGAGAGAGAAGCATGGTCCAACATGTATTATAGATGGACCAAGACTATGTTAGCCTTGTTTTATCGTGGCTGTGATGCATGCCAAAAGTAAGCTCTCATGCGGGCCGTTAGATCAGGTGCTGCGGAGTCGTCCGATTTGCCGCAAGCTGGACCACGCGCAGCCTCCTCCCCCAACTTGACCGTTGCAACAGACGACGTGTTGGAACACAACAACCAGCCTCCAAACCGCATTCCCCCATGCGTGTGAATCGTGAGTGGCGGCCCCTTTTGCCCCGCGGTAAGGGATCCAGAATCTATGACCGGTGTCCGCCGCAACATCCCTACACCACCATTGCAACACTGGCACCCATAGTACCTCCCTTGCACCCCGCCCCTAATCTGGCCAGGTGGCGCACCATATCGTCATAGATATGCTCTCCTACGCCATGGCTCAAAGCTCTTAGGGGTTGACTATTCCCTGGCCGACGAATTAAGCTCTAGCAAGTGGGAGGCTGCCTAGCAACATTGGATTTGATATGTTGGTTTCTATGAACCTAGTTTTTTTCCTAAGAAACAATTTCCTTGTTGCATGCATATATGAATTTACCGAATGTTAATGTTGAATTCAGTAAATAGTTGCATCCCAACAAAGATGATGTTGAATTCAGTAAGTTGCAAGACCTGAAATTTTATGAATGTTGATGAGCTAAAAAAAATTGAATGTTGGTGAGCCGAATTAGCTGAATGTTAATGTTCAATTCAGCAATTTGCATCCCCATTGATGTAGAATTCATTGAAAGTTACAAAGTTCAATTTTCTATATGTTGATGTTGAATACCAGTAGCAGAGGGGGCTCCCATTCAAATTTATATGTTATGATTCAGGAAAGCGCAAAAACCCAATTCAAAAAAGTGCACCCAGAAAACATTTTTGTCTCCCTTCTCTAAACCTAGTATTTGTTTTGGAAAAAAGTGAGGATGCAAAAGTAACAATGATATATTTTGATGAATGGAAAATCCTTCAAAAACATGATGTTGCAGAAATAGACCTAGTCTTCAGAAAATGAGAATGTTGTAGCAAATGTTGTTTACTTTCATTGAGCATGGCTATCTAAAAATAGCAAATTGTGCACGCTCTACTAAAGAAATCCACCAATCTGGAATGTTCAATTGATAGTGTTGGTCTATAAATGTTTGTTGCCAAAATAGAGGGTTACTCTGGCCCTCTCTGATCTTATTGTTTCTACCTAAACAAAGTTTGCACCGAAAAAGGAATTATGTTCTACCTTTTGTTCTAAATGCTATTGATGAATGATGTTCTACTTTTGTTGCAATGTTAGTAGGATACCGAAGGTGGGATAGGAGGTGAGGAGAGCATTTTACAACTCACGGTGGCGTGGATTCAGATCCCATGCTCAATGCTACCGACACAATGCATGAAAAGGAAGAAGATGGCAATATTTGATCCCAACTGCTTGCACCATATGTTGGCATAGAGTTCGACTCGATTGATGATGCTAAAAAATTCTAAAATGACTACGCCTTCAAAGTGGGATTCGCCACACACATAGCTGCTTCTAACAATGGCTAGAAGAAAGGTCCTCCGACACTTATCAAGAGTGTTTTCCAGTGTGTCCACACAGGGAAGCCAACAAGTATAGGGTTGAGACTAGTAGTGCTTCAAAAGGGATCACAACATAAGGGATCTCATCTAGCAAGAAGGATGAGGTTGAAATGGATGTGATAGACAAACGTCAAAAGATTAGGATGTTGTGTCATGATTGTAAAGCTCACATGATTGTTGGGCTTAGGGGCAATAGGTGGACTGCTACATTCATTGTTGCACAACATACACATTCTCTGATGAAGTAGGACACAATGTAAGATCATGAGGATAATGTGGCTTTCACTAGAGAGGCAACAACTACATCACTTTACTCATTGTATGTGCCACTAAAAAAAGAAAGACACATTTTGACCTTTAGAAGTTCTTTTACGGTAATATCCGCGTGTGAGGGGGAAGGAGAGGGGGTGGCGGCCGTGCCGCCGCCACCGAAACCGCCTCCGATCATCACGCCGGCGCGTGGGGTGAGGTTGTAGCGGCCTTGCCGCTGTCACCGGCGTCATCGTTGCCGCCGGAATGTGGTGCATCCGAGTCCGACTCGAATCTGGATTAGGATCCGGCCACCAGGCCTTTGGATCCAGTGCGACGGAGGACCCATTTCAAAGATGGCCAGAGGGCCGAGATTTGGCAGGTGATAACCCACAAGTATAGGGGATCGCAACAACTTTCGAGGGTAGAGTATTCAACCCAAATTTATTGATTCGACACAAGGGGAGCCAAAGAATATTCTCAAGTATTAGCAGCTGAGTTGTCAATTCAACCACACCTGGAAACTTAGTATCTGCAGCAAAGTGTTTAGTAGCAAAGTAATATGATAGTGATGGTAACGATAACAAAAGAGTAATGAAAGCAAAGTGATATTTTTGGTGTTTTGTAGTGATTATAACAATAGCAACGGGAAAGTAAATAAGCGTAAACCAGTATATGGAAAGCTCGTAGGCATTGGATCAATGATGGATAATTATGCCGGATGCGGTTTATCATGTAACAGTCATAACATAGGGTGACACTGAACTAGCTCCAATTCGTCAATGTAATGTAGGCATGTATTCCGAATATAGTCATACGTGCTTATGGAGAAGAACTTGCATGCCATCTTTTGTCCTACCCTCCCGTGGCAGCGGGGTCCTAATGGAAACTAAGGGATATTAAGGCCTCCTTTTAATAGAGAACCGGAACAAAGCATTAGCACATAGTGAATATATGAACTCATCAAACTATGGTCATCACCGGTAAGTATCCCGATTATTGTCACTTCGGGGTTAACGGATCATAACACATAATAGGTGACTATAGACTTGCAAGATAGGATCTAGAACTCTCATATATTGCTGAAAACATAATAGGTTCAGATCTGAAATCATGGCACTCGGGCCCTAGTGACAAGCATTAAGCATAGCAAAGCCATAGCAACATCAATCTCAGAACACAGTGGATACTAGGGATCAAACCCTAACAAAACTAACTCGATTACATGGTGAATCTCATCCAACCCATCACCGTCCAGCAAGCCTACGATGGAATTACTCACGCACGGCGGTGAGCATCATGAAATTGGTGAAGGAGGATGGTTGATGATGACGACGGCGACGAATATGGCTTTGGGGCTTGGCGATGATAACCCGAACGGACTCCAGATCAGCCCTCCCAAGAGGTTTTGGGGCTTGGCGGCGGCTCCGTATCATAAAACGCGATGATTTCTTCTCCTTTACTTTTTTCTCCCGGAAAGCAGTTATATAGAGTTGGAGTTGGAGTCAGGGGTCTCTAGGGGGCCCACGAGGTAGGGGGGCGCGGCCTAGGGGGGGGGGAGGGCGCCCCCCACCCTCGTGAGAAGGGTGTGGCCCCCTGGTCTTCATCTTTGGCGAGGATTTTTATTATTTATTGTAAGATATCCCGTGGAGTTTCAGGTCATTCCGAGAACTTTTGTTTTCTGCACATAAAACAACATCATGGCAATTCTGCTGAAAACAGCGTCAGTCCGGGTTAGTTCCATTCAAATCATACAAGTTAGAGTCCAAAACAAGGGCAAAAGTGTTTGGAAAAGTAGATACGACGGAGATGTATCAACACCCCAAGCTTAAACCCTTGCTTGTCCTCAAGCAATTCAGTTGACAATCTGAAAGAAGTAAAGAAAAACTTTTACAAACTCTGTTTGCTCTTGTTGTTATAAATATGTCAAGCTAGCATTCAATTTTCAGCAAATATTATAACTAACCATATTTGCAATAATTCTCAGGTCTCATGTTTACTCATATCAATAGCATAATCAACTAGCGAGCCATAATAATAAATCTCGGATGACAACACTTTCTCAAAACAATCATAATATGATATAACAAGGTGGTATCTCGCTAGCCCTTTTTGAGACCACAAAACATAAATGCAGAGCACCTTTAAGGATCAAGGACTGACTAGACATTGTAATTCATGGTAAAAGAGATCCAATCATAGTCACACCCAATATAAATTAACAGTAATGAATGCAAATGCCAGCCGCGCTCTCCAGCTAGTGCTTTTTAATAAGAGGGTGATGACTCATCATAAAAGTAAATAGATAGGCCCTTCGCAGAGGGAAGCAGGGATTTGTAGAGGTGCCAGAGCTCGGTTTTGAAATAGAGGTGAATAATATTTTGAGCGGTATACTTTCATTGTCAACATAACAACCAAGAGATGGCGATATCTTCCATGCTACACACATTATAGGCAGTTCCCAAATAGAATGGTAAAGTTTATACTCCCCCTCCATCAACAAACATCAATCCATGGCTTGCTCGAAACAACGAGTGCCTCCAACATACATCAGGTCCCAGGGGGAGTTTTGTGTGCAATTATTTTGATTTAGTTTGCATAAAGCATGGGACTGGGCATCCCGGTGACCAGCCCTTTATCTCGTGAGTGAGGAGCGGAGTCCACTCCTCTTGAGAATAACCCGCCTAACATGGAAGATACGGACAGTCGTAGTTGATACATGAGCTATTCGAGCATACAAAACAGGATGATTATTTGAAGGTTTAGAGTTTGGCACATACAAATTTACTAGGAACGGCAGGTTGATACCGCATATAGGAAGGTATAATGGACTCATCTGGAATAATTTTGGGGTTTAAGGAGTTTGGATGCACAAGCAGTATTCCCTCTTAGTACAGGTGAAGGCTAGCAAAAGACTGGGAAGCGACCAACTAGAGAGCAACAACAGCCATGTACATGCATTAAAATTAATAAACATTGGATGCAAGCATGAGTAGGATATAATCCACCATGAACATAAATATCGTGAAGGCTATGTTGATTTGTTTCAACTACATGCATGAACATGTGCCAAGTCAAGTCACTTAAATCATTCAGAGGAGGATACCACCCTATCATACCACATCATAACCATTTTAATAGCATGTTGGCACGCAAGGTAAATCATTATAACTCATAGCTAATCAAGCATGGCACAAGCAACTATGATCTCTAATTGTCATTGCAAACATGTTTATTGATAACAAGCTGAATCAGGAACCATGAACTCATCATATTTACAAAAACAAAAGAGGTCGAGTTCATACCAGCTTTTCTCATCTCAGTCAGTCCATCATATATCATCATAATTGCCTTTCACTTGCACGACCGAACGATGTGAATAATAATAATAAGAGTGCATGTGCATTGGACTAAGCTGGAATCTGTGAGCATTCAATAACAGGAGAAGACAAGGCAATATGGGCTCTTTTGTCAGATAAACAATAATGCATATAAGAGCCACTTCAACAATTTAACCATGGTCTTCTCCTACTGACCCCCAAAGAAAAGAAAAGAAATAAAACTATTTACACGGGAAAGCTCCCAACAAGCAAAAGAAGAACGGGAAATATTTTTGGGTTTTCTTTTTAATTACTACTACAAGCATGGAAAGTAAATTAATTGAAAGCTACAACTAATTTTTTTGGTTTTTCTTAAGGTTTATCAAACACACAAGAAGAAAGCATAAAAGAAAATAAACTAGCATGGATGATACAATGAAAAAGTATGAGCACCGACATCTGGCAATGAGTGTGTGTGAACATAAATGTAATGTCGGTGAGAAATACATACTCCCCCAAGCTTAGGCTTTTGGCCTAAGTTGGTCTATGGCAACGGCTGGCCTGGCTGATATCCATAATAATAGTTGTTGGGGTCGTACTACGATGCAGCAGCTATCGCCTCATGAGCTGCAGCGTGGCAACGAGCGGTCTCCGCTCTCCTCTCGTACTCATCTGCCTCTTCTTTGGTAATAGTATATCCTCCTCTTGCCTGATAATCAAAGAAAGCAGGAGCAAGGAGAGTAATATGGACAACACGGCGTGTGTCAAAGATTAATCGGTACTGGAGAGGTGATTCGTTCCTCTCGACAAAATGGTGGGAAACCATAGAATCAAAATCTAAATAAGCAGGAGGCAACTCCATGTCTCCTTCACAAACGTCTATCTCAAAGAAATTTAGCTAAGCGGGTTGCATAAATTCCTCCAAAGAAATCTCCATTATGTCTATTATGATGCAACCTATGAGCTACAATGGCTCCCATGTGATAAGATTGGTCTCCTGACATAGCACTCCGGAGAATGCTAAGGTCAGGGACACACATGTGACACGCTTCATCCTTAGCATTTATGCACCTACCTATGAAGAGAGCAAAATAGTGTATAGCAGGAAAGTGAATGCTCCCTATGGCAGCTTGCGTTATGTCTCTAGATTCCCCTACAGTTATACTAGCAAGAAAGTTTCTAAATTCACATTTAGGGGGATCCCTAACACTACCCCATCGTGGAAGTTTGCAAGCAAAAGTGAAATCCTCTAAGTCCATGGTATAAGATTTGTTATAAAGATCAAACATGACTGAAGGAGAATTACGCGAAGATGAATACTCAAACCTCCTCACAAAAGGTCTTGTGAGCTCCTGATACTGGGGGCATTTGTCTGCCTCAAAGTCCTCAAGATCGGCATTACACAAATATGCGTTAAATTCTTCTTTAATTCCCGCTCGATCCATAAAATTTTCAGAAGGCCACTCACAAGGACGCACTGGAGCGTCTCTTGGTGGCTCTTCGTCAGCATCACACATTGCAAGCCTGGGTCCTTGCTTCTTTGAAGAACCACCTTGGAACATTTTCCTAAACATATTTCTTCCTCTGAAAAATTCTGAATTTTTTTAGTAACTTCAAAATAAAAGTAAACCAAACTCAATAATATTGATAGCAACTACTCCTACAAGTGCCTAGAGCCTATATCATGCATCAAAACTACTTTTGACCATATAAATTTGACATGCAAGCTCAAGAACAGGGTCACCTAAGCAACACAAATTTGCAATGAATAAAGCACTAGAACAAAAACTAATTGGACCAATGGAGGAGTCACATACCAAGGAACAATCTCCCCAAGCAGTTTTAATATAGTTTCTTTTAATGGAGCATGACATAGTAGGTACTCCCCAATCTCCAAGTTTCTTTGGTATTCCACCCTTAAAAGTATAATTAGCAAGCATGGTTGAAATTTCAGCTTTCGGTATCTTTCTTTTATTTGTAATAATATCTTTCATGTACTTAGCATAAGGATTGGTTTTGAGTATATCAGTTAATCACATACGTAAAAAGATAGGTCTAATCATTTCAGCAAAGTGCTAAAAATCCTCATCATCCTTTTTCTTGGATGGTTTGGGAGGAAAAGGCATGGGTTTCTGAACCCAAGGTTCTCTTTCTTTACCATGTTTCCTAGCAACAAAATCTTTCTTATCATAACGTTGATTCTTTGATTGTGGGTTATGAAGATCAACAGCAGGTTCAATTTCTACATCATTATCATTACTAGGTTGAGCATCATTATGAACATCATCATTTGCATTTTCATTAGGTTCATGTTCAGTACCAGATTGAGTTTCAGTATCAGACATAGATATACCATTTGGATTATCAGGTGGTTCAGCAATAGGTTCACTAGAAGTTTGCACAGTTCTGTCATTTTCTTCTTCTTCTTTTTAGAAGAACTAGGTACATCAATATTATTTCGCTGAGAATCTTGCTCAATTCTCTTAGGGTGGCCTTCAGGATACAAAGGTTCCTGAGTCATTCTACCAATTCTAGTAGCCACTTTAACATCATAATTATTTTTCTTACTATTCATCTCATTGAGCAATTCTTTTTGAGCTTGAAGTACTTGTTCTACTTGAGTGGTAACCATAGAAGCATGTTTGCTAACAAGTTTAAGTTCACCTCTAATATTAGCCATATAATCACCCAAGTATTTAATCATATCAGCATCTTGTTTTAATTGTCTACCAAAATAAGCATTGAAGTCTTCTTGCTTAAACATAAAATTATCAAACTCATCCAAGCATTGACTAGCAATTTTAGCAGGAGGGATTTCAGCTTTATCATATATATAGAGAGAATTTACCTTTACTACATGTGTCGGGTTATCGAGGTCTGGAGGTTCTTCAATAAATAAAGGATTAAGATCATATGTTTCTTCAACAGGCAGTAAATTAAGACCATGTATTTCTTCAATAGGAGGTAAATTCTTAACATCTTCAACTTTAATACCTTTTTCTTTCATAGATTTCTTTGCCTCTTGCATATCTTCAGGACTGAGAAATAGAATACCTCTCTTCTTCGGAGTTGGTTTAGGAATAGGATCATTAATTGGAGCAGGAGCTGGCTTAGGAGGTGCCCAATTATTTTCATTTGTCAACATATTATTCAATAAGATTTCAGCTTCATCCGGTGTTCTTTCCCTGAAAAGAGAACCATCACAACTATCCAGGTAATCTCTGGAAGCATCAGTTTGTCCATTATAAAAGATATCAAGTATTTCATTTTTCTTAAGAGGATGATCAGGCAAAGCATTAAGTAACTTGAGAAGCCTCCCCCAAGCTTGTGGGAGACTCTCTTCTTTAATTTGCACAAAGTTGTATATTTCCTTTAAACACTACTACAAAAATAGCTATAGCCAATATGGACGCTAATGGCGCACTGTACATGTGGTGCGCCATTACTAAATACTAATGGCGCACCATGTGTTGGTGCGCCATTAGTATTTTTTTTAATTTTTTCAAAACTACTAATGGCGCATCGTGGGATGGTGCGCCATTACTAGTTTAACTAGTAATGGCGCACCACTCCCACGATGCGCCATTAGTAATTATGTTTCAAAAAAAATTCAAATTTTTTATTTTTATTTTTTTAGACTACTAATGGCGCACCGTGGGAGTGGTGCGCCATTACTACTTGAACTAGTAATGACGCACCATCCCACGGTGTGCCATTAGTAACTTGGCCACCATTTCCACTGAATGCACCCCCCCGTGGACCGCCTTTTCAGTTTTAAAAAAATAAAAAAATGATGGAAATGTCAAAAAAATAAAAGAAAATAAGTTTCCCATGTGATATGTGGTCTAGTTGTTGTGAAAATTTACAAATATGAATTTCGACTTTATTTGCGAAATCTCTCGAGAATTTGTAAAATGGGCATAACTTTTGCGTACGAACTCGGATGAAAAAGTTTTTTATGTGAAAAATCATCTACTCGAAAAGTTACATCCGAATTTAATAGAAAAAAGATACGGGGCTTTTAAGATCTGGAGAGGCAAAAAAATTCAAAAAAAATTCAAACTTACTAATGGCACACCTGCCAATGGTGCGCCATTACTATCTTCCCACCTTCAAAATTCAAAATAAGTCAAAAAATAAAAAAAGTTACTAATGGCGCACCTGCCCATGGTGCGCCATTAGTATCTTCCCGCCTTCAAAATTCAAAATAAATAAAAAAATAAAAAAAAGTTAGTAATGGGTCACCTGCCCGCGGTGCGCCATTACTATGCCGTATATATGGCTGGGCGTGGTCCTCTCCTCCTTACCTCTTCATTCTTCTCCTCCACTCCACCTCTCCTCCACTCCATCTCCTCCTCTCCTCCACTCCATCTTCCCTTCTCTCCTCCACCATACTACCCTCCTCCTCTCCGGCGACCTCCTCCTCCTCTCCGGCGACCTCCTCCTCCCTCCTCTCCTCCCCTCCCCTCCCCTCA
>NC_041392.1:143937389-143940064 GCF_002162155.2 Triticum dicoccoides
CTCCCCTCATGGTTTCTCCTCCCTCCTCTTCGGTGAGCTCCTCCTCCCTCCTCTCCGGTGAGCTCCTCCCCCCTCCTCTCCTCCCATCCCCTCATGGTTTCTCCTTCCTCCTCTCCGATGCTCCGGTGAACTCCTCTCCGGCGACCTCCTCCTCCTCTCCGGCGATGTAGGGAAGCGCCTCTCCGGTGACCTCCTCCTCTTTCTCTCTGGCGAACTCCTCTCCGGCAAAAGAACACGGCAAAAGAACGTACAAGATCCAAAAATAGGAACAAAATTTGAAATAATATCGTGCCAAAAAACGAGCAAAAAAACGAGCAAAAAATGGGCAAAAAAATCACGATCTAGATCCAAATTCAAAATTCAAAAATAGCAATGGCGCACGGTGGGGGTTAGGTGGTGTGCCACTACTATTTTCCCGCCTTCAAAATTCAAAAATACTAATGGCGCATCGTGGCCTATACTAATGGCGCACCAGTGGCCTATACTAATGGAGCACCGTGGCCTATACTAATGGCGCACCAGTGGTGTGCCATTAGTATACCAGATACTAATGGCGCACTAGTGGTGCGCCATTAGTAAAAAATACTAGTGGCGTGGTACTAGTGGCGCACCAGTAGTGCGCCATTAGTAGGCAAAACTGGTGCGCCACTAGTAGGCCTTTTCCTAGTAGTGAAAGCAACTTGTTTCTTATGAGTAGGGAAATATTTAGCAGAGAAGTAATAAATCATATCCTGGGGACTACGCACACAACCAGGATCAAGAGAATTAAACCATATCTTAGCATCACCCTTTAATGAGAACGGAAATATTTTAAGGATATAAAAATAGCGAGATCTCTCATCATTAGTGAACAGGGTGGCTATATCATTTAATTTAGTAAGATGTGCTACAACAGTTTCAGATTCATAGCCATGAAAAGGATCAGATTCAACCAAAGTAATTATATCAGGATCAACAGAGAATTCATAATCCTTATCAGCAACACATATAGGTGAAGTAGCAAAAGCAGGGTCAGGTCTCATCCTAGCATTTGGAGATTGCTTATTCCATTTAGCTAATAACCTTTTGAGTTCATATCTATCTTTGTAGGCTAAAATAGCTAAAGAAGCATCTTGATCAAATAAATAACCCTCAGGAATAACAAGTGATTCTTCATCATCACTTTCATCTTCATAATCAGATTCAATATTTTCAATCTCTCTAGCCCTAGCAAGTCGTTCCTCTAGAAAATCGCTAAGTGGCATAGTAGTATCAGGCATAGAGGTAGTTTCATCATAAGTATCATGCATAACAGAAGTAGCATCATCAATAACATGCGACATATCAGAACGAATAGCAGAAGCAGGTTTAGGTGTCGCAAGCTTACTCATAACAGAAGGTGAATCAAGTGCAGAGCTAGATGGCAGTTCCTTACCTCCCCTTGTAGTTGAGGGATAGATCTTGGTTTTTGGATCTCTCAAGTTCTTCATAGTGTCTAGCAGATATAAATTCCAAGTGACTCAAAGAATAGAGCTATACTCCCCGTCAACGGCGCCAGAAATTAGTCTTGATAACCCACAAGTATAGGGGATCACAACAGCTTTCGAGGGTAGAGTATTCAACCCAAATTTATTGATTCGACACAAGGGGAGCCAAAGAATATTCTCAAGTATTAGCAGCTGAGTTGTCAATTCAACCACACCTGGAAACTTAGTATCTGCAGCAAAGTGTTTAGTAACAAAGTAATATGATAGTGATGGTAATGATAACAAAAGAGTAATGAAAGCAAAGTGATATTTTTGGTGTTTTGTAGTGATTGTAACAATAGCAACGGGAAAGTAAATAAGCATAAACCAGCATATGGAAAGCTCGTAGGCATTGGATCAATGATGGATAATTATGCCAGATGCGGTTCATCATGTAGCAGTCATAACATAGGGTGACACAGAACTAGCTCCAATTCGTCAATGTAATGTATGCATGTATTCCGAATATAGTCATACGTGCTTATGGAAAAGAACTTGCATGACATCTTTTGTCCTACCCTCCCATGGCAGCGGGGTCCTAATGGAAACTAAGGGATATTAAGGCCTCCTTTTAATAGAGAACCGGAACAAATTATTAGCACATAGTGAATACATGAACTCCTCAAACTACGGTCATCACTGGTAAGTATCCCGATTATTGTCACTTCGGGGTTAACGGATCATAACACATAATAGGTGACTATAGACTTGCAAGATAGGATCTAGAACTCTCATATATTGATGAAAGCATAATAGGTTCAAATCTGAAATCATGGCACTCGGGCCCTAGTGACAAGCATTAAGCATAGCAAAGTCATAGCAACATCAATCTCAGAACATAGTGGATACTAGGGATCAAACCGTAACAAAACTAACTCAATTACATGGTGAATCTCATCCAACCCATCACCGTCGAGCAAGCCTACGATGGAATTACTCATGCACGGCGGCGAACATCATGAAATTGGTGATGGAGGATGGTTGATGATGACGACATCGACGAATCCCCCTCTCCGGAGCCCCGAACGGACTCTAGATCAGCCTTCCCGAGAGGTTTTAGGGCTTGGCAGCGGCTCCGTATCGTAAAACGCGATGATTTCTTCTCCTTTATTTTTTCTCCCCGAAAGAAGTTATATAGAGTTGGAGTTGGAGTCGGGGGGTCTCTAGGGG
>NC_041392.1:143940274-144043601 GCF_002162155.2 Triticum dicoccoides
TGAGAATGGTGTGGGCCCCCTGGTCTTCATCTTTGGCGAGAATTTTTTATTATTTATTGTAAGATATCCCGTGGAGTTCCAGGTCATTCCGAGAACTTTTGTTTTCTGCACATAAAACAACATCATGGCAATTCTGCTGAAAACAGCGTTAGTCCGGGTTAGTTCCATTCAAATCATACAAGTTAGAGTCCAAAACAAGGGCAAAAGTGTTTGGAAAAGTAGATACGACAGAGACGTATCAGCAGGATGGCTTCGTGTATGCGCACTCACCGTCGAGATGAACGATGGTGAGGGATGAGGATCACGACATTCTAGCCAGGCGGTACCTGGACGATGGTGAAACAATTCAAACTGGTACACGGTTGCAAATTGATTTTTTTCGAGATTATTGTGCTAGATTGCTTGCAGGTTTCTTCCAGCGGGGAGGAGCAGATCGAGATTGTTGATCTAACTACTTCAGAGCATCAAATCACGAGATCGGACCCGAGGATTGGAGGAAGGTTCTGGGTGCTTGTAGATGACGAAGAAGAGGAGTTTGAAGATCGTCACTCGGCTGCGGCCAAAGGGTCAATGATGCACCTGTCATTGTCGACGTCGGCGGCAGTTGCTGTTGCGCCTTCTTGCCAGATCATGCCGGGAGAGAGGCGCAAGAACAAGAGGAGCTCCGCACCAAGACCGGCGGCGGGCTGCAAATCTGCGGCGCTGGCAATCAAGTCGTGGAAAGGTCCCCTTCCCAAGGTAAGTTTGCCGCATGTCACCTTGTCGGATTATTCTCCGGCAGATGGGTGGACGAAGGTCACCCGAAAAAAGAAGAAGAAAGTAATTCCGGCGGTGGTTCACATGCCGCCGGTGGCCGTCGGTCCAGGCGTGATCCGGGTGGCGCGTTGCATGCGTTTGAACCAGATGTGTGCCGAGGTTGGGCTTGAGTTTGTTGCGCTGAGTCTGGGGCAGGGGCGGACTGGGTATGAGGCCCAATTCGCAACCCAGAGGCCAGACGCGAGCCCCTTGGCCCAAGAGTCTTTGCATGTGCCGGTGTTGGACTCTGTGTCCCCCCATGCATGTAATGCAAAAGCGATCAGACGGATCGCTAGGCATGGGTTTCCTAAATTGCTTCGAGGTCATGCACGACTCGGGCGAATGCCCTTTGTTGCAGCCAATGCCGGTTGTCACTATATATGGGGTCTGTTGTGCAGAGTTGATGTTTTTTGAGCCTCCTGCCGCTATTCCGGATGTGCCGCGAAGTTTAACTACGGGTGTGGTTAAGGTCACTAAAGGTTTTTTGTCGAAGGCAAAGATTATCCAGAGGTTGACTGAGCTTGCTCTAGGGAATTTTTATTGGGAGCTTATTAGGCTTGAGGACAATTTGTACAAGGTTGATTTTCCTTCGGCCGATGAGCTGAAAAACCTGCTTAAGTTCGGTATTGCTCGTGTGCCCGGTATAGAGTGCTTCCTAGAGTTTGATGCTTGGAAGCAAACAGAACCATAGGGCACACCTCTACCTCAGGTTTGGGTTTGTTTTTCTGGGGCACCATCTAAGCCTCTCAATGATGCTAGAGTGGTCTGCAACATTGGGACGCTTATTGGCAAGACTGAGCGAGTGGATATGCCTTTCACCTGTGCACATGGGATTGCTAGGATGATCGTGAGCGTTGTGGATATTGAGCCTATACCAGATGTGGTTAGATGGGCACATGCTGGTAAGATGTACAACCTGGAGATTGAGTTGGAGCACACCGAAATGTTTCAGGAGGCTCTCAGCAGAGGTGGGGATGTGGACATGTCAGACAAAGATGACGATACGGGTAATCAGGGAAAGAGTGATGACTCTTGTTCTCAGGATGATCCTCCTTCGGCGGGTGGAAAAACCACCCCCAAGGCACCGGAGAAGGGTGCGGCGCCACAATCTTCGACTCCTATGCACTCGTTGAGATTTGGTTCTTTCGGGTCGTCTTCTGTGCCTCCTCGTCTCTGGGGAAATAGGGTGGAGAGTGATGACGCTTCTGAGTTTGTGTTGCCTCCTCTCATTTTGGGCTCCATCTTGGTGGAGGCGTCCCCGGCTGCGGAGTTGGGGACCCTTCTGGCTCTGGGATGACGGTCGAGGAGGGGACGCAGCCAGACTTGTCCAGGCAGGAGGCCCAGGCGAGCCCGCCACTGCCAGTTGTGCTTCTGCGTACGACTTCGGTGAGGTGTCCGGAGGGATCCGTGGCGCGGATGGCGGACTTGACCGGGCAGGAGGCCCAGGCGAGCCCATTGCTGCCAGTTGTGCTTCCACGTACTACTCCGGTAAGGAGTCGGAGGAATCTGCGGCACGGACGAGTCATGGGAAGGAGGCCCACGATTCACGAGCGCATAGCTTCATGGCTTCTCTAACTCTCTCTGCACCGACTTCGACTGAGGCAATGGCTCATGGGCCGCCGGTGGGGATGGTGGGAGGAGGTTCTGGTGGACCCAGACCGTCATCCTTACCAACACCGGGGCTACCACGATGGGCGCACCCGTGACGACGGGCCAGTCGCCGCGGGTCTGGACTTCTGAGGAGGTGATCGCGTTCGGGGGGCACCAGGACCCGGTGACGTCTGGCAGGCGTGTCAGTAGCCGGGTCCAGGACCAGCCGGATGCTGACGACTTTCAGCTTGGACGAGCTATGAGGGCCGCTAAGCTTAGAGACGTCGAGACCCAGACAGGTATGTCAGTTAACAAGCAATGTTCTATAATGCATTTTTCTGAAGATGAGATTATAGCTAAAGAAAATGACATAGGAGTCTCACTGGGGTCTAATGGTAAAGAAATTGCTAAATCGGTTAATGACATTTTAGACTTAGAGGCTGAGAGAGCTTTAGAGTTAATCCAAGATTTAGCCGCCATTAAACCTATGTCTGATGCTGACATTAATATCATGGGTATTTCTTCACTAGAGAAATTTTGTGATGAAATGATGCCTACTTCGGATGCCGAAGGAGAGGCTGGTGATGAAGGGTCCGAGGGACTTGTTGGCCTATCGCCTCTAGTGGTGGAGGTACAACCGACCAATAATAGCGGAGACACGGTGTTGATTCTGGATAAACCTAAACGCTCCTAGAAGAGGAAGATATATCCAGTGTCGGCGGTCCACAGAAGTGCGCGAGTCAAGCAGAAGAAAAAATTTCACGATGAAGTATGAAAGGAATATTTTGGAATAGCAGAGGTCTAGCAGACTTGGCTAAGATAAGATTTCTGGCTGAATCAGCCATAGAAGATAAACTAGATTTCATTGCACTTCTTGAAAATGGTAGAGATATCTTCACTTCACAATTTCTTGGTTCGCTCACGGGTGGCATTGATTTTGACTAGCACTGCCTACCACCCAGAGGACGGTCGGGTGGGATTCTATTAGGGGTGAAGTGTGAAACACTAGAGGTTATTAATGTCGTAAGAGGAGATTATATGGTTAAATTCTGGGGAAGGTCTAAATTGGATGGATTTCGATGGGCCTTAGTGGCAGTATATGGTGCTGCCCAACCCGAGTTTAAACCTGACTTTTTTTGCAGATTTGGTTAGGATTTGCGGGGATGATGAGTTACCAATACTAGTGGGAGGAGACTTCAATATCATTAGGAGGAAAGAAGAAAAGAATAATGATCACTTTGACGGGCGGTGGTCCTTTACGTTCAATATGATCATTGAGAGTCTCAACCTCATGGAGATAGAGCTCATGGGTAAACAGTTTATGTGGGCAAATTCTCTTCCAATTCCTACGTATGAGAAGCTTGACAGGGTGCTCTCAACTGTGGAATGGGAAAAGAAATATCCTCTGGTATCGATGCATGCGATGCAGAGGGGGATCTCCGGTCACAAACCCCTGTTAGTTAACTCAGGTGAAGCAACACATATTGGCAATAAGAATAACTTCTCTTTCGAACTAAGTTGGTTCTGAAAAGCAGATTTTCTAGAAATGATCGCAAGGGAATGGGCATGACTCGTCGCGGGTAGAACTAGTATGGAGTGCTGGCAGAACAAGATCCGGCATCTGAGGCAATTTTTTAGGGGTTGGGCCAGAAACGAGAGTGGGATTTATAAACAAGAGAAGGATAGACTTACCTAGTTGATATTGACGCTGGATTTGAAGGCGGAAACAACTCTACTGGATGCGACAGAGCAAGATGTTAAATCCGAAGCTGAGTTGAGATTACAGGTCTTGCTTAGGGAAAAGGAGATGAAATGGGCCTTACACGCTAAAGTACTTAAAGTTGTCCAAGGGGATGATAACACTCAATTCTTTCATATGATTGTGAATGGCAAACATAGGAGAAAGAAAATTATCCAACTCAAGCAAGACGAGGGAACCATGGTGGGTCATGAGAATCTCAAGTTATATATATCCAACTATTACAAACAACTCTTTGGGCCCCCGGTGGATAACGCGGTGACCCTAGATGAGCAGGTAATCGAGGATATTCCTCAGCTAAGGTCAGATGAAAATGACATTTTATCTGCACCTTTTATTGAGAAGGAGGTTTTTGAGGCGATCGCTCAAATGAAACCCAATAAAGCTCCGGGGCCGGATGGGTTCCCAGCAGAATGCTATAAGAAATGTTGGCATATTGTGAAAGATGATCTTATGCCTATGTTTCATGACTTCTTTTCTGGGCATATGCAATTGTTCCACTTGAATTTTGGTACAATAACGCAGCTGCCAAAGAAAGAGGAAGCAATTTGCATCAAGCAATTCCAAGCTATATGTCTCTTGAATGTTAGTTTCAAGATATTTACGAATGTAGCCACGAATAGGCTGACACGGATTGCTCATACGGTAGTGCAACCAAGTCAAGCTGCCTTTATGCCTGGAAGATATATCCTAGAAGGGGTTGTTGTCTTACACGAAACTCTACATGAAATCCATTCGAAGAAACTCGATGGGGTGATTTTCAAAGTAGATTTTGAGAAGGCATATGACAAGGCCAAATGGCCCTTTTTGCAACAGGCCATGCGCATGCAAGGTTTTAATGGGGCATGGAGGAATTAGTCGGATTCCTTTTTCCAGAAAGGTAGTGTGGGCATAAAGGTGAATGATGACATTAGTCATTACTTCCAAACGCATAAAGGCCTGAGACAAGGAGATCCTATATCTTCAATTATGTTCAACATTGTGGCAAACATGTTGGCTGTTCTCATAGGTCGAGTCAAGGAGAGAGGCTTCGTAGGTGGTCTTGTGCCCCATCTGGTGGATGGGGGCGTGTCTATCTTACAATATGCGGACGACACTATCATCTTCATGGAGCATGACCTTGCGAAGGCGAGGAATATGAAATTGGTCTTATGTTTATTTGAACAGCTGTCAGGTCTTAAGATCAACTTTCACAAGAGTGAGTTGTTCTGCTTTGGTAGGGCCAAAGATGACCAAGACAGTTACAAGCAACTGTTCGGCTGCGAACTAGGAGCATTACCATTTAGTTATCTAGGCATTCCAATTCATCATAGGAAACTAACTAATGAGGATCGTTTTGAGAAGAAACTAAGCTACTGGAAGGGTAAGCTTATGTCATATGGAGGAAGGCTGGTATTGATCAGCTCGGTGCTCATGAGTATGCCGATGTTCCTTCTGTCTTTCTTTGAGATACCTAAAGGGGTACGTAAGAGACTAGACTACTATCGATCCCGTTTTTTCTGGCAATTCGACAAGGTTAAGACAAAGTACCGTTTGGCAAGATGGGATATTATTTGTCGACCAATAGATCAGGGGGTATTGGGATTAAGAACCTCGGGATTAAAAACAAATGTCTACTGAGCAAATGGTTGTTTAGGTTAGCACTTGAACCCGAGGGTATGTGGGCTCAAATCCTAAGAAATAAATACTTGCACTCTAAAACTCTTGCTCAAGTGACCGTAAGACCTAATGATTCATCATTTTGGAAGGGTCTCATGAGAGTGAAAGAAACTTTCTTCCATAGGGTGAAATCCATTGTTGGGGACAGAACAACAACAAGGTTTTGGGAGGATACTTGGTTAGGCGACACACCGCTAGCTCTCCAATATCCTTCCCTGTATCATATTGCTCAACGTAAAGAAGACTACGTAGCAACAATTTTGCAGACAGTCCCTTTGAATATCCAGTTCAGGAGGTCCCTGGTAGGGGAAAGATGGGCTTCTTGGTTACACCTAGTGAGGAGGTTGATGGATGTTAAACTCTATGATTAGGATGATACATTGAACTGGAAACTAATGAGTAATGGAGTGTTCACGGTTAAATCGATGTACTCTGATCTCATTAACTCTGGCCCAATCCCAAGATGGTTACACATTTGGAAAGTTAAGGTTCCCTTGCGTATTAAAATCTTTATGCGGTTTGTTCACAAGCAAGTGATCCTCACCAAAGATAACCTGCTAAAGCGGCGATGGGTAGGGAGTTCACGCTGTTGCTTTTGTGTTCACGATGAAACAATTCAACATTTATTTCTTGATTGCCCTCTCGTGAAGTTACTTTGGCGGTCTGTCCATATAACATTTAATATTACGCCTCCGGTAAGCATAGATGCGTTGTTTGGGACGTGGCTAAATGGAGTGCCTCCTCATGTTTTGTCAAGTATTTGGATTGGAATATGCGCACTTATTTGGGCTATATGGAACTGCATGAATGATTTGATTTTTAATAGAGTAGCTATTGTTAATTTCTTGCAGGTTATCTTCAGGGCTACGACATGGATCTGTACGTGGTCGTTACTCACTCCTATGGGCTCCAGGGAGCAGCTAGCTACTGGGTGCAACCGGTGGGAGATGGTAGCATGGGCTATTTTGAACCAGTTTGGATGGCGGTCGCATAATAGGATATGTCCCTAGTATCTTTTCATCCAGCCAGTTGTGGCTTTGTGTTTATCTTGTTTTATTGTTTTAGCTCCTGCTATGAGCCGTACTTTGAAGACCAGACGATTTGTTTTTCTTGAACTTATTTTAATGAAGTGTCCGTATGCATCTCTCCGATGCAGAGGTCGGGGGATGACCCCCTTTTCGAAAAATGTTAGGGTGGGTACTAAAACATTTTTATTTTTATTTTGTTCTTCTGTGATCCCATCTGGAGGCCTTTTCCGGCACCCTGCCGGAGGGGGAATCGATAAGGGAGGGCTTCTACATCAACCTTTCTACCCTTCTAATGACGTGTGAGTAGTTTACCACAGACCTAGGGGTCCATAGCTACTAGCTAGATGCCTTCTTCTCTTTCTTTGATCTTCATACAACATTCTCCTCGATGTTCTTGGAGACCTATTCGGTGTAATCTTCTTTTGTGGTGTGTTTGTTGGGATCCGATGATTTGTTGGTTTATGATTAGATTATTCATGAATATTAATTGAGTCTTCTCTGAATTATTTTATGCAATTATTATAGATTTGTATTTCTCTCCAATCTATCTGTTTAGTTTGGCCACCTAGATTGATTTTTCTTGCAATGGGAAAGGTGCTTTGTGATGGGTTCAATCTTGCGGAGCTCAATCCCAGTGACATAAGGGGTCATGACACGTATTTTTATTGTTGCCATTAAGGGGGAAACGACGGGGTTTATTCATATTGCTTGGGTTTTCATTGTCTACATCATGTCATCTTGCTTAAGGCGTTACTCCGTTTTCATTAACTTAATACCCTAGATGCATGCTGGATAGCGATCGATGGGTGGAGTAATAGTAGTAAATGCAGGCAGGAGTCGGTCTACTTGTATCGTACGTGATGCCTATATACAGGATCATTACCTTGAATGTCGTCATACCTATGGGGTTTTCTATCAATTGCCCAATAGTAATTTGTTTACCCACCGTATGTTTTTTGTTCGAGAGAGAAGCCTTCGGTGAAAACTATGGCCACCGGCTCTACTTTTATCATATATAAAATCCAAAAATATCTTTCTGCAACTTATTTACCGTTATTCTATTCTGTGTCTTATTTTATCTATCTACCAATACGAGATTTGATCCTTGCAAATAACCGCCAAGGGGATTGACAACCCCCTTGTTTGCGTTGGGTGCAAGTATATGCTTTTGTGTGTGCAGGTGCTGCTAACGAGGTTCTCCTACTAGATTGATAACCTTGATTCTTAACTGGGGGAAATACTTATCTGTACTGTACTGCTTCATCCTCTCCTCTTTGAGGAAATCCCAACGCAGGTCACAAGTACAAGGTAGAATTTCTGGCACCGTTGTCGAGGATACATCACTAAAATCTATCAAGTACCTTCGCGTAAACTGTCATCTACTTGTTATTAATTTAATTTTCCATTTGCCGCTCGTTTTCATCTCCCCCACTTCTAAGATGATTTTACAAAAAACACAAAAATATTTTCGTTTGCTTGTTTGTTTGCTTTAAGTTGCTAACATGTCTGAGTTTGTTATCGGAAAAAGTGAGGATGGTAAAATTCCTAAAGTTGAAATTCCCGCAAATTTGGATTCTAAATTTTTTGTTGCGGGAAGTGGAAACATCATAGGAAAAAGTGTTATTCATGAATTCTTTAATTATACGGGGGCATTGGTTTGTGATGATATTCCTATTCTGAAAAGAACTAAGAGTTACGCCAAAGCTATTTCAACACTTGTTCTTAAACTTGAGAGAAGATTTATGCGTACTCACCCCACTTTGCAGAGATTGCTATATGGATTACCTGTTATAAGTAACCCAAAGGCTTAAAAGATAGCTACTCTTGTCCTTATGAATGAATTTGATTATATAGTACGTGAGGCTAGGGAGATCTTTGATTTTTATAATATGTGCCAAGAACGTCCTTATATAGATGAAGATTATCTGTTAAGGTATTTGTTTCGTGATAATCATACTTTTCATGAGAATACTAAAAAAGAAATTCCTCCTACATATTATCCAACGAGTTCTCAGTAGTATTAATCAACAATATTCTTGGATAGAAAAAGGGAACCAAAAAGGATTTGAGGAAAGTTGTCTTAACAATAATAAATTTTTGGTTAGTGATGTGTTCCCCATTATTTTTGAAAAGCCACCCGATGAACACGTATCCGATGATGCAAAAACAAAAGATGACAACACTTGAAACTATGCATTACGCCTAGATAGGGGCGTAAAACAATAGCGCTTGTTGGGAGGCAACCCAATAGTTAACTTTATTTCCCATTTTTATTTTCTATTTTTGAGTGTGCACACAATTATGCTACTATTGTGGTTGTGTTTTTGGGTTTAAATCAGTGTTTGTGCCAAGTAAAGGCTTTCGAATGATTTGGTTGATAGTTGACTTGATTCTGTGAAAAACATAAACTGTTAGGCCTAGTAGCATAATTTTCTAAACGCACTAGAAGGCGATAAAATTCTGAAGTTTTTACATATGATTGTTATACAAATTTCCCACGTTTTCCTAAGTTTTCATATTTTTTGGAGTTACAGAAGTATAGTCATTTTTCAGATCATTACCGGATGTTCTGTTTTTCTGTTTTTGTTGCATAGTTTGCTTGTTTTAATGAATCTATGGATTGTATCGGGAGGGGGGGGGGTATAAGTCATGGTGAAGTTAGAATACAGTAGGTATTATGCAATAATAAAATACGAATGGGTTTACAACAGTACCTAAAGTTTATGATTTGCTTGTTATACTAACGGATAACACGAGTTTTCTGTGCTGAAGTTTTCAAGTTTTGGGTGAGATCGTAATGGATGAAGGAATAAGGAGTGGCATGACCCTAACATTGGGGATTTCCAAGGCACCCCAAGGTAATATTCAAGGGCATCCAAGCATCTAAGCTTGCGGATGCCCCGGATGGCATACCCTCTTTCTTCTACCAACCATCGGTATATTACTTGGAGCTATATTTTTATTCATCACATGATATAACTTTCGCTTGGAGCATCGTGTATTATATGAGTATTTACTTTGTTTGATTTTTAGTTTGACACAATCATCTTTGTTGGACACACCTTTTGGGAGGGAAACACATTTATTTATGATTTGTTAGTATACTCTATGTGCTTCACTTATATCTTTTGAGTTAGGCAGTTGCTCTAGTGCTTCACTTATAACTTTTAGAGCATGGCGGTGGTTATATTTTAAAGAAATAATTGCACTCTCATTCTTAACTTATACCATTTTGAGAGTTTAATAAATAGTAATGGCTATATGCACGGGTTATGAAATTGGTCCTAATATGATAGGTATTCAAGAGGGATATTGTTGGGAATATAGCTACCAGGTAAGACCCGCCCAGGAGGGGCCGGGTCAACCCCAATGACGGGTTACAAAAGAAGCCCAATAGTATTCAAGGCTACAGTTTATTAAGACTTGTAGAAGGCTTAAGCCCAGAGGCGGCTTAAGGCCCAATATTGTAAACCGCCGTATGTAAAGAAAGACTTGTAAAGAAAGGCATACAAAGAAGTCACCGAGCCGGACACGTTTTATGAACCGGCCGGGACTCTGTTGGCCGCCAGATGTCAACCCATGTATATAAGGGGACGACCCGGTGGCGGCTTAGGGCAAGAAACAAGAGATCGATAACCAAGCCGGCGAATTAGCCTCTTGGTGATCGAAACCCCAGCAATTCCAACACAACTAGACGTAGGCTTTTACCTTCATCGTAAGGGGCCGAACTAGTATAAACCTCTTGTGTCCTTTGTCCTGTTTAAACCCCTTTAAGCTTCCTAGTTGCGATGGCCCCACGACTAAGTCCTTTTGCTAGGACATATGCCATGACAATTCCACGACAGTTGGCGCCCACCGTGGGGCCAGCGCACGATGGATTTGAGTTCTTGAAGGGAAACTTCGAAGTGCTCAAGGGATACGTTGTGGGCCGGATGGCCAAGAGTCGTCGCGGCAAGCTCTACATCAACGACGAAGGCTGGGCCCCCGAGGCCGACTCAATTGAGTACGGGTATCGGGTCCCTTTCAGCGGAATTCATGTATTCATCGGCCGGATCAGGGAATCGGGCCCTAAGCCAGACGTCTGCACCAACATCATCGAGACGGCTCAGCGCGCGAGACCCGCCCGGGCCCGACCCACCGTAAAGTGTGCCTTTATGGGTTGCATCCATGGAGGTGAATACTCGGAAGGATCAGTGGATGGCGGTGAGATGGCCATCTGTTCTGACGCTACGTCATCAACAGGCGAGATAGATTCTTTATATTAGCTGTAGGATGGCATGCTTGGGGGCTGTTCCGATGGCAGCAGTATTCCGGACCCCTTTGAGCCGCCGAATCGAGCCGGAGTCTTCATGGCAGGCACTCAGCCCGGGAAGAACACGGCTGCATCAGCAACAACCACCGGGTCGGCAGCGGCCAGGTCAGGAGATCCCGTGCGCCCCCAGATCAGATGCTAATGGACCTCATGGATAAACTGACGGCTCCATTGACTGCCGTGGTAGAGCCGGCGGATAAAGCTCAGCATGACGCGGAGGTGGCACGGGTACGCGAAGAGATTGCACAGGCCAAGGAAAATTTAGCAGCAGAAGAGGTCAGGATGGTCGTGGAATGGGCGGCTTTGGACGGTCGTGCCCAACAGCTTCAAGCGGAGACTTTCTGGCTCTTGGTGGATCTGAATGCGTCAAACGAGGTCATGAGGATAAGGCATCAGAAAACTCAGTCACGTCCACCTCTGGCGCTCGATCCTAGGAACCTTTTCCACACACCCGGGGCCGGTCCAAGTAACCCGCCGGAGGCAAATCGGATCACGACACCCAGAGCGCCGGTTCAGCCGCGGGCCATGGAACCACCACGTATGAGTACCGCTCTGCCTCATTATGCGCCAACACCACCGGGTCACTTCTCCAATCCTTTGGAAAACCTCATTGCTGCGTCGGCTCGTTTGGCGGCTCTCCCCATGGAAGGCGACTCTCCGACAGCAATCGAAACACGAAGGGTGAGAGAACTTCTTCAGACGGCTCTGGTGCAGCAGGATGCGTACTCTTACAGTCGAGACAGAATCCATTCAACCCCTCGCCCGAGCCAGAGCCCGAGCTATAGCAGGCATATGGACTCAGCTGATATGTCAAGCAACGCTCAACGCCGTAACCAACCACGCAGGCATGAGCCGGTGCATGCTGGAGCCCTTAACTTAGCGGATCAGGAGAGGATCCGTCAAGAGGCTGAGCGGGCGGTTCAACTGGCAGCTGAGCAGGCGGCTCATCAAACTTTCCCGGCTTATCCAGCAACCTCTGTTGAGGCAGGAGTAGCCACAAGAACAGGAGGTGTTCCTTGCCTGGTGCCGGCTATACGTAATGATGGCTTACCTAAAGACTTTAAGGGGCCTCGTAAAGTGCCTAATTACACGTCTGACTTGCAGCCTGGGGCATGGATTGAAAGTTATGAGATGGCAATGGAGCTGTTGGAAGTCAGCGATGCAGCGATGGCTAAGTATTTCACCATGATGTTCGATGGAACGGCTCGCCCTTGGTTTAAAGGGTTACCACCCAATTCCATCGGCTCATGGGCGGAGTTGAAGGCTCGGTTCATTCAGAACTTCAAAGACACATGTAAGCAACCTATGTCAATCGTGGACCTGACTAATTGTAAGCAAGAGGAAGGGGAGTCCACAACCCATTGGGTGTGCCGGGTCAAGGAGATAATACATTCATCTGATAAGATGGATGCTGGCTCGACAGTCTTAATGTTGGAGAAAAATTGCCATTTTGAACTTCTGAAGCAGAAGCTGGGGCGGCTCAAGCGTGACTGCAATGACATAGGCCAGTTGATGGCAGCCCTGGTCAAATATGCTGATTCTGACAGTACCAAGGATCCCATGTCTGATGAAGAAAAAACAGGGAAGGGAAAGAAGAACGGCAACGGCAAGGGGCACTAGCATAACCCGGCAAATCAAGGAGGTAATAAACGTAAGGCCGACAAGTTTGTGGCGAACACCAATGCATAGGGCAACAACCAACGGCGCAATGGTAGGCAACCCCCTCGGTCAGGCGGGTCAGGTCCCACCCTCGAGCAACTACTGAATGAACCTTGTCCAAGGCACGACACCCGGGAGAAGCCAGCTACCCATCTGTGGAAGGACTGTATGATCATGAAGGCATTTAAATATTCCAACATGTTTGATGGTAGCCACGGACCTGACGGTGGTTCAGGCGGAGGCGACTTTCAGGGCCCGGGCGCCGGGTCAAGCGGAGGCAGTTTTCAGGTCAAGGCCATTCGGGTAACCAGGGTGGTTATAATCAGCAACCCTGCCAAAATAATCAGCAACAACAATCTGGGTATCAGAGTAACCCAAAATAGTTGAATAGTGGGCAGTACCACGTGTTTACCACTAGTTTATGCAAGAGGGATCAGAAGCTTCATAAGAGGGCTGTCAATGCTGTTGAGCTGACAATTCCACATTATTTGAGGTGGTCAGAACAACCTATTGTGTGGAGCCGAGAAGATCACCCTCCCCGGGTTGATAATCCAGGCCACTTGGCCTTCGTGGTGGCACCCCAGGTTGGTGGATATAAGTTCACTAAGGTGCTCATGGATGGAGGCAGTAGCATCAACATCCTCTATTATGAGACGTTTCGTCGGATGGGGTTGACTAATAAAAGTCTTAAGCAATCCAACACTGTTTTTCATGGTGTTGTCCCTGGCAAGTCGGCATACCCAGTTGGTAAGATTGAACTGGAAGTGTCCTTTGGGGATGAATATGATTCCAGGGCTGAGAAGTTAACTTTTGAAGTGGTTAAGATCAAAAGCCCATATCATGCTCTGTTTGGATGGCCAGCTTACGCCAAATTCATGGCTCGGCCGTGTTATGTATATCTATAGCTCAAGATGTCAGGTTATAATGGCACCATTACAGTACATGGAAGCCGGAAAATAGCCCTGGAATGTGAAGAAGGTGATGCCGCTTATGCTGAGTCTGTTTGCGCGACAAAGGAGTTGAAGTTTTATAAAGATAATGTTGACCCGGCGAACATGACGTCTTTAAAGAAGCCAACTACGGAGCATGAACCGGTACTGAAATTCAATTCGGATGATGACACCAAGATGGTTGATTTTGTGCCAGGCGATTCATCAAAACAGTTCATCATCAGTGCCAACTTGGATCCAAAATAGGAAAGCGCGCTCATCGAGTTCATCCGTGAGAATCGGTACATCTTCGCATGGAAGCCTTCTGACATGCCGGGTGTCCCGAGAGAACTCGCTGAGCACACTCTTAACATTAATACGAAGTTTAAGCCGGTCAGGCAGTTCCTTCGGCGGTTTAATGAGGAACAATGCAAAGCCATAGGAGAAGAGGTGGCCCGGCTATTAGCGGCCATGTTCATTGTGGAAGTTTTTCACCTAGAGTGGTTGGCTAACCCGATGCTTGTACTCAAGAAGAACGATACCTGGCGTATGTGTGTGGATTACACCGATTTAAACAAAGCTTGTCCAGCTGACCCTTTTGCTCTCCCTTGTATTGATCAGATCATTGATGCTACGGCGGGTTGTGAGCGTTTGAGTTTTCTGGATGCTTATTCAGGTTATCATCAGATCAAGATGGCAGTTAAGGACCAGGAGAAGACAACTTTCATCACTCCATTTGGAGCCTTCTGCTATGTGTCTATGCCTTTTGGGCTTAAGAGTGCCTAGGTGACTTATCAATAGTGTTTGCAGAATTGCCTTCACAATCAGATTGGGCGTAATGTTCATGCTTATGTGGATGATATAGTGGTGAAGTCCATAAAAGAGGAAACCTTGGTAACAGATCTAAAGGAGACCTTTGATAAACTCCGGGTCTACAAGATGATGCTTAACCCGGCCAAGTGTGTTTTTGGAGTCCCAGCTGGCAAACTCTTGCAGTTTTTGGTGTCCAACAGAGGTATTGAAGCTAACCCGGAGAAAATTAAGGCAATCACATCCCTGGCCAAACCAGCGTGCATCAATGACATTCAACGGCTGGCGGGTCGTGTTGCTGCTCTGAGCCGGTTCATAAGCCGGTTAGGGGAGAAGGCGATGCCTTTGTATCAGATGATGAAAAAGATGGATGACTTTGTTTGGAGTGAAGCTGCAAATTTTGCCTTTGAGGATCTGAAGAAACAGATTGTTGAGCCGCCGGTTCTTGCTACTTCGATTGAGAAAGAGCCATTATTGTTATATGTAGCTGCTAACTCACGAGCTGTTAGTGTGGCCATTGTGGTGGAACGCAAGGAGGCCGACAAGGAGCATCCGGTCCAACGGCTGGTTTACTATGTCAGTGAGGTGTTGATTGAATCTAAACAAAGATATCCACATTGGCAGAAGCTCGTGTATGGGGTGTTCATGGCAAGCCGGAAGCTCAAACATTACTTTCAGGGTCACCCAATCACTGTGGTTAGCTCTTCTCCTTTGGGAGACATCATTCAAAATAGAGAAGCTACTGGACGAGTCGCCAAGTGGGCCATTAAACTTGGGTCTCATGGGTTGAAGTATGTGCCATGTACTACGATCAAATCTCAAGCGCTGGTTGACTTTATTAATGACTGGACAGAGATGCAGATGCCAGAGGAGAAACGAGACAACACATATTGGACAATTCACTTTGATGGGTCTAGACAGTTGGAAGGCTCGGGGGCTGGAGTTGTGTTCACTTCCCCTCGAGGTGACAAGTTTTGTTATGTGTTGCGATTGATGTTTCCTTGTACTAACAACGCAGCAGAATATGAAGCCTTGATCCATGGTCTTCAAATGGCTAAAGAAATGAGTCTGAGCCGGGTCCGGTGCCTTGGCGATTTAGATTTGGTGGATCAACAGGTGTCAGGCAAGTGGGATTCCAAGGATCCTCTCATGGCGGCTTACCATCGTGAAGTCGACGCTGTTGCAAGACATTTTAAAGGTTATCAAGTGGAACACATTAACCGTAGAAAGAATGAAGCGGCCGATGCCTTAAGCCGGTTGGGATCTCAGCGTAAGCCGGTGCCACCTAACACCTTTTTGGATGTTTTGCATAGCCCGTCTGTTAAGTTACCTACAGAGGAAGATTTGGCCGTTCCTGACCCGGAGGCACAGTTGGTGGCGGCTCTTCACGTCATCCCAGATTGGACAGTACCGTTCTTTGCTTACATGACCCGGGGCGAGTTGCCAGAGGATGAGACCCTGGCCCGACAGATAACCCGGCGGTCCAAGTTAATGACGATTTCTGACGGAGAGTTATACCATCGCAGCGTCACTGGAGCGTTTCAGTGGTGTGTTTCTCTTGAAGAAGGCCAAGAAATACTTCATGAGATCCATGAAGGGGATTGTGGTCATCATGTCGGGTCAAAATCCCTTGTGGCAAAAGCTTTTCATCATGGTTTTTATTGCTTGACGACTCACGCTGATGCAGAGGATCTGGTCAGTAGATGTGATGGATGTCAAAAATTTGCACGACGAGCGCATGTGCCGGCTCAGGAATTGCGGATGATTCCAATCACTTGGCCATTTGCAGTCTGGGGGCTTGACATGGTTGGACCTTTCAAAAGGTCCAAGGATAAAAAGACACATTTTTAGTGGCAGTTGACAAATTCACAAAATGGGTGGAGGCAGAGCCAGTGAGTAAGTGTGATGCAGCCACGGTGGTTCAGTTCATGAAAAAGGTGATTTTTTGCTTTGGTTTTCCACACAGCATTATCACTGACAATGGCACTAATTTGTCCCAAGGGGCTATGGAGGAGTTTTGTCAAAAAGAGCACATCCGGCTGGATGTTTCTTCTGTAGCCCACCCTCAATCTAATGGGCAGGCTGAGAGAGCAAATCAGGAAATCTTAAAAGGTCTCAAACCCCGGCTCATGGTTCCCTTACAACGGACGCCGGGTTGCTGGGTAGAGGAGTTACCCTCAGTGCTGTGGAGCATCAACACCACTCCTAACAGGTCCATAGGTTATACACCATTCTTCATGGGTTATGGAGCAGAAGCGGTGCTGCCTAGTGACATCCGTCGTGACTCGCCTCGTGTGGCGGCTTATGTTGAAGCTAATAACAAACAAGCTAGATAGGATGCACTTGATTTGTTAGATGAGGAGAGATACTTAACAGCGGATCGGTCAACAATTTATCAACATGACCTGCGCCGTTAGCACAGCCATCGGGTTAAGTCCAAGACTTTTCAAGAAGGTGACCTGGTGCTCTGGCTCATCCAGGATCTGTCAGATGCGCACAAGCTATCTCCACCTTGGGAAGGACCCTTTGTGGTCAGCAAGAACTTAAACAACGGGTCATATTACCTCATTGACGTTCAAGAGCACAAAGACACACGTAAGTCGGAGGAGGAGACCCGCCGGCCGTGGAACATTGCTCAACTTCGGCCATACTACACCTGAGCCACCGGCTCTCGTCATGTACATACTTTGACGTTGTATATACTATGATAAGTAATAAAGCAGGACCTCTGTCCTTTTCCTCTTCCAAAGTCATATATCTTTACTATTTTTCATGACTATTAAGGAGCTGATCGTATCTGAATTTATCTTAACCTTTCTGGTCCGGCTTATGATTGTATTCGAATCTAGCTGTAAACCTCATGATCACTTGGGGGCTTCCTTTTCAAACATAGGTCGTATTCGAACCAAAGAGAACATAGCTGTCATAACCCTCTTGATCGGCTCAAAGCCAAACTCACTAGGGGGCTTCTTGATCGTATCCGAATCATAGCTTAACCCCTTTTGGGTCCGACTTGGATCGTATTTGAATCAGGGTCTTTAAAAACCTCTCAAGGTCATTTGGGGGCTTCCTGTTCAAACATAGGTCATATTCGAACCAAAGAGAATATAGCTGTCGGTACCCTCTTGATCTATGCAATGCCAAAGCCACTGGGGGCTATATGATCGTATTCGAATCTTAGCTTAACCCCTTTGGTCCAGTTTACTGGTCGTATTCGAATCAGAAACCCCCTACTTTTAGTTACAAAGTCAATTTATATTGTTTGAAATATGCTATTTGTCTTACTGGTCTTTGTTGTTTCAAATTTAAAAGATCAGCGCGGTTATTTCACCGGCTTGATTATTTGACAATAAGCCACCAATGCATGATAGTCATCAGACATACAGAAGCATTGACTTCTCAAAAGTACTGGATCATCAACCTCATCACCCGGGTCATATAAACCGGTGGTCCAGAGGTAAAAGATACAGGTATGACTGTTATTTATGAACATTTCTTTCTGTGTTAATCAAAGGTTGTTTCAAACTTGCTTATTTGTGCGTCTGTTTCGGTTTCTTCTACTATGATAAACCATTGGTTATATACCTGGTGTTCTGACCCGTTCAGTGCTAAATCGCCAAGCCAGTTTTTTTCTTTTTCTACAGGAACAGAGCCGAAATATGATAGAGATAACCATAAATGTGATGCATATATTGACATCAGGAAGCAAAGAGTCACACACGACATCTTATGCACGATGGCATAGGCAAAATATGCAGTTGTTTCAAGCTAAAATCTATTACAAGGCTTCAAAGAGCCCACAAGATGGTTTTCACTCTTACCTCACCGGTTCACCTCCTACTGCTGATTGGAAGCTGGGTTTGGACCAGTCAAAACCGTTCATGGCAATGAACTCTGCTTCATCATAAATCAGGCCAGCTGGATCAACTCCCGGAGCAAACGTATGTTGACGAACCGACGGGATAAGATCTGTCACCTTGTAAGAGGGAGTCGCCATCTTCTTATTCTCCAAATCAAAATCGGCTGATATTTGTCAATATTGGTCTCATCTCCAAGAATAGTAGCTTGAGGTCGAACTCCCCTCACGCATGCAATGAAGTCATCTTGCTCAAATAGAGACCCGTCTTCCTTCACAGTCGGGTACCCCCTAGCTACATCCACCGGGTCTAGATCTGGCGCCCAGGCTTTGGAGCGGCTCAGGGCAGTCAAGGCTCCGGCTCTGGCATAGGATCGTTTGACCTCTTGAAACCTGGCGGGTAAGATTGACAATTTTTCCAAAACATCGCTCAGCTGATTGGGTCCTAGGTTGGCAGGAGAGATAGTAGCAAGTGCTCGTTGAGCACCAGTATACAACTGCTCTACTAAGGTGTAAACCGCCTTTAGTTTGGTCACATTATCTTGGCTCAGATTTTTTCTTCGCGGATGTGCACATATTTTTAAACAAGGGGTCAGCAGGCGGTTTACATTCTGGGTCAAAAGAAGGTATAAAGGACCAGTGCATATGGCTTACCAAAGATGGAGGAAACCATTTGAGACACCCGGTTCTTTAAACCGGTAAGCTCCGTGGTAACCTCCTCAAGAGCTGCTTCAGCTTTTTCAGCGTGTTGTGTCAGCAGCGTCTTTTCTTCGGCCCATGATTTCTTTTGGCAGTCAAGCTGATTTTCAATTTTTCCGTCTCAGCAAGACTCAATTGAAGTTTAGAATCAGCAGGCTTGATTTCTGCCTCTTGATCCGCCAGCCGGGTCTTTGCATCACTTAATTGGGAGCCCAGTTCAGCTAGGGCGTTCTACAAAACATACGCAGGTGTGTCAAGGCTTAAACTAAAGTTCAAGATTCAAGTCTCAAGTACTTTGCGCTGCAATACCATTTGACACTTGGGGGCTAATGTCTGCCAAAACAATTTCTTATGACTCTAATATATTTCAAGTCCCAAGTACCTTACAAAGTAACAACACTTGGCACTTGGGGGCTAATGCATGATATTTAGAAAGTCTCTCAAGATTAAGCCGGATTACAATATTTGTTGGGTTCAGCAAAAGACAACTATGAAGTTAAAGTACCGGTTCATTTATGGTAAATTGAGCCGGCACTTGGGGACTACAGGTGAAGTTTACACTATTTTATTGGACTTTTGAAAAACTTAGAGAGAAAATATCCATCTATATCATAAAGTCTCCAGATCATTTAGGATCATCATCTGAAGACTTGGGGGCTGGCAGAGTATAAGTAAATCAAAGAACATACCTCGTATTTCAGCTGAAGTTGCTTGACCATCTCAATCTATGACTCATGGCTGGAATGAACATGGTTGAGATAGCCGGACAATATGTCATTAGCATTCAGATGACTGTAGTGAGAGATATCAAAACACACTTTCTGTCTCTCCAGGGCTTCTTGTTTACCAGTGTGCTGGGCTAACACAATAGGAGTCCCCGGTTCAACATAACGACTACCAGTGACCAAAACGTCATGATCAGAAGATGATGGCGGGTTAGCTGAACTGGATGGTCTGGCAGTAGGGGGGTTAACAACAGTATCATGAGCTGACGGCTCAGGAGGATCCAATCGAGAATTGGCAACCGGGTCTTCTGGTGCTTCAGTTCGAGGGGGAGAAGTTGGCATGGTCGGTTCAGGTGCAAGGACTGACGGGTCTTCTACCGGTTTAGTCACCTTGGCCTTCTTGGACTTGGCTTGACCACTAAGAAAGAGGTTATGAGACAGTTAGTACAAAGATGCAGTTGGAAAGACACAGAGGAAAGATGAATTTTTCCTTACCCAGGGGCAGTCTTGAAGGATGGAAATTGAGTCAGAGATGAGTCGCCAGAAGAGCGAGAAACCTCCTGCAAAGGTAAAATAAGGTTAGTAATGCAAGAGAATAGACTCATTAATAAAAGCAGAGGATAAAGATAAAAGAGACCTCATTCTGATGTTTTTGAGGAGTTTGTTGTACAATGGAAGGCGGTTCATCATCGTTCTGGGCCTGTCGGCGGCTCTCATGTTGCTGTTTTCTTCAAAAGAAAATGAGGGTCCAAATAAGCTAAAGGATGCGAAAACCTTACTTTTCGGGTTACCAGTTGAACTTTTTGTCTTGACAAATGGGCTGAGTCAGAGGAAATAGTTACCTCTTCTTCTACGGCCTGACTGGCCCCCGTGTCGTCATGGCAATAGTCAGTGTTAATAAGGTTATTAAAAAACTGGCCAAGGGAGTCAAGGGCTACCTCCGACTCAGAATCATCGTCAAGTTTCAACAGGTCCTCAGCAGTACTCTTTTTCTTCTTGGACCTCCGGGTCGTCTTCTTGGCGGCTATGGTGGCGGCTCTGGCCTTCTTGGCGGCTCCATGATCATACTTGGCTTTCCAGACGTCAGATTTGGCCTGTAAACAAGTAAAACAAGATGGAAGGTCAGGCAAGCATTTAAAACTGCTGAGGAAAATACAAAGAGAAAGAGGTCAGGAGTTTTTTTACCTCTGGCGCCGGGTTAAGTTTGCAGAAGGGGTTTAACCCAACTTTACTGCAGTCTTCATATTTGCCGTTCACCAGAAGGGTCAACATTGAAACAATATCTTCTTGAGTTAGTTGAATGGAGCTGTGACGAAGAGAGTCATCTAGGCCTCCACCATATTCATACATCAATTTGGATCGGCGGCTTAGAGGGATGACCCGCCAAGCGACCCAGCAATGAGTCAAATCAACTCCGGTTAAGCCATTCCCCAGTAAGGCGTTAATCCTTTTAATTGATGGAATAAGCTTTTTGCGTTTGGCGGCAGTAAGCTTGTCAGGGAGCGCAAACTTGGAATCTAGACTATCCGCGTGATAACCCGGCAGTGGTTTCTCATTGGCTGGTGAAGTGTCTTGACAGTAGAACCAGGTCTGATTCTAGTCTTTGGGATGACTTGGCAAGACTATTAGGGGGAAGACGGCGCCCTGTCGGCGCTGAATTGAGATGCCTCCAAGTTCCAAGCTAGGGCCATTGGTACACTCGTTCTGGCGGTTCAGATAAAGATACTCTCTAAAGAGTTCCACAGTCGGTTCTTCTTGAAGGTACACCTCACAGAGAACTTGGAAATTGCAGATATTGGATATGGAATTGGGCCCGAGATCTTGAGGGTGGAGTTTGAAAAAATGGAGAACATCTCTGAAGAACTTTGAGCCGGGTGGTGAAAAGCCTCGATTCATGTGGTTAGAAAAGACAATGACTTCACCATCTTTGGGATTGGGCCGTTCCTCGTCCGGGTCAGGTGCACGGTAAGACATAACATTCTTCCCTGGCAAAAATTCTTTGGTGAATAATTCCTTCAAATTGTCCTCAGTTACTGTGGAAGGGACCCAGTTGCAGACGGTCGGTGCTTTTGACGGCATGATGATAAAAAGACGAACTGAAAAGAAAGTAACATGCCGGCTGAAATTCAATGGTGAAATTAAGAGTTAAATGATGATGGCGCAAATAAGTAATGGCGGCTTAAGTAAGGGCTAATGTCATATAAGGGAAAAGTAAGCCGGCGTCATAAGCCGCCATGACTAAAGACATTTGAAGGAAACTAGAGACAGAGTTGGCTAAGTGTTGAAGCAAACAAGTTTCCTAATTTCTTGATATTATTCTGGATCAAAGGGTCATTCAAAATGGAAAATATTCCAAACCTAAAAATCTAGCACAAATGAGTTCATGAGCTCTACTGAGGCCTTTGAACCAGAGAAAGGGATCTGTTGGTATTGAGAATGGGCACAAAACAACTACCACATGAACACATGTTCTCTTTGGATCAAGAAGAAGCCGTAGTGGAAGAAATACAAGGAAACCGTGATGAACTATGAAGAACACGCAGAAACCTAGAAACTCTGATGCAGATCTGAGGAGAAGGAAGGTGAGCACTTACAACCATGGATCTTCTGTGGAGGTCGCCGCCGTTCTCTAGACCGATTCATGTTGATGCAGCGGCCAAGGTCGACGGAGACAGAGGTGAAGCGCGATGGCGGCGGAGCTCGAGCAGCGGGAGGGCTGCGAGAGGAAGAAGACAAAGAAGAGAGAAGAATGAGAAAGACCGGGGTGTGCCTATTTATAAGGGGATAAGCAAACAGGCGGGCGCAGAAATCGAGGAAGACCCAAATAATGACTATCCAACTAAACGGAGGCCTCGATTCTTGGAAGACATTAAAAGATGAAGATCCGTTGAGGATGGCGTCATAACAGTTTTTTGTGTTTTCAGAAGATGACGTCACGGCGGGTTACAGAATTTTAACAGAGATAGGAAGATGGATTTCATCTAAGTATTGAAGATTGACAAGGAACAAAGTTCAAAGTCAACCTGGGGCCTAATGTTGGGAATATAGCTACCAGGTAAGACCCGCCCAGGAGGGGCTGGGTCAACCCCAACGACGGGTTACAAAAGAAGCCCAATAGTATTCAAGGCTACAGTTTATTAAGAATTGCAGAAGGCTTAAGCCCAGAGGCGGCTTAAGGCCCAATATTGTAAACTGTCGTATGTAAAGAAAGACTTGTAAAGAAAGGCATACAAAGAAGTCACCGAGCCGGACACGTTTTATGAATCGGCCGGGACTCTGTAGGCCGCCAGGCGTCAACCGTGTATATAAGGGGACGACCCAGTGGTGGCTTAGGGCAAGAAACAAGAGATCGATAACCAAGCCGGTGGATTAGACTCTTGGTGATTGAAACCCCAGCAATGCCAACACAACTAGACGTAGGCTTTTACCTTCATCGTAAGGGGCCGAACTAGTATAAACCTCTCATGTCCTTTGTCCCGATTAAACCCCTTTAAGCTTCCTAGTTTCGATGGCCCTACGACTAAGTCCTTTTGCTAGGACATCTGTCGTGACAATTCCACGACAGATATAATAAAAACTTTCATGTAGATCACTGAATATGGTAAGTTTGATTCCTTGCAACAGTTTTGCGATATAGAGATGGTTGTATATGGGAAGTACTAGTGAATGATTGTGGTCTAGTAAGAATATTGGTGTTAAGGTTTGTGATTCCCGAAGCATGCACGTATAGTCTCCCATTATGCTAAGAAGTTGGAGCATGATTTATTATTGTTTGTCTTCCTTATGAGTGGCGGTTGGGGACGAGCGATGGTCTTTTCCTACACATCTATCCCCTAGGGGCATGCATAGCAGTACTTTGCTTGGAGGGCTAATAAACTTTTGCAATAACTATGTGAGTTCATTATGACTAATGTGAGTCCATGCATTATACACACTCTCACCTTTCCACAATATGCTAGCCTCTTCGGTACCATGCATTGTGCTTTCTCACCTCGAGATGTGGTGCAAACTTCGCCGATGCATCCAAACTCTCTGATATGATACACTCTATCACACATAAGCCTCCTGATATCTTCCTCAAAACAGCCACCACACCTACCTATTATGGCATTCAATGCCATTCCAGGATATATTGCCATGCAACTTCCACCGTTCTGTTATTATGACACACATCATCATTGGAATACTCCTTTTCATGATCATATAGCTCACATAGTATTTGTGGCTCAGCCACCATTCATCATTTTTATATGTGTTACACTAGATCATTGCACATCCTGGTATACTTCCAGAGGCATTCATATAGAGTCATAATTTGTTCTAGTATCGAGCTATAATTTTGAGTTGTAAGTAAATTGAAGTGTGATTATCATCATTATTCATTATTAGAGCATTGTCCGAATGGGGAAATAAAATAAAGAAAAGAGGCCAAAATGAGCCCAGAAAAAAGAGAGGCCAAAAAGAGCCCACTAAAAATGAGAGAAAAAGGGAGGAGGGGCAATGTTACTATCTTTTTCCACACTTGTGCTTCAAGGTAGCACCATGTTTTTCATATAGAGAGTCTCTAATGTAGTCACTTTCATATACTAGTGGGAATTTTTCATTATAGAACTTGGCTTGTATATTCCGATGATGGGCTTCTCAAATGCCTGAGGTCTTCTAGAGCAAGCAAGTTGGATGCACACCCACTTAGTTTTCAGTTTGAGCTTTCATACACTTCTAGCTCCTAGTGCATCTGTTGCATGGCAATCGCAACTCCTTGCATTGACATCAATTGATGGGCATCTCCATAGCCCGTAGATTAGCCTCGTCGATGTGAGACTTTCTCCTTTTTTGTCTTCTCCAAATTAATCTCTACCACCATATTCTATTCCACCCATAGTGCTATATCCATGGCTCGCGCTCATGTATTGTGTGGGGGTTGAAAAAGCTAAAGCGCGTTAAAAGGTATGAACCAATTGCTCGGCTTGTCATCGGGGCTATGCCTGATAAATATTTTGTGTTAGGAAGATGGAGCATGACAAGGCTACATGATTTTGTAGGGATAGTGTTCTTTAGGATTTATATTTTGAAAGGCATGATTACTTGTTGGTATGCCTGAGTATTTATGTCTTTACATCAAATAATAGATTATTGCTTTGAATCATTTGGATCTAAATATTCATACCATAAAAGAAAGATTACATGATGAACAAATTAGGTAGCATTCCACATAAAAATTCTGTTTTTATGTTTACCTACTCGAGGATGAGCATGAATTAAGCTTGGGGATGCTTGATATGTCTCCAACGCATCTATAATTTTTTATTGTTCCATGATATTATAGTATAAATCTTGGATGTTTTATATGCAATTATATATCATTTTTGGGACTAACCTATTAACCCAGTGCCCAGTGCCAGTTGCTGTTTTTTTGCTTGTTTTTGGCTTTTCAGAAAATCAATATCAAACAGAGTCCAAACGGAGAAAAAACTTTGGATTACTTTTTTCTGGACCAGAAGGGACCCTAGAAGGTTCAGGAGAACCTAGGGAGTCACAAGGAAGCGACAAGATCAGGGTCGCGCCCTCTAGGCTTGTGAGCCCCTCGCGGCACCTCTGACCTAATTCCGCCTCTATAAACTCCCAAATATTCCCAATACATTAGAGAGCCATCCGAAATACTTTTTCCGCTGCCGCAAGTTTTTGTTCTTTTGCAATCCCATCTAGAGGCCTTTTTCGGCACCCTGCCGGAGGGGGAATCGATCATGGTGGGCTTTTACATCAACCTTGCTGCCCTTTTGATGATGTGTGAGTAGTTTACCACATAACTACGGGTCCATAGCTAGTAGCTAGATGGCTTCTTCTCTCTCTTTGATCTTCAATCCAATGTTCTCCTCGATGTTCTTGGAGATCAATTCGATGTAATCATCATTTGCGGTGTGTTTGTTGGGATCCGATGAATTGTGGGTTTATGATCAGATTATTCATGAATATTAATTATGTCTTGATACATCTCTAACGTATCTATAATTTTTATGTTCCATGCTATTATAGTATCAATATTGGATGCTTTATATGCAATTATATATCATTTTTGGGACTTACCTATTAACCTAGTGCCAAGTGCTAGTTTCTCTTTTTTGTCTATTTTTGGTTTTCCAGGAGATCAATACCAGATGAAGTCCAAACTCTAAGAAACATTTTGATGATTTTTTCTGGATTAGAGAGACCCTAGAAGCTTCGGGGGGAGACCAGAAGGCAAGCGAGGAGACGGCAAGGCAATAGGGCGCGCCCTGATGCCTTGTGGGCCCCTCATGGCTCAGTTTGATCTAATTCCACCTTTATAAATTCTGTAAAATCGGGAAACCAACATAGAGCCACCCAAAATACTTTTTCTGCCGTCGGAAGTTTCTATTCTTATATGATCCCATTTGGAGACTTTTTCCGGTACTCTGTTGCAGGGAGAATTGACACGAAGGGCTTCTACAGGCCTACGGGTGAGTATTTTACCACATGCCTACATGCCTTCTTCTGGTGTCGTTGTCGGGGAGACATCGTCAACATCTATCAGGTTCCTACGCACAAACTCTCATCTCCTTGCAATTACTTTATTTTCCATTTGCCTCTCGTTTTCATCTCCCCCACTTCTAAAACATTTTTAGGAAAACACAAAAACATTTTCTTTTTTATTTGCCTTCTTTTTGTTTGCCCTTTTGTTGTGGTCATCTCTTCAACATGACTACCCCTCCTTTTTCACCAGATTTTGAAGTTCTACACTTTAGCAGAAGCAAGGAGAAAAATCGAAAGATACTTGGTATAGGTTAATGGAATCCTATCGCATCAGCAATATAAAAGGAGATGCAAAGATTTTGCTTCATAATTTTTATATAGGTTTAACCATGCATCATAGACAACTCTTGGATTTAGCCGCCAAAGGGAATTTTGTTGAGATTGATGCTAATGCTGCCTATGAAATAATAGAGGGAATATTGGGAGTTCCAACACCAAAAAAGGGATTTACTTTTACGCAAGAAGGTATTCAAATATTAGACAAATTGGATGATCTACATAAAAATTTGGTTGAGTTGCAACAATCTAAGGAACCCCTCAAACATATTAGTGGAAACCTCAATCGCATGAATACTTTCATTACTCTGTGTAATAAGCGATTGGATATTTTGATCTCAAGATGGTCTCTTTTTCTGAGAATAATGGGAAGTGTAAAGAGCCTCCCAGGTTTGAGAAAACTTGTCGGTGTAAATGACCACGAGTAGCCTCATCAGCCCCCATGGTATTTCAAGACATCGGGGCCGACTGCGCCCCTCACACCTCGCGGGCAAAAGACCAACTCTTCGGGCCGTCTGGTCCAACGGCCGGCTGCCAGAAGACGGCGCCCCCAACAGACGGCCCCCATGTGGTCGGCATCTAGCAGGCGACCCTATGCCACCTGAAAGTTTGCACCCATTCACTTCAATGAGATGGGGCGTGGCTACAGTACAACCTGCCACCCCCGAATCTAGGGCTGAGCGTGGCCACAGTGCGAGCGTACCAAGCAGACACCCCTCACTTGGCGGGGCACTGTTGCCACGCAGGCCGTGACATCACCTACGACATAGGAAGCCACACTCCCATGATGGGCGGTCGGTACGGCCCGCAGGCGGCGGGCCCTACCTATCCGCGAGCCACCAGAAGGTGGCGAACCCCCAACAGGCGGCGTCAAGGGCTGGCCGACTCCTAGCAGGCAGCCCTCCCTCCCCTCAAAGTCTGCGTGTCATTAACCAGATGAGACGGGGTGTGGCTACAGTGAGCACCCGCCAGGCGGGGGACTGTAGCCACGCACCCCCCGACAAAGCCTCCATCATCTGTTGCAAGGCTATAGTATAAAGCAACCAGCATGACCCGCAGACGGTGGCCCCTACCTGTCGGCCAAGTACACGACAGCTGGGGGGACCCACCAAGAGGCGGGCCCTAGCAGCCGGTGGAGAAGCCAGCACCCAGGGACATGATAACCCACAAGTATAGGGGATCACAACAGTTTTTGAGGGTAGAGTATTCAATCTAAATTTATAGATTCGACACAAGGGGAGCTAAAGAATATTTGAAGGTATTAGCAGCTTAGATGTCAATTCAACCACACCTGGAGATTAATTATCTGCAGCAAAGTGATCAGTAGCACAGTAGTTTGATAGTTTTGATAATAGTGACAACAACAATAGTAACAGTAATAGTGATAGCACTAATTTTGTAGCAAGTGTAACAGTGATGATAGCAGCGGTAACTTAGCAGTAACAATAATGAAAACTTCATAGGCATTGGATCGGTGACTTGTTGGATGATATTCATCATGAGACAGTTATAACCTAGGGTGATACAACACTAGCTCCAGTTCATCGATAATATGTAGGCATGTATTTCGTAAATAGTCATACATTCTTTATTAAAAGAACTTGCATCACATCTTTTGTCCTACCCTCCTGTGGCAGCGGGGTCAATATTGGAAACTAAGGGATATTAAGGCCTTCGTTTAATAGAGAACTTGAACAAAGCATTAACACATAGTGAATAGATGAACTCCTCAAACTACGGTCATCACCGAGAGTGGGCCCGGTTGTTGTCACTCCGGGGTTGTTAGATCATAAGACGTAGTAGGTGACTATAACTTGCAAGATCGGATCTAAAACATGGATATAATGATGAATTCATAAACGGTTCAGATATGAAATCATGGCACCCTGGCTCAAAGTGACAAGCATTAAGCATGGCAAAGTCATAGCAACATCAATCTAAGAACATAGTGGATACTAGGGATCAAGCCCTAACAAAACTAACTCGATTACATGATGAATCTCATCCAACTCCTCATCGACCAGCGAGCCTATGAAGGAATTACTCACTCCCGGTGGGGAGCATCATGGAATTGGCCATGGAGAAGGGTTGGTGATGACGAAGAACGAAGATCCCCCTCTCCAGAGCCCCAAACAGACTCCAGATCTGCCTTCCCGAGGAAGAACAGGGCTTGGCAGCGGCTCCGTCTCGTGGATCACGATAATTCTTTCTCCCTGATTTTTCTGGAAACATGTGATTTTATAGTATCAGGGGGTCATCCGCGGGGCCACCAGGTGGGTACAACCCACCTAGGCACGCCAGGAGAGGGGGGTACGCCCTGGTGGGTTGTGCCCACCCAGGGGCCCCTCTCTGGTGGGTCTTGGCTCCAGTAATTCTTATTATTGATAAAAAAATCCTCGCAAAGTTTCATTCCATTCCGAGAGCTTTTATTTCTGCACAAAAACAACATCATGGTAGTTCTGCTGAAAACAACATCAGTCCGGTGTTAGTTTCATTCAAATCATGGAAATTAGAGTCCAAAACAAGAGGCAAAACATGAGAAAAAGTAGATACGCTGGAGACGTATCAACTCCCCCAAGCTTAAACTTTTTCTTGTCCTCAAGCAATTCAGTTGATAAACTGAAAGCGAGAAAGAAAAACTTTTACGAACTATTTTGCTCTTGTTTGCATAAATAAGCTTAAACATCACCCGAGTTTTTAGCCAACATTATTACTAACCATGTCAACAGTAACACTTAAAGATTATAATGATTCATATCAATGACATAATCAGCTAGCGAGCAATAATAATATATCTCAAACGACAACACGTTGTCAAAACAACCATGATATAATATGACAATAATGGTATCTTGCTAGCCCTTTCTGAGACCACAAAACATAAATGCAGAGCACCTCCAAAGTTCAAGCAGCGACTAAACATTGTAATTCATGGTAGAAAAGATCCAGTCATGATGCACCCAACATTAGCTACACACAATGCATAAATCATGACAGTTGTGCTCTACTCAGTTTCTGGCGCTTGTTTTTTAGAAGGTGATGACACAACATAAAAGTAAATAGAAAGTCCCTTCGCAGAGGGAAGCAGTGATTTGCAGAGGTGCCAGAGCACAGTTTTTAAAACAGAGCTAAATGATATTTTGAGACATGCACCCTTCTTATTCACTGCACGACCATCAGTTATCAACATCTTCCATGCTAAGCACGCTAGTGGCAGTTCCCAAGCGGTAAAAGTAAAGGTTTTGACTCCATTGGGAGTTTTTGTTTGATTATTTAAGAGATGAACTCTTTTTGTATTTTGCAGTTTGGGACTAAGCATCCCTATTACTGCCCATTTTATCGTGCGATGGCGAGTGAATAAACGCTCGACCTGAGAATAACCCGCTTAGCACGGAATATATCGACCACCTCCTGTCGTTCCATGAACGATCCAGGCACACAAAATGGATAATTTTTTAGAAGTTTTTAGAGGTGGCACATGCAAATTTACTTAGAACGGCAGGGTAATACCGTATATATGTAGGTATGGTGGACTCATCTGGAATAACTTTGGGTTCAAGGTTTTTGATGTACAAGCAGAGTCCCCACTTAGTACAGGCGAAGGCTAGCAATTTAGATTGAGAAGCGGCCAGCTAGAGAGCAAGAATGATCATAACCATGCATTATGCACAAGTAACATTAGACACTAGCATGAGTAGGATATGAAAACTATGAACATAAATATTATAGAGGCTATGTTGGTTTTGATTCAACTATATGCATGAACATGTACCAAGTCAAGCCACTCGAACATTCAGAGGAGGATATCATATCACCGTACTACATCACAATCATTTTAACGCTATGTTGATATCCAAGATAAATCATTATTAACTCCCAGCTACTTATGCATGGCATGAGAAACTATAATATCTAATTGTCATAGCAAACATATTTAATCATAATGGGCTGAATCATGGATGCTAGGTTAAACATATTTACACAGACAGGACAAGTCGAGTTCATACCAGTTTCTCTTTGCCACGACCAGTTCATTGAATATCATCATTATTGCCTTTCACTTGCATGACTGAATGATATTAAAATAATAATAGTGCAAGAGTGCCATGGACTAAGCTGGAATCTGCAAACATTTTATTCAACAGGAGAAGACAAGGTAAAATGGGCTCTTTATTAGTTCAACAATTATTCATATGAGAGCCACTCAAAATTTTCATCATGGTCTTCTCCTTGGTAAAACTCGAATAAAAAGAAAAGAAATTCAGAGAAACACACTAAAATATTTTTGGAGTTTTTGGTTTTCTTTAACAAGCAAATAAAGGAAAAACAAAAACAAGAAGCTATTTACACGGGAAAGCTCCCAACAAGCAAAAGAAGAACAAGGAAATCTTTTTGGATTTTCTTTTTAGTACTACTACTAAGCATGCATAGAATTAAACTAACTACAACTATTTTTTTGTTTTTCTAAAGTTTATCAAACACACAAAAAGAAAGCAAGAAAAATAAATCTAAGCATGGATGATACAATGAAAAAGTCTGAACACTGGCAAATGGAATAAGTGAACATGAATGTAAAGTCGGTGAGAGACACGTATTCCCCCAAGCTTAGGCTTTTGGCCTAACTTGATAGTAAATCAGTAGCCTGGAGGGTAGTAGGGATCCTGAGGAGCGGACATCCACTAGTCCCACTGCGGAGGTGCCTGGAGTGCTGCCTTAGCAGCTACCTGAGCGTTCCTATAGGCGATGATGCCTGCAAGCATAATCCTATATCCACCCTTGGCAACAGAATCAAACAAAGTAGGAGCAGGCAGTGGAATAACATCACGATTCCTCACACTAAAAACCATGTTATACGGAATAGGGATGTGAGCGGATTCGATATCAGTAAAATGGTGGTGATCCATGGCTGCACGGTCTAGGAAAACTGTGGTAACAGGGAAATCATGAGGGCATATCTCAACCTCGAAGTGAGCCGCCAAACGAGTAGCATAAATCCCACCATGTATTTTGCCCTGGGATTTATTAAGATGGAGGCGACGAGCCACAATAGCTCCCAATGTATATGTGTTGTCACCCTCTAATGCATGACGTAAAACAGCAAGGTCTGTTGAACTAAGTGCACCCACCTTCTCCCTAGCAGGCAAGCATTTGGCAATAAAAAGTGCAAAGTAATGAACATCGGGAAAATGTAAGCCAGCGGCAGTGACGGCTGACACTCCTCTCTCATCACCCACTGTCAGATTGCGATAAAAGGCCTCAAACTCGGCCGGCCTAGGCTCAGCCAAGCTTCCATCAGACGGGATCAAGCATATGTCACAAAACTCAGTAAGAGGTATCTGATGGCTTTCAGCATATAAATCAAAGCCCACTTCAGGAGGATTATTTCTAGGCAAGAAAGTAAAGCTCTGAACAAAGATGTTTGTGGGGATTTGGTGCTGGTCACACTCATCTACGATGAAGTCGGTGAGACAGGCGATAGCAATATATTGCGTGAACTCCTCAAGAATTCCAGCCTCCTGCAGGAATGGGGTGTGCGGCCATTCGCATGGCCGTACCTCCGCCAACCTCCAGGGGTGGTGATCAGTGTCAGAAGACTCCCCAATAACACCCTTGGAGTTCTTCTTAGAACCAAACTTCCTGAAGATATTCATGTCCGTGTACAATTTTCTGAAAATAAATTTTTTTGTAGTGACAAAAATTCGTCAACAAAACTTTGTAAGATTGATAGTAACTACTCATAGGGATACATAGAGGCAATAGCAAGCAATCAAACTACTTAGAACACTAACAATTCAACATGCAAGCACATCTACAACAACACCAAGAGTAGCTAATTATTCAAAGTATAAGCCACTATAACAAAAACTAATTGGACAAATGATGGAGTCACACACCAAGCAATAATCCCCCGAAACAGTATCGGAAATAGAGCTTCGAGCAAAGAGATCGAAATCCGCGGGTTTGAGCTCAAGAACACGGGAGAGAGAGCAATGGGGATTTTTTTTCTGGATGTAAGTGATGATGTGGTATGAAGAGGTAAGTGAGGGGGCCGATGTAGGGCCCACAACCCATCAGGGCACGCCTGGGGGTGCTGGCGCTCCTAGGTGGGTTGTGCCCACCTGGTGCACCTCCCTCTGATGTTTATTGCACCAAAATTCTCAAATATTCAGAAAAAGCATATTAAATTTTCAGGGCATTCCGAGAACTTTTATTTTTGGGTCATTTTTTATTGCACAGGAAATCCAAAAAAAAAGAAAAAACATGGCATTTTATTTTATTTAACTAATAAAAAACAGAGAATGAAAAGTAGGGACAAAAAGTAGTGCTTACTAAATTCATCAACTTCATACCATTCAAAAATGATCCATTAATAAGGTTGATCAAGTCTTATTAAGAACCACTTTCGATTAGCATGAAACCGAAGAATTTTCGTAAATCACCAAGTTACCTCAATGGGGATTTGCATTTCCCCAACAATAAGTATTTCATATTTCTTTTTGACAGTTGGTAGAGGTATTTGAAAACTTCCAATAGTGATTGTCGGAGATATTTCAATAACATTAATACCACTCAATTGGAATTCTTTCTTCAGAAAGTGCACCGTTTGCTCATTGCCATTAATATGAAAAGTGACCTTGCCTTTATTGCAATCAATAACAGACCCTGCAGTATTCAAGAAGGATCTACCAAGGATAACCGACATGTTGTCGTCCTCGGGCATTTCAAGTATAACAAAGTCAGTCAAAATAGTAACATTAGCAACAACAACGGGGACATCCTCACATATACTGATAGGTATGGCAGTTGATTTGTCAGCCATTTGCAAAGATATTTCAGTAGGTGTGAGTTTATTCAAATCAAGTCTTTTATATAAAGAGAAAGGCATAACACTAACACCAGCTCCTAAAATCACACAAAGCAGCTTTCACACAATTCTTTTTGATAGAGCAAGGTTTTTAGGTACTTCATCTTTAAAAGTGTAATTAGCAAGCATAGTGGAGATTTCAGCTTCCCATATTTTTCTCTTATTTGTGATGATGTCTTTCATATATTTTTCATAAGGAGGCATTTTCAAGATATCAGTCAAGCAAGTACGCAAAAAGACTGGCCTCAGCATTTAAGCAAAGCGTTCAAATTCTTCATCGTCATTCTTTTTAGTTGACTTGGGTGGAAAAGGCATAGGTTTTTGAACCCACAGTTCTATTTCTTTATCGTGTTTTCTAGCAACAAAGTCTCTTTTTTCATATCTTTTAATTTTAGGTTGTGGGTTATCAAGATCAATAGGTGGTTCTACTCAACATCATTGGTTGGTTGAGAGTCATTTTAGGTTGTTGGTTTTTCTATTTCAGGTTCACTAGAAGTGTGCAAAGTCCTATCATTTTTCTTTCTAGAAGGACTAGGTGCACTAGTGTTAGCTTTTTGTGAATCATGTTCAATTGTTTTTGGGTGTCCCCCAGGATAAAGTGGTTGCTAAGTCATTTTACCTCCTCTAGTTGCAACTCTAACAGCAATGTCATTCATATTATTATTCATTTCATCAAGCAATTCTTTTTGAGATTTAGCAACTTGTTCTAACTGAGTTTGAACCATAGAAGCATGTTTTCCAACACCTCTAACATCATTTGATATTCTAAATAACAAGTCACTCAAGCAAGCAATCATATCAGAATTATATTTCAATTATTTCATAACATTTGCATTGAAATGATCTTGTTTTCTAATGTAGTTTTCAAACTCATAAAGGCATTGACTAGGATGCATATTGTGAGGATTATCATTATCATTGAACTTCATAAGAAAATTTACCTCTACCACCTTAGGCATTGGTGGTGTATTAAGCCCATGTATTTCTTCAATAGGAGGTAAAATTTTAACATCCTCAGCTTTAATACCCTTTTCCTTCATATATTTCTTTGCCTCTTGCATATCTTCGGGACTGAGATATAATATACCCCTGTTCTTTGGAGTGGATTTAGGCGGTGGTTCACGAATAGTCCAATCATCATAATTTTTCAATATGTTATTCAATAATTCTCCAGCTTGTCCAACAGTTCGTTCCCTGAAAACACAACCAACAAAACTATCTAGGAAGTCCCTAGAAGCATCAGTTAGTCCATTATAAAAGATACCAAGTATTTCATTTTTCTTAAGAGGATGATCAGGCAAAGCATTAAGTAATTGGAAAAGCCTCCCCCAAGCTTGTGGGAGACTCCCTTCTTTAGTTTGAGCAAAGTTAAATATTTCCTGTAAGGCAGCTTGTTTCATATGAGCAGGAAAATATTTTTAAAGAAGTAATAAATCATATCCTGGGGACTACGCACACAACCAGGAGCAAGAGTATTGTACCAAGCTTTAGCATCACCCTTTAATGAGAAAGGAAATAATTTGAGAATAAAGTAATAGTGAGTTTTCTCATCATGAGTAAAAAGGGTGGCTATGTCATTCAACTTAGTAAGATGTGCCACAACAGTTTCAGTTTCATAACCATGGAAAGGATCATATTCAACCAAAGTAATTAACTCTGGGTCGATAGAGAATTCATAATACTTATCATCAATAAAGATAGGTGAAGTAGGAAACTTAGGATCACACTTCATTCTAGCATTCATAGATTTTTATTTATACTTGTGTAATAATTTCTCTAGATCATCTCTATCATTGCAAGAAAGAATATCTCTAGTTGTTTCTTTACTCATAACATAACCTTCCGGTACCGTAGGCAATTCATATCTAGGAAGGCTAATTGTAGCAGGTGTATCAGGAGATTCTATTTCAAGCTCATCATCAGATTCAACAACATCATGTTGTATAACTCTAGCAATTTGTTTATCAAGAAATTCACCAAGTGGCACATCATCATTATCAAGCAAGGTACTAGCATCATCATAAGCATCTTTCATAGTAGAAATAGCATCATCAATAAGTTGCGACATATCAGAATTAATAGCATGTGGGGGCGTTGCAAGTTTATTCATAATACAAGGTGAATCTAAAGCAGAACTGAATGACAGTTCCTTACCCCCCCTCGTCCTTGAGGGAAATATCTTAGTCTTTGGATCCTTCAGATTCTTCATATTGATAATATGATAATAATCCCAAGTGACTCAACAAATATAGCTATGCTCCCCGGCAACGGTGCCAGAAAAAGGTCTTGATAAACCACAAGTATATGGGATCACAACCGTTTTCGATGGTAGAGTATTCAACCCAAATTTATAGATTCCACACAAGGGGAGCCAAAGAATATTTGAAGGTATTAGCAACTGAGTTGTCAATTCAACCACACTTGGAGATTAATTATCCGCAGCAAAGTGATCAGTAGCACAGTAGTTTGATAGTTTTGATAATACTGATAGCAGCAATAGAAAAAGTAACAATGATAGCAGTAATTTTGTAGCAAGTGTAATAGTGATGATAGTAGTGGTAACTTAGCAGTAACAATAATGAAAAGTTCGTAGGCATTGGATCGGTGACTTGTTGGATGATATTCATCATGTGACAGTTATAACCTAGGCCGATAGGACACTAGCTCCAGTTCATCGATATAATGTAGGCATGTATTCCATAAATAGTCATACGTGCTTTATTAAAAGAACTTGCATGACATCTTTTGTCCTACCCTCCCATGGAAGCGGGGTCCATATTGGAAACTAAGGGATATTAAGGCCTCTGTCGGTGTCAAAACCGGCGGATCTCGGGTAGGGGGTCCCGAACTGTGCGTCTAAGGTGGATGGTAATAGGAGGCAGGAGACACGATGTTTACCCAGGTTCGGGCCCTCTCGGTAGAGGTAATACCCTACGTCCTGCTTGATTGATCTTGATGATATGAGTATTACAAGAGTTGATCTACCATGAGCTCGTAGAGGCTAAACCCTAGAAGCTAGCCTATGGTATGATTGTATGTTGTCCTACGGACTAAACCATCCGGTTTATATAGACACCGGAGGGGGCTAGGGTTACACAGAGTCGGTTACAAGGAAGAAGATCTACATATCCGTATTGCCAAGCTTGCCTTCCACGCCAAGGAGAGTCCCATCCAGACACGGGACGAAGTCTTCAATCTTGTATCTTCATAGTCCAACAGTCCGGCCAAAGGCTATAGTCCGGCTGTCCGGAGACTCCCTAATCCTGGACTCCTTCAGTAGCCCCTGAACTAGGCTTCAATGACGATGAGTCCAGCACGCAGTTTTGTCTTTCGCATTGCAAGGCGGGTTCTTCCTCCGAATACTCCATTGAATACAAGGATAGTGTCTGGCTCTGCAAAACAAGTTCCACATACTACCGTAGAGAGAATAATATTTCCACAAATCTAATCTACTGACACGTTTTGCAACATGACATCATGCCATGGCCCGGTCATTATTCGAACCATTTTTCTCAACCAGCACTGCACATATCGCGAGGCGGTTTTCTTGACATGTCTTGTCGAAGCAGAGATCGTGTCCTCTTATCACGGGATTCTCATCAATACGGGTATGGGTAACCCAACCGCGCCATCAATTACAACGTTCGGGGAATAAGCGATTTTAACAGGTAAGTGGGGAGGCGCATCACCTCTTCTGCCCTTATAAATGGACAAAGATTCACCCTTTTTACCCATGCCTTCTTCCTCCTTGCTTATCCATTCTCGCACACTCAAGCTCCAGCGCCCAAGTTCGTGTTTTTCTCCTCAAACCACTCCAAGCATGTCTGGAGCGGGAGGCAAGTGGATGATCTCCTCCGCCACGGAGGAGAACATCACAAAGCTACGGAAAGCCGGATATCTGGCCACGGATATCGCACACCGGCTGCCAGATGCGGGGCAGATCATCCCTACGCCCGAACCCCATGAGAGGGTAGTTTTCCTTACCCACTTTGTTCGCGGACTGGGATTTCCCCTTCACCCATTTGTCCGCGGGCTCATGTTCTACTACGGGCTGGATTTTCATGATCCGGCCCCCAGTTTCATCCTCAACATCTCGGCGTTTATCGTCGTGTGCGAGGCCTTCCTCCGCATCAGGCCCCACTTTGGCCTATGGCTGAAGACCTTCAATGTTAAACCAAAGGTGGTGGTCGGCCAGCAAGCAGAGTGCGGAGGCTCCATGGTGGGAAAAATGCCTAACGTCACCTGGCTGGAAGGCTCCTATGTGGAGACCATAAAGGGGTGGCAAATGGGGTGGTTCTACATCACCGAGCCGTGCGACACCAACTGGGTGGCGGCCCCCGAATTTCGATCCGCAATCCCCACGCGGCTCACTTCCTAGAAAGAGAAGGGCCTGTCCTGGGGGTTCCTCAGTAGAGCTAACCGGACTCCAGACCTGCATTAGGAACATGATGAGCAAGAAAATCAAGCTCGTCAACGTGGTCCAGGTCATGCTCTTCCACCGGATCCTCCCGTGTCAACGATGAGCATTCAATTTGTGGGAGTTCGACCCGGCCAAGCACCAGACACTGCGAGAGCTCTTCGACACGATGCACAAGGACGTATGGAAGGTGCTGTTCAGGGGCGCCGAGGTACCTCCTCCCCTTACCGAGGACCGCGGACTCAGCACAAAGCGCCATGCCAATCCGGTAAGTTTTTATATCTCACAAGATATTTATTTGCCCCAGTTTAATCATGTGCGGGATCTAAGCTTCCATGCCATTAACAGGACTGGGTAGAGACAGCGGAGCAGCTCGATTGCCCAGCCCCCCTGCCTGAATATCCTGCAGATGCTCTCCTAACGGAGATGCTGGTTCCGGCGCCTTACGAGGTGCCGGTGAAGAAGGCCCAGAAGAAGGCCAAGGGGACCCGAAAGGGTCTCCGGCGCAAGGTTATATCGGACTCATCATCCGATAACTCTGAAGCGCACTCCTCCCATGAGAACTAGGAGGAGGAAGAGAAAAGTTCTCCCCCAGCCGGGGGAGATAAGAAAAGGAAAGCCGCCCCAACTGGGGAGGCTGAAGGGTCCAAGAAGGGAAGGACCCTCCTTCCGGACTGCTCCACGACGGCCGCCTACAGCGACGACGAGTGGTTACCCAGGGACAAGCCCCTGGCGAAGCTGTAAGTATTTGGATACCATAGTAATTCGTGGTATGTTTTATTGCACTGCTTCTCCTTACGCCGAATATGATTATGCAGTCTGTCCCAAGCCCGTCTTGACGTATCTTCGTTGGACGGTTCTTTGGACTCGTCAGATATGAATAGCAATTCACTTCCGACCGCCTCCACCCCTTGCCCTACGGACAACGTCGAGGTGTTTTCTCAAAAGGCACCGAGCAGAGGGGAGGTAGTCCTAGGGGCGCCTCGAGGCGACCTTCCGGACCCTGGGCGCAAAGAGAGCAAGACCCCCACGGGCTCCAAGTTCGGCCCCCAGCCGAACATTGCGCCGGAACCTTCGATGGTTCCGGACTCCGGCAGGCAATCCCCTGTTAAGGGGGGCAAGCCGCCCGTGCCGGTGGCCTCTATCCATCCAGAGGCCCCGGACAACTTGCTGGAAGCGCTTCGCAGCACTTCCATCGACTAAGAGCACCACACTATCATGAGTGCGGTGATCAAGAAAGTTCAGTCCACCAAAAATGGACTAACTGAAGCTTGTGCCAGCCCCCTAACAGACTTTCAGGTAAGCAATAAAAATATAGAAAATATTACCGCATAGACAGTAGCCCTGATGCTCTGTTTAGCGTTCGCAAAGAAAGGCCGAATAGAGGATCAAATAATGACTCACGAGTCTAATCAGAATATGTCTATGTGCATATGCAGGCATCACTGCTGGTCGCTGCCGCATGTACTGCGGAGGTCGCTGCACTGAAGCAGGACCTTGAGCGGACCGAGGACGAGCTCGGCCTTACCAAGAGGCAGCTTGAGGAGAGCAAAGGTAAGCAATACCTTGTCTATATATTAAAAAGAAATTCAGTTGTAAAGTAATAGTATCATCATGAATTTGCTAGGGGCCACGACCGAGGTGGCGACCCTGAAGAAGGCGCTGTCCGAGGCCGAAGACAAAGCGATCAAGGAGCGCATTGAGCGGGAAAAGCAAGAAGCCCGGGTAGGCGAGGTGCAAGAAGAGCTCAAGGCTCTCGCCAAAAAACACGAGTCCTTGGAGCTTGACTCTAAGACACGAGAGTACGAACTTGCGAAGGCGCTCGAAAGCGCACGGAGCGCTAAGGCTGAAGCCCACAAGGCCCTCCAGGAGATTGATCTGGTGAAGAAGATAGTAGCGGGTAAGGCATTCATTATGCAAAGCAAGCATGTGAAGGAAACTTCCCTTTTACTTACCCGAGTTCGGAGAACTCCAGGAGCGTTCGTAGATTTTCCCCGTAGTGTACTGGATGCCGCGGAGTTTTACCGAGCTGAGGAGGGGAGCTCGATGGAAAAGTTGTTCTGGTCTCAGTATACTGGGACCGAACACCCACTGCCCTTGAGCGACCACCTGAAGCAACTAGTCGAGCTTCACAAGGCGGCCGAACAGTCCATGAAGGATCTTATAGTTCGGATGTGGCCTGGCGACCCCCTGCCTAGCAGCTACTTCGGTCTGGTGAGGCGGCTTGTGGATGCCTGCGCACGGCTTGAAGTCATAAAGCGGTCCGTCTGCATCGAGGGTGCGCGATGGGCTTTTGCCTGGGCGAAGGTGCACTGGGCGAAGCTGGACGCCATAAAGCTAGTGAAGGAGGGGCCGCCGGAGGGCAAGGAGCATCGCTTCCCCGAAATGTATTATGACAGTATCCTGAAGGGTTCCCGCCTTGTGGCGGAGGAATGTGCCAGAGATGTAATTTTTGAATGAACATGCTCATGTGATCCTGTAATGTGAAACAAGTTCATTTGCGCTATGCAAAGCTTTTTGAATTTAAAATATTACCTTCTGTGCGGCTGTTTATAAAGTCTGTGAGTTGGCCAGTCGTCGGCTTTTGCCCCCATGTAACTAGTACTGGGGTGTTCGAGATAAACCTTAGCACTCTTTATCCCAATTTTGGGTCCTTCGAGGGAGGTGTTCAGCACAACGAACCAGGCAATCGGACTATAAGGCTTTATCACTCTCACTTAGCCATAGAAGTCTACAATTTTAAATTTTTGCAAAGCCCCTAGTATTCGGAAGGTCGAATTTGGGGCGCTATATACGCCTAAGTCGGGTAAGGCCGACTCCTCGCCCGAAGCGGAAAAAGTATTTAAGGACTTGGGACCTCTCGAATAGCGACCAGCTCTCACCTTATCATGACAGTCATTTTTGGGCTTTCTCTACTGAGGTGCTCGTTCGGAAGAACCGGGACACAATCACAATAGTTCTCCCAGCGCTACCTTAGCCGATATAGCGGAACGTAAGGTACCAAAACATGGAAGCCGGGCAAACCCAACTATTGGCCCAAGACATGATTCGGGGCTGATGCATATAATGCTATAAGTTCAGGGTGCCGCACCGTCGAAAGTGTTCGGACTTCTCACGCCGTATTATGGGGTAAATGAAAGCCCGTGGCGTACTGACCGTACCAGAATGTATGGGTGCAAGTTGTTGTAAATGAACATATAAGAAAAAAGGGATGGATAATGCAATAATAGACTAATGCTATGCATTATCATTTAAATAATACGTCGAAGCGTACTGATACAAGTAGTGCAATAAGCAAAAAATAGGACTATTTGACATGTCCTATCCAAGGGCAAGCTGTGTATGGATAGTAAAAAGCGGGTATATCGATTGTTATTAGAGACCACCTGGGGGTTCCCTTGTATGTCTTAGCTTCTTGCCTCCTTGGTTGTTCCTTCCCGTAATGTGTCCGGCAATCATACTGCCGGAAAGGGCTTCCAGAGAATCAGGTCCTAAAAGAGAAAAAATGATAAAGGTATGCAACCCCTAGGGCGGTTAAGCCGCATTGCGGGACATGCCCTGATCGTGCCCCCGCCTATGCCCATGGTATTTTCAGTCCGTAATTATGTACACGCGACACGGATTTTGTCGCTTGACTGGGACTGGGACAGGGGGCGAATTGCTAGGCAAGCTCTGAACGTGCCAGGCGATCCTGTTGCAGGTTACTCCGGACTTGCTTGACAGTGTCTGGGGGCTGTATCGCCGAATTGGCGGTTTGCCTTAAAAGGGTGCTTTGTGCTTCTACTACAAGGGCCGCAGTGTGCTCTTCCGTGCGGAGCGAGCGTTCTGTGTTTCCATTGACTGTTATGACCCCCCTAGGTCCTGGCATCTTGAGCTTGAGGTATGCATAATGCGGTACCGCATTGAATTTTGCAAATGCGGTTCGCTCGAGCAGTGCGTGATAGCCACTGCGGAACGGGACGATATCGATGATTAACTCCTCGCTTCGGAAGTTGTCCGGAGATCCGAAGACCACTTCCAGTGTGATTGAACCCGTGCAATGGGCCTCTACACCTGGGATGACGCCCTTAAAGGTGGTTTTGGTGGGTTTGATCCTTGAGGGATCTATATCCATTTTGCGCACTATATCCTGATAGAGCAGGTTCAGGCTACTGCCGCCGTCCATAAGGACTCAAGTGAGGTGAAATCCATCGATGATGGGGTCTAGGACCAATGCGGCGGATCCGCCATGACGGACACTAGTGGGGTGGTCCCTGCGATCGAAGGTGATCGGACAAGAGGACCATGGGTTGAACTTTGGGGCGACGGGCTCCATCGCATAGACGTCCCTTAGTGCATGCTTCCGTTCCCTCTTGGGAATGTGGGTTGCGTATGTCATGTTCACTATCTTCACTTGTGGGGGGAACCTCTTCTGTCTTCCCGTATTCGGCGGCCGGGACTCCTCCTCGTCATCACTATGTAACCCCTTGTCCTTGTTTTCGGCATTCAACTTGCCGGCCTGCTTGAACACCCAACATTCTCTGTTGGTGTGATTGGCTGGCTTATCGGGGGTGCCGTGGATTTGACATGAGCGATCAAGTATGCGATCCAAACTGTACGGGCCCGAAGTACTTCTTTTGAATGGCTTTTTCCGCTGACCAGATCTAGAGCCTTTGAATCCGGCATTGGCTGCCGTAGCATCAGCGTTATCGCCGTTGTTGCGACACTTGTGTCTGTTACGACGTGGTCGGCCGTTGGCATCTTTGGTACCCGAAGTGCCCGGGTTCCTTGATATGTTGTTGCTGCGAGCCAGCCAGCTATCCTCGCACGCGCAAAAGCGGGTCATGAGTGTCGTGAGGGCTGCCATAGACTTCGGCTTCTCCTGGCCGAGGTGCCGGGCGAGCCACTCGTCACGGATGTTATGCTTGAATGACGCTAAGGCCTCTACATTCAGACAGTCAACAATTTGGTTTTTCGATGTTAGGAACCGTGTCCAGAATTGCCTGGCCGATTCCCCTGGCTGCTAAGTTATATGGCTCAAGTCATCAGCATCTAGTGGTCGCACATAAGTGCCTTGGAAGTTGTCAAGGAATGCATCTTCCAAATCCTCCCAACTGCCGATGGAGTCTGCTGGCAAGCTATTCAGCCAATGCCGAGCTGGTCCTTTGAGTTTTAGTGGGAGGTACTTGATGGCATGCAGATAATCACCGCGAGCCATGTGGAAGTGGAGGAGGAAATCCTCAATCCATACATCGGGATCTGTTGTACCATCATACGATTCGATATTTACGGGTTTAAAACCCCTCGGGAATTCGTGATCCATAACTTCATCAGTGAAGCATAGGGGGTGTGCGGCGCCTCTGTGTCGGGCTATATCACGACGCAGTTCATATGAGTCTTATCTGCTGTATTCGGCCCGGCCGGATTTACTTTTAGTGTATCCGGCACGACGGTCATCGTCTCGCATTGGCGCGCACCCCCGTGACCCGTATATCGGCCTTGCATCTTTTGCCCTGCTTTCCAATACATCTCGCAGGTCCCGTGTGTTGCCCCGGGCCTTGGTATTTTTGTTTGAGTGGCGGCGGGGTGCAGGCTGAACTTCAGGCTGAAACGCCTCTCTGGCTCGGCCACGAGGTGGCCGGTCAGCCACATCGTACACTGGTGATGTAGGTTTCAATGCTTCCTCCTCGAGTCGGGGTAGCAACCTGCGCTTTGGGTAACTCTTGGAGGGGCGCTCGAGTTCGTATTCGTTGGCCACAAGGACTTCGGTCCATCTGTCTGCTAGCAGATCTTGATCAGCTTGAAGCTGTTGTTGCTTTTTCTTCAAGCTATTTTGTTGTGGCCATAAGCCGGCGCTTGAAGCGCTACTTCTCGACGGGATCCTCAGGCACGATAAATTCTTTGTCGCTGAGGCTCACCTCGTCTTTGGAGAGAGGCATGTAATTGTCCTTCTCCGATTCTCTATCTGCTGCCCGCTCTGGAGGGCTAGCTTGTTCACCCTCCTGCTCTAAATCATGCTGGAGGGGATTGTTGTCGTCTTCGGCACTATCCGGAGTGTTATTGTCTCTTGTGCCGGTATCACTACTTTTGCTATGGCGGGACTTAGAGCGGCGCCGCTGACGTCGGCGCTTGGGTTGTTTCTTGGAGGGGTCATCCCCTGCTGTTTCGTCACCATTGCCTTCTTTGGGGGTGTCCACCATGTATATATCATATGATGAGGTGGCGGTCTAGTGCCCTATGGGCGGTGGTTCCTGTTCGTCTCCTGCATCATCGTCCATACCGTCGATGTCTTCGGAGTCGAAGTCGAGCATGTCGGTTAAATCGTCGACAGTGGCTACTAAGTGGGTGGTGGGTGGGGAGCAAATTTCTTCGTCGTCCGCATCCCATTCTTGCTGGACATAGTTCGGCCAAGGTTATCCTGACAAGGAGAGAGACCTTAATGAATTTAGCACGTCGTCGAAAGGTGAGTGCTGAAAGATATCCGTGGAGGTGAAATCCATGCTCGGCGCCCAATTGGATTCGATAGGGATGGACGCAGGCAGCTCGGAGTCCATGGCCGGAGACGAATCCAGTGGTTCGGCAACACAGCTCTCGTAAGGGGTGAAGTCAGTATCCGGCTCTATTGCCACTGAGAGTGCGGCCTCCATGGCGGGGTCTATCCACCCGTCCTCGGATGGCGCAATTTGCTCCGGATTGAAGGCCAGAGTAGTTGCAGGTGTGATCTCCCGAGCACTGTCCGATGATAGAGCTAAATCATGCTCGTCGTGATCGTGCGACGCACCTGACATGGGCTCGAATCCGTCGAAGATCAAGACTCCGCGGATGTCGGTAGTGTAGTTGAAGTTTCCGAACCTAACCTAATGTCCAGGGGCATAGCTCTCGATCTGCTCTAGATGGCCAAGCGAGTTGGCCCGTAGTGCGAAGCCGCCGAATAAAAGATCTGTCTGGGGAGGAAAACCTCACCCTGGACTTCATCGTCACCGATGATCGAAGGAGCCATCAAGCCTTACGGTGAGAGCACAGTGGAACTCTCAATGAAAGCACCAATGTCGGTGTCAAAACCAGTGGATCTCGGGTAGGGGGTCCCAAAATGTGCGTCTAAGGCGGATGGTAACATGAGGCAGGAGACACGATGTTTACCCAGGTTCGGGCCCTCTCGGTGGAGGTAATACCCTACGTCCTGCTTGATTGATCTTGATGATATGAGTATTACAAGAGTTGATCTACCACGAGATCGTAGAGTCTAAACCCTAGAAGCTAGCCTATGGTATGATTGTATGTTGTCCTACGGACTAAATCCTCCGGTTTATATAGACACCGGAGGGGGCTAGGGTTACACAGAGTCGGTTACAAGGAAGAAGATCTACATATCCATATTGCCAAGCTTGCCTTCCACGCCAAGGAGAGTCCCATCCGGACACGGGATGAACTCTTCAATCTTGTATCTTCATAGTCCAATAGTCCGGCCAAAGGATATAGTCCGGCTGTCCGGAGACCCCCTAATCCAGGACTCCCTCAGCCTCCTTTTAATAGAGAACCAAAACAAATCATTAACACATAGTGAATACATGAACTCCTCAAACTACGGTCATCACCGAGAGTGGGCCCGGTTGTTGTCACTCCGGGGTTATCGGATCATAACACGTAGTAGGTGACTATAACTTGCAAGATCGGATCTAAAACATGGATATAATGATGAATTCATAAATGGTTCAGATCTGAAATCATGGCACCCGGGCCCAAAGTGACAAGCATTAAGCATGGCAAAGTCATAGCAACGTCAATCTAAGAACATAGTGGATACTAGGGATCAAGCCCTAACAAAACCAACTCGATTACATGATGAAACTCATCCAACTCCTCACCGACTAGTGAGCCTATGACGGAATTACTCACTCCCGGTGGGGAGCATCATGGAATTGGCGATGGAGAAGGGTTGGTGATGACGAAGAATGAAGATTCCCCTCTCCGGAGCCCCAAACGGACTCCAGATCTGCCTTCCCAAGGAAGAACATGTATTGGCGGCGGCTCCGTCTCATGGACCGTGATAATTCTTTCTCCCTGATTTTTTCTGGAAATATGTGATTTTATAGTATCAGGGGTCATCCGCGGGGCCACTAGGTGGGTAGAACCCACCTGGGCGCGCCAGGAGAGGGGGAGCACCCTGGTGGGTTGTGCCCACCCAGGGGCCCCTCTCTAGTGGGTCTTGGCTCCAGTAATTCTTATTATTGATATAAAAAATCCTCGCAAAGTTTCGTTCCATTCCGAGAACTTTTATTTCTGCACAAAAACAACACCATGGTAGTTCTGCTGAAAACAACGTCAGTCCGGGGTTAGTTTCATTCAAATCATGCAAATTAGAGTCCAAAACAAGAGGAAAAGCATGAGAAAAAGTAGATATGTTGGAGACGTATCAGGACACTGACAGCCGGGTCCTACACTCGGCCGGATTACCATTGTACTCCAGGGGGTAGGCCTATATAAACCCCCCAGGCTCACCCATGCAAGGGGTTCAGAACCTTTGTCATCCTACACCCACCATAGAAGGAGAAGTTAGGGCTAGCCTTGCTCTTCTTCCTCCTTTAGCCGAAACAGCTCAAGGAGGAATCTTGTAGCTATTCTATCGACGATAGTCATCATGCGGAGACCCCGCAGAGCAGGACTAGGGTTGTTATCTCCATGGAGAGCCCCGAACGTAAGATTCGCTGGCGTATGCGGTCTTGCTCACTCCCGCTTCTAGAGCCCGGCGATGTACGTATTCTTGTCCCCATCCATGATAAGCCACCCCTGGCATATGTCGCTAGATATTCCCAACATTTAGTGCCCACCATGGGGCTAGGTGCACCGTCGTTCGGAAACACGTTCTGGACGGGAACCCTCTTCCTTCCTGGCGAGCGCAGCCAGCCCGGCACGCCTGATGGCGTTTGCGTCAACACACTGTGCAGCGTAGAAGTCGCTTGGGCCGCAAGCTACCTCGCTGATCTCATCGGCAGGATCCCCCTCTCCGACGAGACTATGCCCGATGCGGGAGCAGCCAGCTTCGAGAGATGCCTCGTCGACCTCCTTGGCAAGCTCCACAGCGCCAACGAGCCTGCCTCCGACCTAGAGTCCGTTGGCTTCTCCGATCCGATGCTCGTCGACTTTGACGCGGCGTCCCCCGATGCCTTCCCCACCAGCGTGGTGATCATTGACGACACACTCCCTCTCGTGGTTAGCGATGCCAGCGCCAGCACTGTCACGGAGTGCTGGTCATTAGCCACAACGAAGCCTCCGACGGGGCTGGCCACGACCCGCTGCAGGCGTCGATAAGGGGCTTGTCCGCGCCCGTGGTAGAAAACGCCGACGGAGCGACACTAGAAACATTACGTGTCTCTCTCCTCGACACTGCCAACAAGCTGGCGGCATTGAGGCGCCTCACCAAAGCCTACCAGCGCAAGATCAACCACGCCATCTGTGGCACGCCGGATACTGGCGACCCCAGCCGAGTGGGAACTATTTGGCAGCGTGGCACAGCAGTCGCTAGCATGCCGGGCGATGACCGCCCAGTCTATGCCACCCAGATGGAGAACATGCGCGCTGCCCAGGCGACAGCAGACGAACTGGACCACCTGGAGGGCGACGAGCATCGCTGCATGACGGCGCGCCTCCAGCAGCTCCTCGACGCGGCCACCACGCAGCAAGAAGCTGGCTGCTGCATGGTGGAACCCGACATGGAAGCTGAGAACCATTCCCCCACCGTGAGCATGGGGCGACCGGGAGGCGGCGCCTGCGATCGACGAGACCAAGAGTCGGCTGCCAGCCGCAGGCGCACACACATCACGACTGAGCGCGACCAAGATGGCCGCCCACGAGCTGTAGAACAACGGGGCGATCGACCGCCTCCCTCGCACAGGGAAAGGCGCGCTTCCCCGTCATCTGTTGAGCATCCGACTATCGGAGGCCGACTAGGCCCCCGTGAAGGAGTCGGAGAGAACGACGCCTGATACGTCCATTTTGCATCATGATTTTACATCGATAGTTATTCCATTATGGGCTGTTATTACACATTAGGTCACAATACTTATGCCTATTCTCTCTTATTTTACAAGGTTTACATGAAGAGGGGGAATGCCGGCAGCTGGAATTCTGGGCTGGAAAAGGAGCAAATATTAGAGACATATTCTGCACATCTCCAAAAGTCCTGAAACTCCACGGGAATTATTTTCAGAATATATAAAAAATATTGGGCGAAAGAAGTACCAGAGGGGGGCCACCCACCGTCCATGAGGGTGGGGGGCGCGCCCTACCCCCTGGGCGCGCCCCTGCCTCGTGGGACCCTGGTGGCCCTCTGATGCCCATCTTTGGTTATATGGAGTCTTTCGTCGAGGAAAAAATCATAAGCAAGCTCACGGGACGAAACTCTGCCGCCACGAGGCGGAACCAATCTAGGGCTCCAGCGGAGCTGTTCTGCCGGGGAAACTTCCCTCCAGGAGGGGGAAATCATCACCATCATCATCACCAACGATCCTATCATCGGGAGGGGGTCAATATCCATCAACATCTTCACCAACACCATCTCATCTCAAACCCTAGTTCATCTCTTGTATCCAATCTTTGTATCCAAACCTTAGGTTGGTACATGCGGGTTGCTACTAGTGTTGATTTCTCTTTGTAGTTGATGCTTGTTGGTTTACTTGGTGGAAGATCATATGTTCAGATCCATTAAGCATATTAATACCCCTCTGATTATGAACATGAATATGATTTGTGAGTAGTTATGTTTGTTCCTGAGGACATGGGAGAAGTCTTGCTATAAGTAGTCATGTGAATTTGGTATTCGTTCAATATTGTGATGAGATGTATGTTGTCATTCCTCTAGTGGTGTCATGTGAACGTCGACTACATGACACTTCACCATTGTTTGGGCCTAGAGGGAGGCATTGGGAAGTAATAAGTAGATGATGGGTTGCTAGAGTGAAAAAAGCTTAAACCCTAGTTTATGCGTTGCTTCGTAAGGGGCTGATGTGGATCCATATGTTTCATGCTACGGTTAGGTTTACCTTAATACTTCTGTTGTAGTTGCGGATGCTTGCAATAGGGGTTAATCATAAGTGGGATGCTTGTCCAAGTAAGGACAGTACCCAAGCACCGGTCCACCCACATATCAAATTATCAAAGTACCGAACGCGAATCATATGAGCGTGATGAAAACTAGCTTGACGATAATTCCCATGTGTCCTCGGGAGCGTTTTCCTTTATATAAGAGTTTATCCAGGCTTGTCCTTTGCTAAAAAAAGGATTGGGCCATATTGCTGCACCTTATTTACTTTTATCACTTGTTACCCATTACAAATTACCTTATCACAAAACTATCTGTTACCGATAATTTCAGTGCTTGCAGAGAATACCTTGCTGAAAACCACTTATCATTTCCTTCTGCTCCTCGTTGGGTTTGACACTCTTACTTATTGAGAAGGCTACAATAGATCCCCTACACTTGTGGGTCATCAAGACTCTTTTCTGGCCCCGTTTCCGGGGAGTGAAGCGCCTTTGGTAGGTGGAATTTGGTAAGGAAAAATTTATATAGTGTGCTGAAATTTACTGTCACTTGTTATTATGGAACATAATCCTTTGAGGGGCTGTTCGGGGTATCTTCACCCCGACCAGTAGAGAAAAGAGTTGCTCCTCAACCTACCAAACCTACTGAAAGTGTTTACTTTGAAATTCCTTCGGGTATGATAGAGAAACAGCTAGCTAATCCTTACACAGGTGATGGAACATTACATCTCGATTTGCACCTAATCTATGTGGATGAAGTTTGTGGATTCTTTAAGCTTGCAGGTATGCCCGATAATGTTATCAAGAAGAAAGTCTTCCCTTTGTCTTTGAAGGGAGAGGCATTGACATGGTTTAGGCTATGTGATGATATGGGATCATGGAACTACAACCGATTGAAATTGGAATTTCATCAGAAGTTTTATCATATGCATCTTGTTCATCATGATCGTAATTATATATATAATTTTTGGCCTCACGAAGGAGAAAGCATTGCTCAAGCTTGGGGGAGGCTTAAGTCAATGTTATATTCATGCCCCAATCATGAGTTCTCAAAAGAAATGATTATTAAAAAAAATTTATGCTCGGCTTTCTCTCAGTAATTGCTCCATGCTCGACACTTCTTGTACTGTACCTTTTATGATGAAGACTATTGAATTCAAATGGGATTTATTGGAAAGAATTAAACGCAACTCTGAAGATTGGGGCCTCGATGAAGGTAAGGAGTCAGGTATGACACCTAAGTTTGATTGTGTTAAATCTTTTATGGATACCGATGGTTTCCATGAATTTAGCACTAAATATGTACTTGACTCTGAGATAGTAGCTTCTTTCTGTGAATCCTTCACTACTCATGTTGATCTCCCTAAGGATAAGTGGTTTAAATATAATACTCCCATTGAAGTAAAAGTAGTTGCATTAAAGTTGAAGAAAATACTATCACTTATAATGATCCTGTTGTTCCTACTGCTTATATTGAGAAAGCACCTTTTGCTGTTAGAATAAAGGATCATGCTAAAGCTTCAACTGTGGTTCGTAAGAGTAATACTAGAACACCTACTCCCTCTGAGCAAATTAAAGTTGAACCTAGTGTTGCTATGGTTAAAGATCTCTTGGCCGATAACATTGATGGGCATGTTATTTACTTCTGCAATGAATCTGCTAGAATTGCTAGATATGCTACTAAAATAAACATAGACCTATTGTAGACATGCCTGTTATTTCTGTTAAAATAGGAGATCATTGCTATCATGGCTTATGTGATATGGGTGCTAGTGCAAGTGCAATACCTCATTCCTTATACAAAGAAATTATGCATGATACTGCACCTGCTAAGATAGAAGATATTGATGTTACAATTAAGCTTGCCAATAGAGATACTATTTCACCAGTTGGGATTGTTAGAGATGTTGAAATCTTGTGTGGGAAAGTTAAATATCTTGCTGATTTTCTTGTTCTTGGTTCCCCACAAGATGACTTTTGTTCTATTATATTTGGTAGGCCCTTCTAGAATACTGTTAATGTGAAGATAGACTGCAATAAGGATATTGTTTCTGTTAGTTTAGGGGATATGTCTCATGAGTTTAATTTTGCTAAATTTCGTAGACAACCCCATGATAAAGAATTTCCTAGTAAATATGAAATTATTGGTCTTGCTTCTATTGCCATGCCTCCTAGTGATCCTTTAGAACAATATTTGCTAGACCATGAAAATGATATGTTTATGAATGAAAGAAGTGAAATAGATGAAGTATTATTTAAATAGGGGCCCATTTTGAAACACAACTTGCCTACTGAAATCCTAGGGGTGATCCTGTGTTTGAGCTTAAACCTTTACCTGATACTCTTAAATATGCTTATCTTGATGAGAAAGAGATATATCCTGTTATTATTAGTGCCAACCTTTCAGAGCATGAAGAAAGGAAATTATTGAAAACTCTCAAGAAGCACCGTGCTGCTATTGGATATACTCTTGATGATCTTAAGGGCATTAGTCCCACTCTATGCCAGCACAAAATAAAATTAGAGAAAGACGCTAAACCAGTTGTTGATCACCAACGACGGTTAAATCCTAAGATGAAAGAAGTGGTAAGAAAAGAAATATTAAAGCTTCTAGAGGCAGGTATAATTGATCCCGTTGCTGATATTGAATGGCAAAGTCCTTTCCATTGTGTCCCTAACAAGGTTGGTATTACTGTTGTTCCTAATGATAAAGATGAATTGACCCCACAAAGAATTGTTACAGGTTATAGAATGGTAATTGATTTCCGCAAATTAAATAAAGCTACTAAAAAGGATCATTACCCTTTACCCTTTATTGATCAAATGCTAGAAAGATTATCCAAGCATACACAATTTTGATTTCTAGATGGTTATTCTGGTTTCTCTCAAATACCTGTGTCAAAAGAGGATCAAGAAAAGACAACTTTTACTTGCCCTTTCGGTACCTTTGCTTATAGACGTATGCCTTTTGGTTTATGTAATGCACCTTGTACCTTTCAAAGATGTATGCCTGCTATATTCGCTGACTTTTGTGAAAATATTGTTGAGGTATTCATGGATGATTTCTCTGTTTATGGGACTTCTTTTGATGATTGCTTAAGCAAGCTTGATCGAGTTTTGCAGGGATGTGAAGAAACTAATCTTGTCTTGAATTGGGAGAAGTGCCACTTTATGGTTAATGAAGGTATTGTCTTGGGGCATAAAATTTCTGAAAGAGGTATTGAAGTTGATAAAGCTAAACTGGATGCTATTGAAAAGATGCAGTGTCCTAAATACATCAAAGGTATAAGAAGTTTCCTTGGTCATGCCGGTTTTCATAGGAGGTTCATTAAGGACTTCTCAAAAATTTCTCGGCCTCTGACTAACCTATTACAAAAAGATATTCCTTTTGTCTTTGATGATGATTGTGTAGAAGCATTTGAAATACTTAAGAAAGCCTTGGTTTCTGCACCTATTGTTCAACCTCCTGATTGGAATTTACCCTTCGAAATTATGTGTGATGCTAGTGATTATGCTGTAGGGGCCGTTCTAGGACAAAGAGTTGATAAGAAATTAAATGTTATTCAATATGCTAGTAAAACTCTAGACAGTGCCCAAAGAAATTATGCTACTACTGAAAAAGAATTTTTAGCAGTTGTATTTGCTTGTGATAAGTTCAGACCTTATATTGTTGATTCTAAAGTAACTGTTCACACTGATCATGCCGCTATTAAATATCTTATGGAAAAGAAAGATGCTAAACCTAGACTTATTAGATGGGTTCTCTTGCTTCAAGAATTTGATTTGCATATTATCGATAGAAAGGGAGCTGAGAACCCCGTTGCAGACAACTTTCTAGGTTAGAAAATGTTCTTGATGACCCACTACCTATTGATGATAGCTTTCCCGATGAACAATTAGCTATCATAAATGCTTCTCGTACTGCTCCATGGTATGTTGATTATGCTAATTACATTGTTGCTAAATTTATACCACCTAGTTTCATGTACCAGCAAAAGAAAAAGTTCTTCTATGATTTAAAACATTACTTCTGGGATGACCCACATCTTTATAAAGAAGGAGTAGATGGTGTTATTACACGTTGTGTACCTGAGCATGAATAGGAACAGATCCTACGCAAGTGTCACTCCGAAGCTTATGGAGGACACCATGCTGGAGGTAGAACCGCACATAAGGTATTGCAATCCGGTTTTTATTGGCATACTCTCTTCAAGGATGCCCGTAAGTTTGTCTTGTCTTGTGATGCATGTCAAAGAATTGGTAATAGTAGTAGATGTCAAGAAATGCCTATGAATTATTCACTTGTTATTGATTCATTTGATGTTTGGGGCTTTGATTATGTGGGACCGTTTCCCTCCTCTAACGGGTATACACATATTTTAGTTGATGTTCATTACGTTACTAAGTGGGTAGAAGCTATTCCAACTAGTAGTGCTGATCATAACACCTCTATTAAGATGCTTAAAGAAGTTATTTTTCCGAGGTTTGGAGTCCCTAGATACCTAATGACTGATGGTGGTTCACATTTTATTCATGGTGCTTTCCGTAAAATGCTTGCTAAGTATGATGTTAATCATAGAATTGCATCTCCATATCATCCACAGTCTAGTGGTCAAGTAGAACTGAGCAATAGAGAGCTTAAATTAATTTTGCAAAAGACTGTCAACGGATCTAGAAAGAGTTGGTCCAAGAAACTTGATGATGCATTATGGGCTTATAGAACTGCATATAAAAATCATATGGGTATGTCTCCATATAGAATGGTTTATGGTAAAGCATGTCACTTACCTCTTGAATTAGAACATAAGGCATATTGGGCTATTAAAGAGCTCAACTATGACTTCAAACTTGCCGGTGAGAAGAGGCTTTTTGACATTAGCTCACTTGATGAAGGGAGAACCCAGGCCTATGAAAATGACAAACTATTTAAATAAAAAGTTAAAAGATGACATGATAAAAGTATACAAAAGAATGAGTTTAATGTAGGTGTTATGTATTATTATACAACTCTCGTTTAAGATTTTTTGCAGGCAGAGTTCTCTCTAAATGGGAAGGTCCTTACATCATCGAGGAGGTCTATCATTCTGGTGCCATAAAAATCAACAACTTCGAAGGTACAAATCCGAGAGTGGTGAACGGTCAAAGAATCAAACATTATATCTCAAGTAACCCCATAAATGTTGAAACTTAAGTTATTGAAACCGTAACCCCGGAGGAATACATAAGGACACTTTCTAGAATCTTTCAGACTTCGAAAAGGAATAGGTACATGGTACAGTAAGTAAACCGACTCCAAAATAGTTCTAATGGCAATTTTTCTCCGTTTTGGAATATTTAAGAAAATAGGAAAATAAGAAGCAGTCCGGGAAGGACACGAGGCTTCCACGAGGGTGGAGGGTGCGCCCTATCCCCCTGGGCACCCCCTGCCTCGTGGGCACCTCGTATGCTCTCTGGACTCCGTTTTCTTGCACGATACTTATTTCAGTCGGTAAAAAATCATTATATAATCTCCCAAAGGTTTTGACCACCATATCATGCAAATATCTCCTGTTTTTTTTCGAGCTGTTTTCTGCCAGGGTTGTCAAGGCCAGGCATCATGTCGTCTCCCACCTCCTCCAACAATGAGGGCAACGATGCTTGGCTAATGAAGATAGAGCTGAAGAGAGAAGAGCCCGTAAAGATCAACAAGGATGATGGGATCAAGAAGGTCATGGGAGATCAAGCTCCGACAGTAGTAGAAGAAGACATCCTTCAACCTCATCACAATCTCTTTACCCCAACGGAGATTGAAGCTTTCAAGATGATTGAATTAGCTCGCATTCAAAACAAGTATCTCATAAGTGAAAATATTTTGTTGAAGGAGCATATCATCGCACTCAAGGACATTATCCGCAAATTGGAGGATCTCCTATGCACGATGTGCGATTATCCATCATCACCAACACCTTCTTCACCAACAAAGAAGAACTGAGTATCTGGTATGGGCACTCCCCTTGGCAACTGCCAAGCTTGGGGGAGTGCCCCGGTATCGTATCACCATCACTTTTATCTTTACCGTTTTTCTTAGTTCGATCCTTTTGATAATACCTTGATCTAGTAGAATAAAGTTTTAGTATGATCTAGTTGTGAGTTTTTCTTTATGATCCTTCTATGTAATTGAGTCCTTGAGCTATATATAATAAAGATTAGTGTTGAGTCAAGGGCTTAATTATTTTGCTATGATCTTGAGGGAATATAATAAAAGAGAAAGAATAAAAATAAATAAAGAGATCATATAGATCTTATGGAGAGTAATGACTTCACATATAAAGAGTATGATGAATAAAAGTTGTTGAGAGTTGACAAACATAGTCTTGGTCATCGTTGCAATTAATAGGAAGTAATAAAGAAAGAGAGGTTTTCACATATAAATATACTATCTTGGACATCTTTTATGATTGCGAGCACTCATTAAAGTATGATATGCTAAAGAGTTGATGTTGGACAAGGAAGACAACGTAATGAGTTATGTTTTCTTACATCTAAGATAAATTATATTGTCATGGATCATCCAACATGTTTATCTTGCCTTTCCCTCTCATGCTAGCCAAATTCTTTGCACCAAGTAGAGATACTACTAGTGCTTCCAAATATCCTTAAACCCAGTTTTGCCATGAGAGTCCACCATATCTACCTATGGATTGAATAAGATCCTTCAAGTAAATTGTCATCGTTGCAAGCAATAAAAATTGCTCTCTAAATATGTATGATTTATTAGTGTGGAGAAAATAAGCTTTATACGATCTTGTGATGTGGAAGAAATAAAAGCGATGGACTGCATATTAAAGGTCCATATCACAAGTGGCAACATAAAGTGACGTTCTTTCGCATTAAGATTTTGTGCATCCAACCATAAAAGCACATGACAACCTCTGCTTCCCTCTGCGAAGGGCCTATCTTTTATTCTTGTCTTATACTTCATGTAAGAGTCACTGTGATCTTCACCTTTCCTTTTTACATTTTATCCTTTGGCAAGCACAATGTGTTGGAAAGATTCTGATATATATAGCTAATTGGATGTGAGTTTTCCTGAACTATTATTGTTGACATTACCCTTGAGGTAAAAGGTTGGGAGGCAAAACTATAAGCCCCTATCTTTCTCCGTGTCCAGCTAAAACTTCATGCCCATAAATATTGCGTGAGTGTTAGCAATTGTGAAAGACTAAATGATAGTTGAGTATGTGGACTTGCTGAAAAGCTCTTATATTGACTCTTTCCGATGTTATGATAAATTGCAATTGCTTCAATGACTGAGATTATAGTTTGTTAGCTTTAAATGAAGTTTATGATTCATAATTGAAATTGTGATTGAATTATTACTTTATCATAAGAGATCATATGATAATATACATATATATATATATGGTGTTGTTCTAAGAATGATCATGATGCCCTCATGTCTGTATTTTATTTTAACGACACCTTTATCTCTAAACATGTGGACATATTTTTCGATTTCGGCTTTCGCTTGAGGACAAGCGAGGTCTAAGCTTGGGGGAGTTGATACGTCCATTTTGCATCATGCTTTTATCTCGATATTTATTGCATTGTGGGCTTATATTACACATTATGTCACAATACTAATGCCTATTTTCTCTTATTTTTATAAGGTTTACATGAAGAGGGGGGATGCCGGCAGCTGGAATTCTGGGCTGGAAAAGGAGCAAATATTAGAGACCTATTTTGCACATCTCCAAAAGTCCTGAAACTCCACGGGAATTATTTTCATAATATATAAATAATATTGGGCGAAATAAGTACCAGAGGGGGGCCACCCACCGTCCATGAGGGTGGGGGGCGCGCCCAGGGAATTATTTTCAGAATATATAAAAAATATTGGGAGAAAGAAGTACCAGAGGGGGGCCACCCACCATCCACGAGGGTGGGGGGCGCACGCCCCTACCTCATGGGCCCCCTGGTGCCCCTTTGATGCCCATCTTTGGCTATATGGAGTCTTTCGTCGAGGAAAAATCATAAGCAAGCTCACGGGACGAAACTCCGCCGCCACGAGGCGGAACCTTGGCGGAACCAATCTAGGGCTCCGGCGGAGCTGTTCTGCCGGGGAAACTTCCCTCCGGGAGGGGGAAATCATCACCATCGTCATCACGAATGATCCTCTCATCGGGAGGGGGTCAATCTCCATCAACATATTCACCAGCACCATCTCATCTCAAACCCTAGTTCATCTCTTGTATCCAATCTTTGTATCCAAACCTCAGATTGGTACCTGTGGGTTGCTAGTAGTGTGGATTACTCTTTGTAGTTGATGCTTGTTGGTTTACTTGGTGGAAGATCATATGTTCAGATCCATTATGCATATTAATACCCCTCTGATTATGAATAGGTATATGATTTGTGAGTAGTTACATTTGTTCCTGAGGACATGGGAGAAGTCTTGCTATAAGTAGTCATGTGAATTTGGTATTTGTTCGATATTTTGATGAGATGTATGTTGTCATTCCTCTAGTGGTGCCATGTGAACATCGACTACATGACACTTCACCATTGTTTGGGCCTAGAGGGAGGCATTGGGAAGTAATAAGTAGATGATGGGTTGCTAGAGTGACAGAAGCTTAAACCCTAGTTTATGCGTTGCTTCGCAAGGGGCTGATTTGGATCCATATGTTTCATGCTATGGTTAGGTTTACCTTAATAATTCTGTTGTAGTTGCAGATGCTTGCAATAGAGGTTAATCATAAGTGGGATTCTTGTCCAAGTAAGGACAATACCCAAGCACCGGTCCACCCACATATCAAATTATCAAAGTCCCGAACGTGAATCATATAAGCGTGATGAAAACTAGCTTGACGATAATTCCCATGTGTCCTCGGGAGTGCTTTCCTATATATAAGAGTTTGTCCAGGCTTGTCCTTTGATACAAAAAGGATTGGGCCATATTGCTGCACCTTATTTACTTTTATCACTTGTTACCTGTTACAAATTACCTTATCACAAAACTATATGTTACTGATAATTTCAGTGCTTGCAGAGAATAGCTTGCTGAAAACCGCTTATCATTTCCTTCTGCTCCTCATTGGGTTCGACACTCTTACTTATCTAAAAGGCTATGGTAGATCCCCTACACTTGTGGGTCATCAACGCCCGCCACTGGATCGACCGACTGGCTCGATCCCTGGCGATGGAGGAAGAAGATGCAATCGGCCCGGCCTATTTTGGCCCCCGCATTCACGATCACTACTAGAGAAAAGCCTAGAGCAGCGCGGGTTTTAGGCCTATCAGTAGCGCTGGGAGATGCGCTACTGATAAGGTGCTACAGCTAACGTATAGCAGTAGCGTGCCTCCGACCATGCTACTGCTAAATCGACTTAATAGTAGTGACTTCCCGGAGGAGCGCTACTGGTAATTAGAAGTAGCGCTTCTCCCTGCCCGCGCTGCTACTATTATTTCATATTTTATTTCTTTTTTATTTCATGTTGTATTCGTACACCTTTACACAAGTTTTCATACAACAGGAATTTAGAAATTGTTTTTACATCATAATGAGTTATTACATCACGGGGTGAAAGAACAGTGGACTAGTTTCAAGTGGATGGACATCCACTTGAAACTAATCCGCGGTTCTTTCACCCAATGATATAATAAATATCATCATCATCATCATATCATTAACAACTTATCATCATAATCACTGTTCAAGAATTCACACGATTAATCAGTTAACGGGCCAGTTAATCGCTACTCATAGCATGGCCGAATCGAATAACACCTATTCATCACATTAACTTGCCAGGCCGATTAATTGGCCAGTTAGACCAATTAATCAGTTGTCATGCCGATTAATCCTTGCTGGCCCATTAACGGATGGGCAAACAAAGCCCAAAATTTTTGCCGATAACCCCTTCTGGCCCCATGCCGCTCCTTAATAGATAGGATTATAATTTTACCTCCTCTCTATGCTTTTCATATGTGTATTAGTGTATGGCAACATATTTTTGGTATACTACATAGCTGGGAGCATGAGAGTATTGTATAATACATTAAAAAATCTAGATATATGTTGGCAAGTTTCTATTCAATCTACGGATTAATGGTTGACCGATTAATCCAGTTAATAGGCCGATTCACTGATTAATCGCTACTCCTAAACTGTCCGAGCAGCTACCAGTTAATGATTTCTTGAACATTGATCATAATACATCATTGTCATATAACACCTCCTCAAGATCATCGTTTTCATCAATGAGACATCACATAGCAAATTGGTCACTAGTCGTAATCACAAGTACTCCTCATCATCAACTCTAACACATTGTATCACATAATAAACATATTGTACCTCATAGGACCTACTACATTCTCTTAGGTCCTACTATATTCTCTAAGGTAAAATAGCAAAAAAACAAGATAGCCCCTGACTCTCCGTTATGGAGAATGGAGATTATCCTGTCTCCAATTCTTGCCTTTCACTTAATGTTACTTCCAAGAACCTCCTTGCGAATGTCCAAACATTTTTCTATTCTTTGATTAGCATGTGTTCATAGGTTTTAGAAATCTGATATGCACAGGTGAGCTCCTTAGATTGACCTGGCTGTATGTTCAGAACTACAAGGCGACCATTCTGATACATCAGATGAGGCACACAATCCACCGGGATTTTCTGTTGAAAAACATAGTAATAACTTCATAGTTAGCAATGATGTACTAGTTTTAGAAGTATACAAAAGATGCACGGATATCGTAATAGTAAAAAATCTTACCATGGTATCTCCATAGAAGTTATCGTGGTTCAACACGTGCACTAGTGGCACGTATTCACCATAATTTGGAGGAGTTCGATAATAGGTATTGTAATTCTCAAGATAATTACAATAAGCAATCAGATGACTTTTCTCCTTATAAGTTAATTCGGAGCCATCAGTGTAGTGGGTTTTGTCTACCATATTCTGCACATTCTTTGAAGATTCAAAATAAGCTGTCAATGGAAATAAGCTGTCAACTATTTTGAAATAAACAATATAAATTAGTTAATAACTATGTTTGAGATACTCACATGCGGTAGAATCGGAAGCGTATCAACAAGGACCCAAATGTCCATATTGTGTTGCTCGATGTCAGGATCACCAAGATCCATGGTGACAATCATACCCTCATAAAAACCATACATATGCAAAGTGCTTCCCAATTTTGGCAACCATAATGGGTTACGCTCTGAGAATTGTACAGATTTACTTCAAAATCGATATCATGATGGGTCCTTAGGTGTATTTTCATTGTTTGAAAATTTTCATGGTCTTCAAAAGCCATCCTCTCCAAGACATAGCGTCTTGCATGGCATGGGATAAGCTAGTCGAATTGTAAAAGATGAAAATTAGACGTTGAAATAGTTGAAGTCATGCTTAATTACGAAAAAGCACTTGTCGTTGTTGCGTACCGTTTCAACATCGAAGGTCTCCTCGAGCTTAATGCTGAAGCGCCGATCTTCGTCCAGCTCAACGAACATGTCGCACATACCTCGATCGTCGTGGCACCAGCTGCACTCCCCCGGGAGACTGTCGTCATCCGAGTACGACATTTCCTATGTTCATAATTCAAAGATTAAACTTGTACAATTAAATATATGTACTAAAAAACCTGAATTAGATCATTATTTTTCATGAAAATCCAGGCCACTCGATATTTCCTACATATTATATAACAAGTCATGCCAGAATTCATGGAAAAATCCGGCATGACCTTTGCTAAAAAAGGACATATCGAGCGCCTGAAATTTGCCGGAACGGAAATTAATCAACAATCCAGCAAAACATAGGCCACTCGGAGGTGTAAACTGAACATGGACGACCACTTGAGCAACCACATATCCTATTTGAGCAAATATGACATGTTCAACTAGTTTTATTAATGCAACTAGTTCTTACTAAATATAAACTTACTATAAATAGAAAAAAACTAGTTCTTTCTAAAAATAAAGTAGTTCAACTAGTTATATTAATTATCTTACTAAAAATACATTAGTTCTATTAATTCAAGTAGTTCAACTAGTTTATTAATTTACTTACTAAACTAGTTCAACTACAACTAAAGTAGTTCAACTAGTTTATTAATTTACTTACTAAAAATAAACTAGTTTTTACTAAAAATAAACTAGTTCAACTAGTTATATTAATTTTCTTACTAATTCTATTAAACACTAAAACTAATTCGATGAACTCTAAAACTAATTCTACTTAACAACTACTGCCATAATTAGCATCTAATCTGATGAACCCTAACTAATTAGATGAACTCTGAAATTTAACCCTAAGAACCCTAGATAGGCAGAGATAGGGGAGGAGGAGGGCGTACTCAGCTCTGGCGCCGGCGGAGTTAGGGATAGGGGCACGCGTCGTCGAGGTTGTTGACGGGGTCGGGGCGGCGGGCGCACGGCGGAGGGCGGCGATGTAGGGGGGGTGTCAAGGTCGGGGTTGGGGGCGGCGTCGAGGTCGCGGTCGGGGGCGGCATCGAAGGTGTGCGGAGAGCGACGGGTCGCGCGCGGCGGCCGACGACGATGTAGGGCGGCGACAGCGGAGGAGTAGGGATTTGGGGGAAGTGGCCGTGGGGGAAGAACGAACCGCGCAGTTAAGTTAAAAGTAGTAGTAGCGCATTCCAGGAAGTGGCCATAGAGTACTTCACCGCTAGGTGCAGAGAAGGCACCCTGCTCAAGCACAGGCTCCTCTTCTACGACCCAGCTACGCTCGACAAGCTGCTGATCATAGCGTACAAGTACGCTACGATCGACCGACTCCTCAATGAAGTCAGAGCTCCAAGTGGACGCATCTGGGAAAGTGCTTCCCCCGGCTCCTCAAACGGTGGCTGGTGACTCCTGCTGGTGCCAGCAGCAAAATAACAACAAGCGCAAGGCCCCGCAGCCGGCTTCCACCAGATGGCAGGTGGCGATAGTTGAAGACCAGCAGCCGGAAGGGCAGCTCGGCCCCAAGCGTTAGAAGGGCGGAAAACTAGCCTGCTTGGTTGCCTGCCTTCTCCTTCGAGCAAACCCTTGATGCTCCCTACAAATTCCACAGCAGCACGAAGCATCCAACCACCCCACCCGGAAGTGTCACTGGCTCACTAGGGCGCCGTCCAAGATGAGTTCCCCGAAGAGCATGGAGCCTACATCGTCTTAACCAGCATGGCCGATGACAGTCACAAACGGCGTCGGCAACACCGGCAGGTGAACTCTGTCGCCTCAGAAGCCCCAGAATTCTTGCACTGGTCCGAGAAGCCCATCAGCTGGAGCCATGCTGACCACCCGGCCATGATGCCATCGCTGGGTGCTTACGCCATGGTCTTGGACTCGACCTTCTCAATGGAGAGGCGGGCCTGCCGCTTCTCCCGGATCCTTATAGAAGGCGGTAGCAGCATTAACATCCTCTACCACGACACCATGGAGAAACTGTGCATCAAAGAGAAATAACTCCAGCCCAGTCAGACTGTCTTCCACAGCATCGTACCCGGCCTTTCCTACTCTCCAATCGGCAAGATCAAGATAGACGTCCTGTTTTGTGACAAGGATCACTTCCGCCGCGAGCTGATCTGGTTCGAGGTGGCCGATCTGGAAAGCCCCTACCACGCGCTCTTGGGCCAGCCAACACTCGCGAAGTTCATGGTGGTGCCTCACTACGCCTACCTCAAGATGAAGATGTCGGGTACCAAGGGCATTATCATCATTGTTGGCAACTACCAGAAGTCGGTCGCATGTGCTGCCGCCAGCAGTCGTCTGGCCAAGTCCCTCATCATCGCTGAAGAAAAACGTCTCCTTGACCGGGTGGTGGCCATGGCCAGCAAGTAGCCGGACATGTCTCCGGACCCCCAGGAGTCGGAGGCTGAGGGCTCCTTCCAGTCGGCCAAAGAAACCAAGAAGATCCCCTTGGACCCAAAGCACCCGAAGAGGCACACTGTCATAGGGACCAACCTTGACAGCAAATAGGAAAGTGAGCTTGTCGATTTCCTCCGTGAGAATAGGGACATCTTTGCATGGTCTCCCAAAGATATGCCGAGTGTTCCGACGGATTTTGCCGAGCACAAGTTACATGTCAGGCCGGATGCGAAGCCGGTCAAGCTACCCCTTCGCCGCTTGTCAGAAGAGAAGAGAAGGATTATTGGTGAAGAGATAGCCCGGCTTCTAGCAGCCGGCTTCATCATGGAAGTATTCTACCCGGACTGGCTTGCCAATCCAATCCTCGTGTTGAAGAAGAACAACAAGTGGCGCATGTGTATCAAATACACCAGCCTCAACAAAGCATGGCACAAAGATCCGTTTGCTCTACCTCGGATAGATCAAGTGATCGACTCCACAGCCGGATGCGAGCTGCTGACCTTCCTTGATGCCTATTTCGGCTACCACCAGATCAAGTTGAACACAGCCGATCGGTTGAAGACCGCCTTCATCACACCATTCGGAGCCTTCTGCTACCTGACCATGACATTCGGCTTGAGAAATGCACGTGCCACGTTTCATTGTTGCATGCAGAAGTGCCTCCTCAAGCAACTCGGCAGAAATGCCCACGTCTATGTAGATGATATTGTTGTGAAGACGGAGAAGCGCGGCACCCTCCTGGAGGATCTCAAGGAGACCTTTGATAATCTGCGCCGTTTTCAAATCAAGCTCAACCCAGAGAAGTGTGTCTTCAGAGTCCCAGTCGGCCAGCTCCTTGGTTTCCTTGTCTCCGAATGTGGCATCGAGTGCAACCCCGTGAAGATCAAGGCCATTGAGCGGATGCAGAGACCCACTCGACTGCGAGACGTCTAGATGCTCATCGGGTGCTTGGCATCTATTAGCGTGTCATCACTAGGCTGGGCAAGAAGGCTCTTCCCCTGTACCAGCTAATGAAGAAAACCACTTACTTCGAGTGGAACGACAAGCAGGACAAGGCTTTCCTCCAACTCAAGAAGATGCTGACCACGCCGCATGTCCTGGCGGCTCCGGCTGCTAAGGAGCCCATACTCCTATACATCGCCGCCGCCAGCCGGGTGGTCAGCACCGTCATCGTGGTCGAGCACTAGAAGACGGCAGGGCACAGCTAGTCCAGAGGCCTGTCTACAACTTGAGCGAAGTGTTGCCGGCCTCCAAGAAGAATTACCCCCACTACCAGAAGATGTGCTACGGCGTGTACTTTGCCACCAAGAAGCTCAAGTAGTATTTCCAAGAGCACTCCATCACGGTCGTATACGCTGCCCCACTTGCCGAGATCATAGGCAACATAGATGCATCAGGCCGGGTGGAAAAGTGGACCATTGAGCTAGCTCCTCACACGATCCTCTACCAGCCCCGCACCGCCATCAAGTCCCAAGCGCCGGCCGACTTCCTCGTCAACTGGGCCGAGACCCAGTACCTGCTGTCAGCGCCGAATTCCACCCATTGGCAGATGCACTTTGATGGCTCGAAGATGCGCACCAGTTTGGGAGCCGACATCGTCCTCACCTCTCCCAAAGGCGACAAGCTCAGATACACGCTGCAGATTCACTTTGCCGCCTCCAACAACGTGGCCGAGTATGAGGCACTCGTTCACGGGCTCCGACTAGCCAAACAGATTGGCATCCTTCGAGTGATGTGTTACAACGATTTGGACTTGGTGGTCCAACAGTCATCTGGCGACTGGGACACCAAGGATGCGAACACGGCGAGCTACTGCTTCCTCGTCCAATAGATTAGTGGGTACTTTGACGGGTGCGAGTTCCTTCATGTGCCACGGGCCCACAACGAGCAAGCAGATGCCCTGACATGGATTGGCTCCACCCGGCAGGCCATACCAGCCGGTGTCTCCCTCCAGTGCCTGTGCAAGCCGTCTATCAAGCCTTCGCCGGAATCATAGTCCATCTTCGTGAAGGCTGCTCCCAGAACAGTTGGATCTGGCTCGGGGACTGCAGCAGTCACACCCGGCTCAGGGACTTCACAACCTGGCCCGGGGGCTGCAGCAGCTGGCTCGGGGACTTCGGCAGGCGGCTCGGGGACTACAACAGTTGCACCCGGCCCGGGGACTTCAGAACCCAGCCCGAGGGCTCTAGTAGTCGGCCCGGGGACTTCAACAACACAGCAAGCAGCGGCCGACTCCAACCTGCCGCCTCCCAACCCAACCGCCCTGGTACTAGTGGCTGTGATGACAGTGGTAGAAGCACCATCATGGGCACAGCCCATCCTCAACTTCCTGGTGAGCGGAGAGCTACCAGCCGATGAGATCTTGGCCCGGTAGGTGCAGCGCCGGCTAGTAGCATACACAATACTAAACAGAGAGCTTGTCAGGCGCAGCATGACTGGCGTCTTCCAGCGCTGCATACACTACAACAAGGCCCCCACTATAGCAACACATCTTTCCGTATCTAAAGGTGCATATATGCATTGTTAGTGTCTTTACCAACGGTTTAGGATGCGTAGCCTTCTCCAGTATTGCTAGCGCACATTCCAACACTTATACTACCGTTGGTAATAGGGACCGTTGCAAGAATACAACACATAAAGCAGACCCACGCAACACTTTTATACGTTGGTGCTTAATGTACATGAAGCAGGATCACATTGCTTGGCAATGAAGAATTTGCAACGTTTCAGGTGTTGATACATATACAATGTGAATAATATTATTATATATATAATAATATATTGCCGGTAATTAAATTAACTCTTCACGTAATGGTGATAATTATGTACATGTGAAGAAAAAACAAAAGAACATACTCATGGGAGGAAGAACTCATATATTAGATAAAACTATTGGATTACAATAGTGGATATTACACAAGGAACATCATCCAAATGTGATGCATAATCCAAATATTTTCTTGACAGCGGAACTTAAACTAAAAGCATCCATCAATATCCGTACAACTAATCTAAAAGTTAACCGAGGAACATCATTCAATAAGAACATCATCCCCGAAACTTAACCAAAACTGAAAGCGTCCATTATCATCATCATGAACAGGACATCATGATCATCATCATCATCTTTGCAGTATACTTGCGACACACCCATATAATCCTCCATTTATCCTTTGAATCTACAGACAAAAAAATAAACTGCTAACACATAATGCATTGTATCTGCTAGTATATCTCTATATGCAAACTCCAGAAATTCATCTACACCAGGTGAGTACTGTGTACTTTCTCTAGGAAATCGCAATGGTAATTTGGTCGATTCTTAAACCATTACACACTACATAAAAATAACAAATATTATTGTAGTTGTAACCATGAATGTATTGCAAAAGCTTCGCTTGTTAATATCTTGTTTACAGTATAAGTTCCTATCATCATACAACATAAATTCACAATTATATTGTTTTTCGACAATGCAAGGATCCTCCTCCCAGCGATTGCAAGATAGCAGGCATAATTTTTTTTCAAACATTGTAAAAAAGCTAGTAAGGTTACTCTACTATGCATACTAGTCGTCAACGTTTGCACGGGCTAACATTTTTATGTTTCACATTGTTAGCTGGGCATAAGTACTATGGTGATCTGAAATTGTTAGCTCATATCTGACATCAGTAATGGTTTCTCCTTACGCTATTTCTCTTAAAGAAAAAAAATATGAGAGAAATTATGTATACTTGGAGGCCAGATGTCTCCCCAACTGATGAGGTTGGAGAAAGGAGGTGCTGTAGAATACAGTTATTAGAACGCTTGGTCACTGCAAAGTCAGGATACAATCAAACAAACAAAAAACATTCAAAACAAATCGTGAGTAAAATTTGATAGTGAAAACACACTCAATGAGAAATTTATACATGTAAAAATTATATAAGATCAGCATGACTTAATTTAAGGGGTTCATGTTGTATATCAAGCCCAATATTTCACAATATTCAGCTTGTATTAGTGACACTTGCAGCAAATATCCTATTGTGGATATTCGACTCTAGATACGTATCAAATATGTCGAATATTTTACACGATAGGATTTCTCTGAGTCATCCACTATGTTTTACCATGTACATATCTTCTTTTGACTAAAGTATACACTATCAGCACCCTATAAATTCGTACTATAAATATATACCCAAGGACACATCAAGGAGTTGAATTTTGTTATCACGTGGTAGAAAACTACAGCACAATAATGGGATAATATGCGAAGTTGCTAGAGAAAGAAGAGAGATGAAATCGACATGAGCAAACTCCAGCACAATAATGGCCTAATGTGCATGCGTGCATGCGTGTGTGGCTAAGAACTTAATTAACGAAGCAATAAAGTTATTTTGGCTAACCTTTACATGACCTATTAAATTATCACCACCACAGATAATTATTTGTGTTTGTCCTTCCTCAATGGCAGTACATATATTTTCACATTCAGAAAAATAAGCTATGATGAAACTGACCTTGTTAGATAAAATATAAGGTAGAATTAGTAATTGTCAAGGTCATCCTCTTCTCTGCTTGCATGCCACATACCTGCACTGGTACATAGTGCTAATTTGCTCAAGTAAACATTTGTTTTCTTTGAAACTGAAAAGAAACCTTGATAATTTATGTGCTGCAAATACAATAGAACAACATATGTTTTTTGATACATAGCGACATAAGTTTTACAAATTGCACAAACAATTATAGTTAAGATGTACCTCAAAATACTAAGAAGGTTACATAAAAAATCTACCAAACATAAGGACCATCATAATGTTTATACTGGGAGCTTATGCTTTTGCACATGCATCACACAGACTAGTGGGATGATATATGTATAAAGAAATAGCCACCATGCCGATATTAAACTAATCGTGCTCCTGCAGACATGTATGAATTAACACATACACTGAAGCATCACACGTTCAAGTTAATTAGGCTACAGTTATGCATGCAATTTAATAGAATTAGCGCTTACACCATGTGTGGAGGCACGATGATGCGACCAATTAGACCTCTGAGCAGATATGATTAGAAAGAAAGAGTGCCCATTACGTAACGAACTAACAAACATCTAAGTTATGGCGGTCAGGTAGTCAGGCCTGAGTAGATGGCCGTGATACAACACTCGCGGATGTTCTCACTTCTACAACAACTTCGCGTAAAGTTCTCACTTCTACAACAACTCACTGGAACATGTGAACACTGCTACCTAGTTCAGCTGTAATAAGGTTAAAAATGATTTTTCCAATAGAAATATGACTGTATGACGGAGTGACTGATCAGGCCTACATCTTGGCATGTAAGCAGAAAGTGGAACTTTGAATCATCAACATCAACCATGAGACTAAGACAACAAGCCTATTATACAATCAGTCAATCACATAATCAACGAGAGCAACCAACGACTGCATAATCAACTTTCACTTACATGGGCTCGTGACAGGCTCCTAAGCCATAACTAAAATCAGTTCAATCACAGAAAGATGCTTCAGCTAGAAGATCCCCTCCGCAGCAACCATCTATAATTCAACATGTCGATCATTATCAGGGACTGGCATGTCGTAAGTAGCAATTCCCAACTAGACTGAAGTGAAGCAGAGCAAGATGGGGAAAATAAAATTAGGACAAGAAAAGCGGTCTGGCTCACCAAGGTAGCGCGATTGCGAGGGTGTAGGGGTAACTCTGCCAGTAGCTGTAGGCCCTCGTGCGAAGGTAGTAGATGCAGTTGGTCGTCGAAGGGGAGCGGTGACGAGAGGGACGGCGCGATGGGAAGTAGGTCGCAGGGGAGTGTTGACTAGCGACGGTGTGCCGGGATGGAGGATCGCAGGGGGAGTGGTGAGGGCCTGAGGAGCGGCCTTCTAGGACGGAGGATCGCAGGGGAGTGGTGACTGGTGAGGGGCGGCGCTCCCAGATGCAGGTAGGTCGAGGGGCGGCGGCCGGCGTGGGATCCTATAGGATCGAGAGGAAGACCTAGATTTTTTGAGCAACAGAGGAAGACCTAGATTAATCATGAAAGCCAACTTGGGCCAGGCTAGACAAGAGGTTGGGTTAGTGCGTTGGGCTAGTTGTGGCCGGTTGCAATCTACAACGCATATGCTATAATACTTATTATTCGTATCTATTGTGAATTTTGCAACATACAGTCAAAACGTTGTAGAATATATGTTGCTTTATTGCGGGTTTTCTTGTAGTGGTAGAGCCGGAGAAGGGCAAAGCAATCCTCAGAGGCATTCACCAAGGCGAGTGCGGCCACCATGCGGCTTCCAGATCCCTTGTCGCCAAAGCTTTCCGCCAAGGATTCTTCTGGCCGACTGCTTTGGATGAAGCCACAGATTTGGTCAAGAAGTGCAAAGGATGCCAACGCTTTAGCTCCAAGTAGCACATGCCGGCTTCTGCACTCAAGACCATCCCCCTCACTTGGCCGTTTGCCATGTAGGGGCTGGACATGCATGGTGGGCCCATTCAAGACAACACGTGATGGCATGACCCATCTGCTGGTCGCCGTGGACAAACTTACCAAGTGGATTGAAGCGAAGCCAATCAAGAAACTGAATGGTCCGACTGTTGTGACCTTCATTGCAGATATCACCATCCGGTACGGTGTACTACCCAGCATCATCACCGACAATGGCACACACTTTGCCAAAGGCGTCTTGGCTCGTTTCTGCACGACACAGGGCATCCGACTGGACTTAGTGGCTGTTGCCCATCCGCGGTGAAACGGCCAGGTCAAGCGAGCAAACGGCCTGATCCTGTCCGGCATCAAGCCCCGACTGGTGGAGCCACTGGAGTGCTCGGCCGGCTACTGGATCGAAGAGCTGCCAGCCGTACTTTGGAGCCTCTGGACTACACCAAACAAAGCAACCGGCTTCACTCCCTTCTTCCTCGTGTATGGGGCCGAGGCCGTCATCCCAACTAACATTGAGTTTGACTCTCCTCGCGTCACCATGTACGCGGAGGCGAAAGCGAAGGAGACGTGAGAAGACGGCGTCGACCTGCTGGAGAAGGGCCGGCTATTGGCACTCAGCCGGTCCGCCATCTACCAGCAGGGCATGTGCCGCTACCACAGCCGGAAAGGGACCTTGTGCTCCGACTAATCCAGCAAACAGCCGACCACCACAAGCTCTCGACCCCTTGGGAAGGGCTTTTCATCATCAGCACAGCCCTGGGCAACGACTCCTACTACCTCATCGACGCACAGAAGCCCAGGGAACGCAAGAGGGACGATTCCGGCAAGGAAACAGAGCACCCATGGAAAGCAAATCTCCTCCAAAGATTTTACAGTTAATGCAGAATGTACCATGCTACCTTTTGTATTATGAAAAGACAACGGGTCCCTCGAGGAGCACTCGGGGGCTACCCTCTTTATCTATATGATAAGATTATGCCTGTGAATGTATTATTTCATTCTTTCGCCCGGCACCGGGTCCAACCAGTCGGCCCGGGGGCTCGCCGCCTTGTCCTATGTTGTTACCACCTCAGTCAGACAAGTAGTGTGCCGACATCTAAGCCCTCTCTTGCCTTAAGCCACAGCTCACAGAGCGACTGTTTGACTGACAAGAGCTAAAGGCAGGAAATGATGTCCACACGAAAAATGACTAAGGAAAAACATCAGCATAGGCCAAGCCGGCTCCTCTCCTCACCGTCCAGCTGCTGAGCAGCTGGCTGATACGTCTCCGTCGTATCTATAATTTTTGATTGTTCCATGCCAATATTATCGAACTTTCATATACTTTTGGCAACTTTTTATACTATTTTTGGGACTAACATATTGATCCAGTGCCCAGTGGTAGTTCCTGTCTATTGAATGTTTTTGGTTTCGCAGAATATCCATATCAAACAGAGTCCAAACGGGATAAGAACAGACGGAGCTTATTTTTGGAAAATATGGAAAATTCGGAAGGAAAATCAACGCGAACCAGTGCCCGAGGTGGTCACGAGGCAGGGGGCGCGCCGCCTACCCTCGTGAGCCCACCGTAAGACGGTTGACGCTCTTCTTTTGCCACAAGAAATCTAATATTCAGAAAAAAATCACGGCAAAGGTTTCAGGCCAATCGGAGTTACGGATCTCCATATATATACGAAACGGTGAAACAGAGCCAGAGGAGAACGCAGAACCAGAGAGAAACAGAGAGATAGATCCAATCTCGGAGGGGCTCTCGCCCCTCCCACGCCATGGGAGCCAAGGACCAGAGGGGAAACCCTTCTCCCATCTAGGGAGGAGGTCAAGGAAGAAGAAGAAGGAGGGGGGCTCTCTCCCCCTCACTTCCGGTGGCGCCGGAGTGCCACCGGGGGCCATCATCATCACCGCCATCTTCACCAACAACTTCACCACCATCATCACCAACTCTTCCCCCCTCTATGCAGCGGTGTAACCTCTCTCTTACCCGCTGTAATCTCTAATTAAACATGGTGCTCAATGCTATATATTATTTCCCAATGATGTATGGCTATCCTATGATGTTTGAGTAGATCTGTTTTGTCCTAATGGCTATTTGATGATCGTGATTGGTTTGAGTTGTATGTTTTATTGGTGCTGTCCTATGGTGCTCTCCGTGTCGCGCAAGCGTGAGGGATTCCCGCTGTAGGGTTTGCAATATGCTTATGATTTGCTTATGGTGGGTGCCGTGAGTGACAGAAGCACAGACCCGAGTTAGTAGGTTGTTTGCGTATGGGATAAAGGGGACTTGATGCTTTAATGCTATTGTTGGGTTTTACCTTAATGAATCTTTAGTAGTTGTGGATGCTTGCTAGAGTTCCAATCATAAGTGCATATGATCGAAGTAGAGAAAGTATGTTAGCTTATGCCTCTCCCTCAAATAAAATTGCAATAATGATTACCGGTCTAGTTATCGATTGCCTAGGGACAAATAACTTTCTTGTTAACAAAAGCTCTTTACTAAAGCTAATTTAGTTGTGTCTTTATCTTAGCAGCCCCTAGTCTTTATTTTCGTGCTCTTTACTTTCTTGCAAGCTTACCCAAAAACACCTACAAAGTACTTCTAGTTTCATACTTGTTTCCGGTAAAGCGAACGTCAAGTGTGCGTAGAGTTGTATCGGTGGTCGATAGAACTTGAGGGAATATTTGTTCTAACTTTAGCTCCTCGTTGGGTTCGACACTCTTACTTATCGAAAGAGGCTACAATTGATCCCCTATACTTGTGGGTTATCACTGGTCGGCCAGCTTCTCACTTGACTAGCTATGTTCTAGGCGGCCGAAGTACTTGTCTATCCTAAACGGCCAAGTCCTTGACCCAGCCACAGACCGCAGAGAGGCTATTCGGCTAGCAGGGCGGCAACAAAAGGAGGCGGCAAAGGAAAAATCCAAGAAGAACAAAAAAGCAAAACCAAACTAGAACTCGGCAAGAGCACAAGCATGTGCGAGAACAAACTTATTTACATATCAAAAGGCTCTTAGCCAGCATTCGATGGAGTTTGAAATAACACCCCCAGTCGGTGGAACTGCGTGAATTTAACTTGTTCGTTCAAGAGATTACAAAAACAGGAAAGATAAAGTGGCCGCCTAGGCCAAAGGAGCAGTAGGCGGATCCGATGGGTTGGGGGAGGCAGAGGTGCCGGATGGTGGAGCTGCCGACTGGTGGGTCTCGACCTGGTCGGCACCGGCAACAGTCAGCGTGGCATCACGCGACCTACTGGTCGAGGCTTGGTCTGGCTGAGGCCGGCTGCTCGCTCCGTTGTTTGGCGCGATGTACTCGCCGTCCTCGTCCTCTTCGTCCTCGCCCTCGTCGCTGGAGGCGATCTCCTCTGCCAAATTCTCCTCCGCCTCCGGGTCCAGCTTGGGGATGTTGATACATCTCTGTCATATCCAGAATTTTTGATTGTTTCATGCCAATATTATTCAACTTTTACATACTTTTGGCAACTTTTTATATGACTTATTTGGACTAACTTACTTATCCAGTGCCCAGTACTAGTTCCTGTTTATTGCATGTTTTTGTTTCACAGAAAATCCATATCAAACAAAGTCCAAACACCATAGAATTTACGGAGAATTATTTTGGAATATATGTGATTTTTAGGAGGTGGAATCAACGCAAACGGGGGCCCACAGTGCCCACAACCCACCAGGGCGCGCCAGGCACCCCCTGGCACACCCAGGTGTCTTGTGCCCACCTCGAAGGTCGGTTGGGGCCCTTCTTATGGCGCAAGAAAGATAATTTATGGAAAAAACCATGTAAAAATTTCAGCGCAATCGGAGTTACGGATCTCTGGGAATTTAGGAAACCGTGAAGGGCCAGATCTCGGGGACGCGAAACAGAAGAGAACAGAGAGGGATATCCAATCTCGGAGGGTCTCCCGCCCCTCTGCTGCCATGGAGACCATGGACCATAGGGGTAACTCTCCTCCCATCTAGGGGGGATGCCAAGGAAGAAGAAGAAGGTGGGGGGCTCTCTCCCCCTCGCTTCCGGTGGCGCCGGAGTGCCACCGGGGCAACGATCGGGACGGTGATCTACATCAACAATCTTGCTACCATCAACATCAACTGTCTCCCCCTCTATGCAGCGGTGTAACACCTCGTCTCCCTGCTGTAATTGATAACCCACAAGTATAGGGGATCGCAACAGTTTTCGAGGGTAGAGCATTCAACGCAAATTTATTGATTCGACACAAGGGGAGCCAAAGAATATTCTCAAGTATTAGCAGCTGAGTTGTCAATTCAACCACACCTGGAAACTTAATATCTACAGCAAACTATTTAGTAGCAAAGTAATATGATAGTAGTAGTAACGGTAGCAAAAGTAATGTTTTTGGTATTCTGTGGTGATGATAGCAATAGAAAGGAAAAGTAAATAAGCGAAGAACAATATGTGGAAAGCTCGTAGGCAACATATCAGTGATGGAGAATTATGCTGGATGTGGTTCACCATGTAACAGTCACAACCTAGGGTGACACAGAACTAGCTCCAGTTCATCGATATAATGTAGGCATGTATTTCGAATATAGTCATACGTGCTTATGGAAAATAACTTGCATGACATCTTTTGTCCTACCCTCCCGTGGTAGTGGGGTCCTAGCGGAAACTAAGGAATATTAAGGCCTCCTTTTAATAGATTACCGGAACAAAGCATTAGCACATAGTGAATACATGAACTCCTCAAACTATGGTCATCACCGGTAAGTATCCTGATTATTGTCACTTCGGGGTAAACGGATCATAACACATAATAGGTGACTATATACTTGCAACATAGGATCAAGAACTCTCATATATTGATGAAAACATAATAGGTTCAGATCTGCAATCATGGCACTCGGGCCCTAGTGACAAGCATTAAGCATAGCAAAGTCATAGCAACATCAATATCAGAACATAGTGGATACTAGGGATCAAACCCTAACAAAACTAACTCGATTACATGATGAATCTCATCCAACCCATCACCGTCCAGCAAGCCTACGATGGAATTACTCACGCCCGGCAGTGAGCATCATGAAATTGGTGATGGAGGATGGTTGATGATGACGATGGCGATGGATTCCCCTCTCCGGAGCCCCGAACGGACTCGAGATCAGCCCTCCCGAGAGGTTTTAGGGCTTGGCGGCGGCTCCGTGTTGTAAAACGTGATGAACTCTTCTCTCTGATTTTTTTCTCCTCGAAAGCAAATATATAGAGTTGGGGTTGAGGTTGGAGGAGCTCCAGGGGGCCCACGAGGTAGGGGGGTGTGCCCTAGGGGGGTAGGGGCGCCCCCACCCTCGTGGACAGGTGGTGGGCCCCCTGGTCTTCATCTTTTGCAAGGATTTTTTATATTTTTGAATAGATGTTTCGTGAAGTTTCAGTTCATTCCGAGAACTTTTGTTTCTGCACATAAATAACACCATAGCAATTCTGCTGAAAACAACGTCAGTCCGGGTTAGTTCCATTCAAATCATGCAAGTTAGAGTCCAAAACAAGGGCAAAAGTGTTTGGAAAAGTAGATACGATGGAGATGTATAGTGTTTGGAAAAGTAGATATGATGGAGATGTATCAACTCCCCCAAGATTAAACCTTTGCTTGTCCTCAAGCAATTCAGTTGAGAAACTGAAAGTGATAAAGAAAAACTTTTACAAACTCTATTTGCTCTTGTTGTTGTAAATATGTAAAGCCAGCATTCAAGTTTTCAGCAAATATTATGACTAACCACATTCACAATAACGCTTAGGTCTCATGTTTACTCATAACAATGGCATAATCAACTAGCAAGCAATAATAATAAATCTCGGATGACAACACTTTCTCAAAACAATCATAATATGATATAACAAGATGGTATCTCGCTAGCCCTTTCTAAGACCGCAAAACATAAATGCAGTGCACCTTTAAAGATCAAGGACTGACTAGACATTGTAATTCATGGTAAAAGAGATCCAGTCAAATCATACTCAATGTAAACTAACAGTAATGAATGTAAATGACAGCGGTGCTCTCCAACTGGTGCTTTTTAATAAGAGGATGATGACTCAGCATAAAAGTAAATAGATAGTCCCTTCGCAGAGGGAAGCAGGGATTTGTAGAGGTGCCAGAGCTCGGTTTTGAAATAGAGATGAACAATATTTTGAGTGATATACTTTCATTGTCAACATAACAACCAAGAGATGGCGATATCTTCCATGCTACACACATTATAGGCGGTTCCCAAACAGAATGGTAAAGTTTATACTCCCCCTCCACCAACAAGCACCAATCCATGGCTTGCTCGAAACAACGAGTGCCTCCAACTAACAACAGTCCCAGGGGGAGTTTTGTTTGCAATTATTTTGATTTGATTTGCATAAAGCATGGGACTGGGCATCCCGATGACCAGCCACTTTCTCGTGAGTGAGGAGCGGAGTCCACTCCTCTTGAGAATAACCTGCCTAACATGGAAGATACGGACATCCCTAGTTGATACATGAGCTATTCGAGCATACAAAACAGGATATTTATTTGAAGGTTTAGAGTTTGGCACATACAAATTTACTTGGAACGGCAGGTAGATACCGTATATAGGTAGGTATGGTGGACTCATATGGAATAACTTTGGGGTTTATGGGATTGGATGCACGAGCAGTATTCCCGCTTAGTACATGTAAAGGCTAGCAAAAGACTGGGAAGCGACCAGCTAGAGTGTGACAACAGTCATGAACATGCATTAAAATTAATCAACACTAAATTCAAGCATGAGTAGGATATAATCCACCATGAACATAAATATCGTGAAGCCTATGTTGATTTTGTTTCAACTACATGCGTGAACATGCGCCAAGTCAAGTCAGTTAAATCATTCAGAGGAGGATACCACCCTATCATACCACATCACAACCATTTTAATAGCATGTTGGCACGCAAGGTAAACCATTATAAGATCCTAGATAATCAAGCATGGCACAAGGAACTATGATACGTGTTTGTCATAGTAGGTCACTTTTTTTGTCATGTATGTACATCCATGACAAATTTATGACAGAATCAAGAAAGTCACACCTGTGCTGTCATAGAAGTGTTCCATGACATTACCAAAATTATCATCATGGAAGTGTCCACTTCCATGACGATAAATCGCGCGTCACAGAAGTGCTTTCGTCAAGGGTGACCGACATGTGGCATCCACCATAACGGAACGCCGTTAAGCTATCGGGTCGGGTTTTGGATCTGATAACCCATTAACAGCCCCGACAAATGGGGATTTTCCACGTGTAAAATCATCATTGGCTAGAGGAAACACGTGTCGGCTCATCGTCGGGACAGATGTCATCCACTCACTGAACAGAAGGCGCCTATGATACGTCGACACGTGGCACGACCCAACAAGTTTAAATGGGCCGGCCCAACTAAAGGCCCACAAGATTTTGCGGACCATAATGGGCCGGCCCAGCTAAAGACCCACGAGATTTTGTGGACCATAATGGGCTGGCCCAGCTAAAGGCCCACAAGATTTCGCGGGCCATAATGGGCCGGCCTAGGTAAAGGCCCACAAGATTTTCATGTGCCATAGTAGGCCGACCCAGGTAAAGGCCCACAAAATTCTTGCGAATCATAATGGGCCGGCCCAGCAAAAGGCCCACGAGATTTCACCGACATTAATGGGCCGGCCCAGCTATAGGCCCACAAGATTTTGAGGACCCTAGTAGGCCGACCCATTAACTGGCTGCCATGTTTTAGGCCAAATGCCGGCCCATATTTGATCTGATCTATTAATGGCCTGCCACGCTTCGGGCCTAATAGTGTCCCATATGAGATCCGGCCCGTTAAAAGTCTATCACGTTTTGGGCCAAATTACGGCCCAGATCAGGTCCGGCCCTTTAAGAGGTTTTCGGCCTAATTATGGCCCATATCAGATTCGGCCCGTCAACTGGACACTATGCTTTTGGGCCCACTTGCTAAAGGCCCACTTAGTAATTCGGCCTGATATTAGTTTTGGCTTGTTAAGGGCCCATTTAACATTTCGGCCCTATATTAATTTCAGCCTGTTAAAAGCCCGTCATATAGTTGGGCCTAACCACGGCCCGGTTTGCATCCGGCCTGCTCGCAGCCGATATCTGATTGGGCCAAACAAGGACCGAGACAATTTTTCGGCCTGTTAAAAGCCTGTGATTTGATTTGCACAATCATGGGTTGGGGTTCATTTCGGGCTGCTGCCGGCCCATGAGCTGATCGGCATGTTTCAGGCCCAACCTACATCGTGATTGCATGATGGCCCGATTATGTACCGTAATTTTACGGTTTGGGCAGTTTACTGCGAAGACATGATATATATACAGTAAAATAACTGCAGCATTGTGAATAAGAAAAAACCTATACTATACAATAAATAAATTACGACATATTACATCCACTGGGCATCAAAGTTCGCCACTATGATAATAAAGCACAAGCAGACAGTAGATTACATACACTAGGCATCAAAGATCGCCACCAGTGCAAATAAACACACCGACAAAATAATATCCAAAACCGACAGCACTTCAATAGAGTTCAAGAAAGGTTATCCCTGCTGGGGAGCTGCAGCGCAAGCAGCTGAGCAAGATGATGAGACTGCGCTTGTTCAACACTTATATCTTCCTCACTCTGAAAGATAAACAAGCAAACAGATGACAGGTTTTGCACATAAAAGTATCAGTGCTGACAATTCATCACATTTCTTACTCACGAATAAAGTGACACAGCTTAAATTTGCATTAACACAATATGGTATTGTTCAGGTCAAGACATGGCAGGAAATGACATTGTGAAGGAGTTGGCAGCTTCACGACACCACTGGATTACAGATCAAGAACTCATAAGTATCAATGGTTAGTGTGCTGTCAATTTATACCATTTCAGATTGGCAAATAAAGAGACGGTTTAAATAATAGTAGAATGACATGACATTGTTCATAGTTAAGACATTCCAGAATATGACATTGTGCTGTAGTGGGTAGGTTCACCACACCACTGGATTACGGATGAAGAACAGAAGCATATATGTAGTGCAAAAGAAGATCACTTGCTCAGTATAGTTTAATTTACATGGTATGAAGAAGGAAGTTGGTTGTATAACTGAAAACTTAAATTGAGAAAGGACAAACTTTTGTTTATGAACTACATAATAAACTTTAAACAAGCAATTTGATGCAAACACCAAAAATAAACAGCTGTTGCAGTCATGCCTGACCAAATATATACAACAAAGTTTGAAGGCTTGAGATGGACAAACTTACATTATTGGTGAAGAGAGGCTCTATAAAGGCCTTGTCCATGCTGATGGGGGGGGTGGGCAATTCAAGAAGTTTACCACAGAATCTTCTTCAAAAGGATTGCCTTTATTCTACATTTTGTTAAGAGTAAATATAGATGTGATAATATACGAAAAAATGGAGAATATTTAAGATAAGATGAAGAGTGATGCTACATAACCAAGTAGCTATAAATGTAAGTGCAGCGATACAGGCAAAAGGTACAGCCAAGAGCAATGCACAGCTAAAATTCTTCAGTACCAACCTTATGGTAAGAGTAAATATAGATCTGATGTGTAGAAAATGGAGGGCGAAGGAAAATAAGCTGCAGAGTGATGGTACATGAACAACTACCTGTCATTATAAGTACACTGATAAAGGACAGCATGTACTTACAAGAACAATGTAGAGCTAAAAAACATTGGCATTGGATATATTCTACACTAATGTAAACATTCACACAGATCGGATAATTTGGAGCGAACAATTGATAAGAAAGCTATCATGCATACTGCTGTCACATAATGAACCAGGTATGTATGCAAGTACAGTGATACAGGACAACAGGTACTAACAGAGCAAAGCAGCGGGCAGCATATTTGCGATATCCTGTCATTCTTGTCAAACTGGAATTCTTCTTCGAGCAGATTTCCTACAAAAAAGATCCGTAAGGCACATGCGGAAAAGTAGAAGTTCAAATTGTCATGTGATTTCATAGACAATACCTCATCCTGGGAACAAGACCAGTGCATAAAAAGGTTTTTCCATTCAATGTCTTCTAAATTTAGCACAGGAGACTTCACCGGAAATTCGTTTATAGACTTGCCATCAAAGTGTGATTTCCTCAGGTAACACCGATACTGCTGCAATGCTTCCTTGAAAAGCACAAGCAAGCTTTGCTCATCATGACTATCCAGATTGACCCTCGCCTAGTTACAACAATGTAATGTAAATCATTCATGTGTTCAATCAGCAGAAAATAGGAAAATAATAACCATGAATAATAGCACTTACACGTAAGTTGGACAGGAAGATGTGAAAATGGTGTTTGTCTTCACAATAATCTTCCCATGATGGGACTATATGCACGTAGTCCCTAACAACACTGAAAGCATTGTCATTTAAACTGGGAATAAATGGAATGGGGTTCCAATCTACAGGAATTGGCCGTCTCTGCAGTTGGGATAGGTCTTCGACCAGTGGACTTGCTGTACTTTTTGCTGGAGTGGGATTTTTCTATGGTACAGCTAGTGTTATGGCAAATGAAATCGGTATACCTTTTGCTAGAGTGCAGGTCCTGTGTGGTGGGGCTAGTGGTGTGGCCAGTGAAGTATGGGTACAGTCCGCTGGAGTCAGTCCTACGTTTTGTGTCACTGGTTGTACAGCCAATATAAGTGGGGTGCTGTCTGATTTCTTCGACACCACCACGTTTGTCAAGAACTTTGCTGGTGCTCCTTCAGGTTTGGCAATCACCCTCTTCCTTTTTGATATGTGATGCACAAGAACAACATTTGAGTGGAAAAACATGGTATGATGACAGATGGAATATGTATTGATAATGGATGGGCATGGCATCTCGACATATATGATGAGTAAACTAAGCAGATGGCGGTGCAAAAAAGTAGAAGAAATGCAAGACAACACATGCAAGATACCCGCAATCAATAAAACATTGCCAAATTAGAACAGGAACCTTGATGGGTGAACAGGACAGGCCATCTTCCTTTGACTCCACGAGGTTAGAATAGTCATTAGGATCATATTCTGAACAAGAATCAACAGGTGGGGAGCGTATGAGTTTCATTGCATCCAGAATGGCACTCAATGCCTTGGTGCCAATTTTGTAAGTCATTGCAGTGTTTAGCTTCAAGAGTGGACTGCTGCTAGTGCGACACAAAGCAGCTACACAGATCATAGTGTAGATATAACGGGAAAACCTTAAGCATCAGAGTAAAATCAGCAAAGTGGAACTTGCTGGAATATATGTGCTAGTATTGCCGGTACAGATAGAAAGGCTTCGGATACCAGCTCTCTTCAAGTGAAGGTGCGGTACTATTAATATCAATGTTACTCTCAAAGGCGACATAGCTCCCCGCATTTACTTGCTATTCTTATAGGATTCAAGTGGGCAGGCCACTACAAATCTTATTTCTATGTTTACAAGATCCTCCGAATCAAAGAGGCTCAAAGTGTCCATCACAACCGACTGTATAGACCTCTACACTGCAAATGTCCCTGCTCATCTTCAGTACAAGGAACATACTGTACTACTATCATACTCCCTCCGTTCCAAAATATAAGTCTTGGTAGAGATTTCCACGATGGATCACATACAGATGTATCCAGGTACATTTTAGAGTGTAGATTCACTCATTTTGCTCCATATGTAGTCCATGGTGGAATCTATACAAAGACTTGTATTTAGGAATGGAGAGAGTACATATTAAAGAAGAACGGAAGAGGAACATGGTAAAGAAGAGCAAGCAGATTTTGGATAATAAAATGTTGGTTGCGCAGTGCCCACACATGATGAACCAGAGCGCATTAAGAATGCAACTCCTAGCTGTCTCTCGACCATTTCAGGCGGTTGGATGAAGATCCTACATCTCCTAACCCTTCTTCTTCCTCGTCTCTGATTCTTCCCATACAGAACACCGCACGGGCCGCCGGCCGGACCACCGGCCCCCACCGCCTGTGTTCCTCCGCCAGCCCACCCCACCCCAACCCCCACCCGCGTCGAGTTTTCTTCATTCGGTGAGGCCCCACAACCACCCGAGCCCCTTCGATCGCACCAGCGAACTTTGGCGAGCTCTGAAAAATCGACTGACCCAATTTTGAAATTTAGTCTACTGTGATTTAACTAGTGTGGAATATAAAAGGGGAAAACCATAAGCATTGCAAGTATGGTGTTGAGTGTGCCATGGCGAATCTGAAGGTGCAAACCGGACAAAGGCAACTTCGCAACCAAGACAAGAAATCAGAGTAAAGTAGTGGTGATCTATTTTCTTGCTGCGATAAATAAGTTGAGAAGATACGAAAGAGTACTGCCTCTGGTGCGGTGCCATGTATGCATCTGCTGATAATTTAACGGTGCTGTGGTAGCGATGGCTGTCGGCGGCGTGGAAGCAGATCTAGGAGGGTAGACGGTGGTGGTGGGGCGCGGTGGACGAGACGATCGCAGGAGCGGCGTCGGCAAGGTGGACGACGGCAGGGATGAAGCGAGAGGACGGGATGCAAGGATCCCGGTCTGAAGCCGTGGATGAGAGAGGTCGATCTCTTGTAATGGACGGCGGCATCAGGGTATCAGCTCCGGCATGGTGGAGGAGGACGGCGGTGGATGGGGTGGCGGACAGCGGCGGACGGAGGAGGGTGGGGTGGAGAGGGTGTTTTGGCGCCCACGGAGTACGAATGGGGAAAGGGAGGTAGAGAGGAAGGGGGGAACCATGTATTCAGGGCACGCTTGTCTCAAATGCGAGGAAATTTACAAACTTAGCCCCCGTTTCAAATTTCTACTACATCACAGCAACACTAGTCGATTGTGGATATGACGGTAATCTCGCATACACCGAATATTTGCCGACGAGAGTTTGTTTTTGGCACCCACCGTGTATGAATATGAATCGGGGAGGGAGTCGATTTCGGCCGAGGACACACTGTGTTTTGGCGCCCACCGTGTATGAATCCGGGTGAGAGGCGGTTACGTCACGTTTGGGTGAAATTACAAACCTACCCCTATCGAAACCTATAGAAATCCAACATATAGGCTTTGCGTGGCAGGGATAGGCGGTAGTGATTTCCATCTCGCAGATTTTGGTTTCGGGCGGTTACTACGACTTTCCCCGCTTCGTTCAAATTTTGCGAGTGCACGTTTACCGTGCCAACTCAATTCGAATCCCGTTTGTATTCTATTATTTTCCGGGCAGGATCCATTTTCAATTGGAATTACATTCTATATACATCATTTTTTTATATATACTTTCAAAAGCACAACACCATTTATACATAAATATGGTTTACAAATGGCATGATCTCAGATTCATAAGGTTGTATCCATCAATTTGGATTTTCAAATATTTGAAACCACTTTATGTTGAAATCCAATGTATGCATTCCTCGCTAACTGTCTCCAATTAATGTGTGTTTCATGCAGTTTTTTTTACTTCTCAAACATGTATAATGTGTTTCACACACGCAACATATAGTGTAATCCCGTTTAGACACTAATTGAATATAAACCATGCATTGTTTGTAATTGAAGAATCTATGGATCACCAATATTGATAAACTATATAACATTACACGTGTGCCCAAATTCAAATGAATATGCATGTTTGATACACCAATTTGCGTTATGATATTATCGATGTTGTGATCTCCAGTTTAAATATTTGAATCCCTTTAATCCAGATATTCGTCTCATATAGCTATCACTCATGCTTATATAGGACTATCTCTCTGGACCTATACGCGTTCATCGTCTCTTAGGTATCTCTCATGCTACCTGTATGTCGACAATGATCTTTTATCTTTGTAACACACTGACGGTACTCTCTCCCTCGACCTTCATCACTCTATCTCTCTCTATGTATATGTCACTCCCTGCTATGTGTCTCTAACTATGATTCTCCATGTGGAATCTCTTTCTCTCACACAAACACAAAACTTTGTCTCCCGGGGTCTCATTTCTCTCTACTATTCCCATGTGTGCCACTCGCACACCCCTCATACAGAGATGTCTTTCGCTCCTTAGATATGAGAACCTACGACTCTTCCTCTTCAATATCTATTTCTCACACACAAACACAAACTCTGTCTCCCAGGGTCTCATATTTCTCCATTGTTCTCTTGTATGTCGCTCACACACAATCTCTCTCCCTAGAGATATCTTGTGTTCCCTCGTATGTCTCTCTAGCTATCACTCTCGTTGTGAAATATCTTTCTCTCTCTCAGACACAAAACTCCGTCTCTCTGGATCTCATTTCTCTCTGATATCTGTTTGTATGTGACTCACACGCACCCTCTCTCTATCTCTCTCACACCCACACACATAACCCAGCCTTCTGATCCACTCGACTCCTATCTCTAACGCACAATAGCTAGCATCTTTATCTTTCTATTTATCTCTTTCTCCATCAACCTTCTTTCTCGCCCTCACTCTTGATTCCTATCACACACACTACATATGTTTCTCTCTACATGCAGTCAAGTGCCCTCTCACACACATATATAACTTCACCCTTTGAACCACCCGACGGTCATCTCCAACACCCAAACTAGCGGATGTCCCTCTAGCTAGCATCTCCATCTCTGTATCTATATGTAGTTTCTCCGTCAACATTTCTTTCTCACACGGAGTCTTGCTTCCTATCACCCACACTATATATGTCTCTCCATACATATGCATTTATAGGTTGGTCTCTTTTGCACAATCATTGCGCCTCACTCCCTCTGCTCGCCATAGATGCATACTCCAGCCCACGCCACAGTCTCTTAAAGACAAAAACACATGCTCAATTGTCGGGACTTCTTCCATGCATTCTCACATGCATGCATATTGTCATGCCGATCCGTCTCTCCCATGTCGTTGATCTTATGACTTATGTCTTCTTTCTTTTATCTCGATCATGCGCGCGCACACACACACATCCCACGTATACATGTATACCTCTCACACGTGCACGTTCAAGGTCTCTATGTCTCCATACGTAGTTAATTACCCTCAATCCTAACGCCACATCGAATCTTTCTCCTCTTTTGTGCACATAACTTCCGCCTGGATGGGTAAAACACACACTCACACTTAACAATCTCCTTCTAGCTACCCCCCCCCCCTCATCTCACTCTTCCCATATATCCTCGAAACCAATAAGACCATCCCTTAGTTTAATTCCCGCCTACATGCACCATCGATATATAGTAGTCTTCCTTAGTGTCTCTCGAACAAACATGTTCTCTCGAAGTCGACTCCTGTCATGCATATAGGTCCTAATGCGTTTTTTGAGGCTAACTTTGACCAAACGTTAGAGCAATAATATATGACATGCAACTTACACAAAGCATACCTTCAATTTTGTATGTCAAAGGAGCTTCCAATAATATAATTTGCATAGTATACATCTCATGTGCTATTAATATTGTCAATAGTCAAAGGTTGTCTTGAAAAACACATTAGGCCTTCTATAGATGGAAGGAGGGAGTAGGTCCCATGCAAAAAATGTGAATAAAATTCAAACATCTGGGCATCGTGGCTCGGTCGATAACATTGAGAAACTTGGTTTTAAAATCATGAAACTTGGCATGGTGTCATGTCATGGTAGTACCATGTCGTGGTAAAAAAATTGGCCGAATAGGACAAATTTTGGTATAAGCTTCTTGCAAATCGGAGCTTCTCTCAAGAAGGCTCGTGGTTCTGGGAGGGAACGTGTCACCTTTGTGTGCATAATTCAAATTTGAAATACAAGCACATGTTCTAGTGCACCAAAGTTGGTTGAAAAATCACATGTGTGTCCTCGGGTAAATTTCTAGGTTCCATGCAAGAAATGGGAATGAAATATAAAATTCTGGGCGTCGTGGCTGGGTTGGAAACATTGAGAAACTTAGTTTTTTAATTCCTGTAAATCCAAAACACGCATGAAAATAATGAAACTTGGCTTGGTGCCATGACATGGCACCAACATGCTGTGGTAAATTTGCAGTCCGATTTGCGAAGGCGCACACATTAACAATCAACAAAGTCATTTTGGAAGAAGTGCTATCACGTTACAATCGAAAACACAAGTATTATTGAAACCGTGGGCGTGCTACTTACTAGTACCATTTACGTGCTGCCACACGTCCCCTATTTTATTAGCTAGGAGGTGACGTGCAGGGTAGCTATTTGAGTACGAGAGGCGTGCGATCAGACCCCTGCGCGTGCTTATTGGGAGGAGAGCCCTTTGACCTCCATCTGCCGTCCCTCTCTCTCCCAAGGTCTCCATTAATGGTGCCTGAGCATCTGTTTAATGGTGTGGCTATGTCTCACTCGACTGAGATTTAAGAGAGAAAAAAGAAAAATCTGAAAGCACGGATCTTGATGTAAGATCCGACGGACCTATATAGCATCTACTGTGACTTATAGAAAGACTGATGAATATATAAGGACGATTAAAAATTTTTTAATCAAAGAAGGGCTTGCCCCTTCCGATTTTAATTACTGAAAACCACCACAATTCACAAGAAGTTCAGCACAACTCCAGCCTAACACGAAGGACTAAAAGCTACCAGATTGAAATCGCAACATCCCAAGAGGCCAACAAAGGCCAAACATCCGCGCTAGAACCCAACATTTCACAACCGACGACACAATCCACATCCTAAACCGATTATTACATCAAAAGAAACTAGGAAACTAGTCTCCGCGGCGAGCGGCAATGAGCTCTTTCGTGTCCTCAAGACGCTGCTTGAGAACATCCACGGATTCCTCCACCAGCCTTTGGCGCTCGTTGCGGAGCATGTCATTCTCGTCCATAAGTTTCTTCAACAAGGCACTAGTCTCCTCCTGCAGGTCTACACTTCGGACGATCTTCTCCCTCAGCAGGTCGCGCTTGGCCCGGAGCCTCTCATTGCCCTCCCTTAGTTGCCGGATGACGTCGGTAGCCTGTTCAAACAAGGCTATCATGTCGTCCTGCAACCTCGCCGAGCGGGAGATCTGATCCATCTGGATATGGACGATCGCATGCATGCGCCTGTAACAGTCATCGCGTGCCCGCGAGAAATTTTCCCAGGCCGTCGCGGCCCGGTGGGACATCTCTTACATTCGTGGCACGGCGGGACATCTCTGCTGCTTCCGCGGTGCAGCCGGACCAGCCTGCTGCATCGACGGCGCGGTGGGACCTCCGTGCTGCTACTTCCGTGCAGCGGGACATGTCGGCTGCTCTCGCAGCGAGGCATGACATCTCTCGTGCTTCCGCTTCCATGCTCGCCTCTCCCTGGTGGCAATCTCTCGACCCAGAACTCACGCTGGCCATGGTAGACGCAAGGGAAGGATGCTGAATGACTTGTTTGTTTTTGTGGATGAAGAGTTGAGGAGGAATGTGCAGTCATCTTGGCATACTAGTATTTATAACCGAGTACTAATACGCTCCTAAGTGGGAAACCGTTTAGGTTGTGATCGGTGTGAACAGGTTTGCAATTCAATATAGCATGGAGTAATTTGGAATGTGACGAGACGCAAGCTCAAAATTTATTGACGGTTCTTGTTTCGAAGCGCGGCACTATTCCCGGATGGAGTACTTCTTTTTCTACTCCCTCCTTTCCGGTTTTATAGGGCTTATCTCAAAATTTTAGTTTTTCCATTTTATAAGGCTCAAATTGGTTGTCGCCAACACATGTTCAGATTCCAAGGTGCATTAAATCATTGCATGTAAGTATTAAGAGAAAATTGACCAATGCATGTAATTTATGCATGCATGCATTGCAATTAATGCATTAAACGTATCTCTCGGGACTTCTCGCACGCACCATCGTGCCACCCACAAAAACTTGTACTCTGAGTTTAGTAGTACGTTATACAGGAAGAGAAGAGGTGCATGCACGCACTCGTCCTCTCACACACGCGTCTATGTTTTCTCGAAAAGGGGATGATGACCCCCGACCTCTGCATCTGGGAGTCACACACGCAAATTATTGAAATATATCGACTGTAGTGCTTTGATGTGTCGCGTCAACTCGTACATCAACGAGAAGTTTGATTATCCTCTCCGTCGCAGACTTAACTGCACATGCCATTGGCTGTATGACAGGTTGGCCACACACCTGTAGGGCCCACCTGTCATACACGCAAAGGCAGGAGCGTCCCTCCCTCGCCCATGAGCATGGTGGCTGGCAAGACTAGGAGAAGCTTTCGCTACACGCTCTCCCTCCCGCACGCGGTGGACATGCAGCCGTTCAATCGGTGTCAGATGGCCAGAAGCGTACTGTATTACTCCTCCAGTGCAGTAGTATTCCATCATTGTTTGACTTCCCGAAGAGGCAAAGAGCCAAGCGTAGCCCGGACGCTCGTGTGGCTGTTTCATGTGTATAGTAGTCTAGGATAGCGTGTACCATGACTGTAAGCTTAAAATCATTGGGGTCGGCTCCATGCTATGTGGCCGTCTCAAAGTTTTAAAAAAAATTAAAATAGTCTTCTGGCCCTACCCGAAAACTGCCGCACGTACTGCCCGGGAAAAGCCCCGCCCTCAACTTTTAACTACGCGAAAACAGTTCAAGCTTGTTCATTCTATATAAATACAGTACTTACTATATGTTTGTTCACCTGTGGGGTTGTTCAATGAATGGAGGGGCGGGGAGCACAAGTGAACAATACTGTAGTACTACTAGTAGTAAGTAGGAGTCGTACAGTAGTCACCTTAAATAGAGAGTTTCTTTTCTTTAATGCCACGTAGACAAATTGAAACGCTTGTTGTGGAGAGAAAAAAGATAATCACTCCACTATATATGGACGCAGGGGCCTGAGCGCTTGCTTTACTAGGGTTTCTCTCTTCATTCTCTCATCCTCTCCAGATATAAACAAGACAGTGGTAGCGACATTTTCTCTCTGCTCACCGCTGGTCACAGATCCGGTCGGATCCCTTCGGCCGGTGTGTGTAGAGGACTAACAGGTGCATCGTTCACGCAGTCATCGCCGCCGAGGGAGGAAACCCACAGCTGCCGGAGGGGCCCAATCCTCTGCCCGTGTCGTTTTCTCCGACACATGGCCGGCTCAGGAGGTCCTCCGACCCTTCTTCCTCCCTGCCGTATTGTCCGCAGATCGGACCTACCGCCGCCGACATCCCGGCGACCCTTTGGTATAAGTTCTTCGAAAGCGGCCTTGCTCTACTGCCCCAGCTCCCCACGTGTCTGCATGTGCATTTTTTTATACTCCCATCAGCTCTTCCAAAGCCACCTAATTTTTTAGTATTATTAGAGGTAAAGCTACTTCATGCATTCGAATCTAGGGCTTTGTTCAAACAACGAAGAAAGGGGGGAAAGTTGTAGCATGAATCTAGGACTTGATTCAAAGAGGAAATAATATGGTGAAAGTAGTAGAGACCGGATACCCAACCGGTCTCTTGGTTGAAAAGGGAAATAATGGGAAAACGCAGTACAAACTGGATAAGGAACAGATCTATTATTGGTTGAAAAAAGGATAGAAAGTGGCGGCTGGTGGACAAGTCAATAGAGTATGTCCAGGATTAGATTTGCTACCATCACATAGTAAAAGGTCTCCAGGATTAGATTTGCTGCCCTCACATAGTAAAAGGTCTCAGGATTAGATTTTCTGCCCTCACATACTAAAAGGTCTCCAGGATTAGATTTGCTGCCCTCACATAGTAAAAGGTCTCCAGGATTAGATTTGCTGCCCTCACATAGTACAATGGCACTCCTGCTGTTTTCCCCAGTATGATAAGTAAGTTGCTCCTTTACGCTGCTGAGTGTCCTGGTGTCCCCACGGTCCCATGCCCTTAAACCAACTCTTTAGCTGCTGTTGATTTACTGTGTCTGGTAAACAAGCAATGCCACCATTAAAGTAATCCCATATTTGAGGAATCTCATTGTTGATCGTAATGCTTCTGGTAACATGAAGCATCGTTGACGTTTTAAAATTTCTATTGTCCTTGCGTGATTGCCATGAACATAATTAAGATGCTTCTTTTCATTTTGTATATGTTTCATATATTCTTATTGACCAACAACTGTTTACTTTCTATCTCTTTGTGCAGACAGGGATATCAATTTCACCTTGTTGCTATTGTGACCTTTTGGTGAACTGTAGAAAACACTTTTTTTGGAATGAGTGTCTTGTGCATTTCAACCAAAATGTCACGTGGGCAATATCTCTCAATTTTGGTGGAACTGCACAATATGGTGATTGGAGTTTCCAAAATCTCCGTCAAGTTCTGTTGGTAATCTCGTGCAACATTTTATTAGCCTTTGCAAGATGGAGCCATCACTGTCACCACAATGGCACTTTATTTTAGTGGAACTGCACAAAAGGATAAGAAAATTATAGTTGCACCTTACATGAGCCGGACAGCCAACCTTAATATTCCTTAATTTTAGTGCAACTCCTAAAGAAGAACCTGCCAGCTCACAAGAGCAAGTACTTCTTGCTAGCCGAATGATGCAATCTTTGCTTCATTTCAGGTGAACTGCAGAAAAAGGCGCATGAATTGAATCATGGAACTCGAGGCAGACCTCATCCAAGTAGAGCTAGAGGTTGAGTTCAAGGAGGCCGCTATTAAAGCGAAATCATGCTGTCCTGTCTCCTTGTTTGTGCTGTGAAAACATGTTGTGCAAACATGAATACTCAACTACAGATGTTGTGACGGTCAAGAGCATTCGCCAAGTTCTTCGACTGTATGACATGGCTAGCCAAGATGGATTTAATCCCCATATTCACTTTATCAAAAGGTTCTAATGGGTTGGTTCTCAATCTTGCAAGCTGGGGATCAGTGAGATGTGTAGGCATCTTTGTTGTACTTATTATTTGGATCTTATTTGTTGGTTCTGAATCTTGCAAGCTGGGAATCAATGAGATGTGTAGGCATCTTTGTTGTACTTATTATTTGGATCTTATTTGTTGGTTCTAAATCTTGCAAGCTAGGAAACACGGCATGATGATGCAGAGGACAACAACCATAACAAACAGTTCAAACTCGGTAGTATTATCTTTGTGAAAGTGCGACAAATGTGATGATCGTGTGCGTCCTGAGAATAATAATTCTAATTGTTGTGCATGTTGATCCTGTGGCACTGATAGAACGAGCGAATGCATTGCTTGTTTTTAGTACAAATTTCTATTAAAGATAATTAAATTTAAGTAAAGTGACCACTAACTCCTGTTATTACAGTACCAATACAGACCCACTCGTGAACCGACGTGTGGCCGAGGGTGCATCTTCTGCCAGGCGTGCAACGGACGAGGGAGGGGTAGTAATTGTTGTCGCCTGTACACACTCAGCTTACTGTTGAATCTAGTTCCCCAAGAGCTGAAAAAGGAACTGCTGCCACCGCCTACACACTCGTTCACTCGAAGAGACTCCAATGGCGATCCGAGGGGTGAGCCTGTTGGATATGGCCTTCAGCAAGGAGTTCCCCTTTGAGTTCGCCGTTCAGTCCTATGGCTGCACCAAGTTGAATGTGATGTACACCAACGATACGGACTCGGTGAAGCTCTACCTCGCCTTAGTCCTATGGCTGCACCAGGTTCTGGAGCATTCGCCCGTTTCATCGGCAGCGCCAACTGCACCTTCGCTACGGTGGAGAGAAGGAAGAACGCGACGATTTGGCCATCTGGTGCAACAAGCTAGTCGACATCTAGAAGCAATACAAGATCATCAGCAACGGGCAGGAGAAGGACTCCGTGGTTGACCTCGCTGAGACCATCATCGACCCTTGATACGCCAACATGAAACAAGACGACCTGAACACGTGGGAGGTACCTCTGAATCTAGCCTACATAACCTACACGGCCAAGGGCGCATACGCATGCTACGACATGTACATGCAGATCTTGGACATGAGGGCGTGTGTGCTTCCCGTAACCGACGAGTACACGAACAGCCGCAGCGTCATGATCAAGCGTGCCAGGAAGGTCTAGATGTTGTACTTTATCTGTTTATAAGCACCTTTATCATGTGAGTGTTTCATGCATTAGCCTATGTGTCGTAATTATCTGTTTCGTCCGAAATATTTCTTTTAAGAACCCATTAACCTGATTGCATTTTTAGTGGCAATTTGCTTATGTATGTAAACTAGTTCACTTGTCCGTAAAAAAACTAGTTCACTCGGCTGCCATGCTTTGAATCTCCTTCCTCCCAACATATTCCCCTCCTCAGGTGGACCCAGCAGGTCTCTGAATTTTCTCCCACTTTCTTTTTCGATGTAAACTGAGTTTTCTCCTAGTACTTTCCCCTAGAACCAACTCAACTGTCCCACATCTAGCCTAAAAAATAATAATACCCCATGTACTATTAACTCATCAAATTAAAATGATATTTTATTTCGTAAGTTGAAAGTTCTTACAAAATAATAATAATAATTGTTTATATATAACTTGGCAAGTTAACTCCTAGTGATTGCGTACATAAGCTTGCAAAGATTTTACTGACGTGCAATCATGTGTTTATGTTTTTATAACATTTCTCCGTCTAGCCCAACATGATATTTTCACCCAGCCCAACAAGTCCGCGACTTTCGAGAAAAATGCAAATGGGATTTAAATGGGTTGCATAGATGCTACATCATTGTTTCACCTAGCCCACCAAATGGACTAAAAAACAAATGGACTAACAGTTGGGTCCATGGCCACAGCCCAGTTTTTTTTGTGATTTTCCAAATAAGTCGCTTTGTCAGGCCAGTTGGGCTGCAAATCCTTCAAGACGAGGAGAGCTTTCATTCGGCTGATCGAGAAAATGGCCCATCAGTAATGAGAAATGGTCTGTACATTTTTAAAACACATCAAACCGGCAATTAGTTTCAAATATCTTTTTTTTATTTCGAGATTTTAAATTACATTAATTTTTATGCGTGGAGAATTTGTTGGATTTTATATTGATATACATTTATTTTTAAAATCAATTTGAATGTGAGTCGAAATTTCGGGATTAAAAACAGTTCGGACCGCACCAAAATATGCAAAATTTCGTATAATTTTTTAACCATGGCCACAATATGGGCTGTAATGCTAACAAAAAGAATATGGGCTCCAAAAAAACCTTAAGAATTAGCAAATGGGCTGTAGGCTGTTTTCCACAGATTTGAGGCTTTCCTAAAAAAAGGTTGACGCACAAGCAGTGACTTTTGGATGGCCATCCAACGACCGTCGTGCTTCTTCAATCTCTGCTCTTCCTGCTTTAGCCGCTCAAACAGGCGTCGGCGGGACTGCCTGCTCCCTCCTCCCCGCGGCCGGCTCTGCTGCCGCGCAGGCCTCACCACCCCACCGTACTCCCATCGCTGGCCTAGCCATCCCTCTACTCACCCACACCTGCTGTTATTCTCCGGCGACGGAGACGAACCAGTAAACCCTCATACAGTCGTACTCCCCTTCGCGTGGGAAACAACTGCCGAGTCTTCCCTGCCTCCATGTCGTTCCCTTCCTAGGCCTCGTCGTCGTCCACTGCCCTGGTGCTCTCGACGCGGCCTGGTCAACGTGGTCAACGACCGACATGCATCTGAAGTGGACTTTACATGGAGAGGCCGACAGCTGGGTCCATGGTCGCACGCAAGGAAATGCCTCCTTATTATGCACAAAATAGTGATTCCTCCATCTCACATCAGGGACCCACCGAAAGGGCCTCTGTATTTCGCGAAAAAAACGTTACCGCCGCTGACAGCTCGGACCCACCAGCTATATCTTCGCACGCAAGGAAGTGCGTCCTTATTACGCACAAAAAAATGAATACTCCCCCTGTTAGCTGGGACCCAGTATAGTGGCAGGCTGAGTTGTGGGCCTACTAAGTTGACAGGGACGGACGACTTTGTCAACTTAGTCAATATGCATGATTCTAGCTCCAGTGACCGTACGATGTCCATTCAACGGCCGTAGTGCTTCTTCAACCTCTGGTCTTCTTGCTCCAGCCACCCAAACCAGCACCGGTCGTGCCTCGTGCTCCTGCCTCCCATGGCTGGCTGCGATGCGGCGGAGGCCTCAACGCCCCCTACTACTCCCACCGCTAGCCAGGCCATCCCTCTACTCACCCACACCCCCTGTTATTTTGTGGCGACGGCAGCCTCACACCGCAGCGAACCAGTGAACCCTCATACTCCTCTACGCATGGGCATCCACTACCGCATCTTCCCCGGCTTCACGTCGTCCCCTTCCTAGGCCTCGCCGTTGTCCACCGCCCTGGTGCTCTCGGCACGGCGTGGTCAACGTGGTCAAGGAACGGCTTCCATCGGACATGGACTGTATGTGGAGAGGCTGACAGCTGGGTCCACGGCCGCAACAAGGAAGTGCCTCCTTATTATGTGCAAAATAATTATTCCTCCACCTAACAGCGGGACCCACCAGACGGGCCACCGTATTTTGCAAAAAAAATGTTTCCCCCTGACTGCTGGGACCCACCAGCTACATCTTCGCATGCAAGGAAGTGTGTCCAGGAAAAAAAACCCGATTCGCCCCCTGACTACTGTGACCCACCAGCTACATCTTCGCAGGCAAGGAAGTGCCTGACAGTCGGGACCCACCTGGTCGAAGCATACATAGCGTTGTCATTCTGGTCGCGAACGTGTACGTACATACTGGTCGATGTAGAGGCGCGCACGTGTCGTAGTAGAGGTGCGCACGTGTCGTAGTAGAGGCGCGCACGTAGAATTTACACGTACGTACAACGGCCAGGGTGCAAGAAAGAAAATACGGCCACGTATGTGTACATACGGGCTCGAACACCTACTCGCGCATACGTACGGCCAGGACTCGTGTACATGGCTGGGTCGGAACGAAGAAACAACGTCGTCTTCGTGTTCATGGGGAGGCTACGGAATGCGTCATGTTCATGGGGAGGAAACAGAATGCGTCATGTTCATGGGGAGGCAACGGAATGCATCGTGTTCATCGGGAGGGCTTGGACGGAACAGGTGATGGAAATGAGGCCTGGCGTACCGCAGAACGGAGGAAACGGCCTTGTGTTCGACCGGCCACGTTTGAAACGGGATCCTGTTCATCGGGAGGGGTCTGGCGTACCGCAAAACGGAGGAAATGGACCTCCTACGGTCGAAACGGGGGTCATATTGATCGGGAGGGGTGTGGCGTACCGCAAAACAGGACTCCACGGGATACTGTTCATCTCCACCGTCGACCTCCTCCAGCCTCCACGGGCTCCTGTTCATCCAGCCTCCACGGGCTCCTGTTCATCCAGCCTCCTCCGCGCGCTACTCCACCGACTACTGTTCAACCACCCACCACCGTCTACTGTTCATCCAGCCCTCCACACCACGGGGTCCTGTTCAACCACCCCTCCACCGTCTACTGTTCATCCAGCCCTCCACACCACGAGGTCCTGTTCATCCACCCCTCCATGGGCACCCCTCCACCGTCTACTGTTCATCCAGCCCTCCACCACACCACGGGGTCCTGTTTGTTGGAAATATGCCCTAGAGGCAATAATAAATTAGTTATTATTATATTTCCTTGTTCATGATAATCGTTTATTATCCATGCTATAATTGTATTGATAGGAAACTCAGATACATGTGTGGCTACATAGACAACACCATGTCCCTAGTAAGCCTCTAGTTCACTAGCTCGTTGATCAATAGATGGTTACGGTTTCCTGACCATGGACATTGGATGTCATTGATAACGGGATCACATCATTAGGAGAATGATGTGATGGACAAGACCCAATCCTAAGCCTAGCACAAAGATCGTGTAGTTCGTATGCTAAAGCTTCTCTAATGTCAAGTATCATATCCTTAGACCATGAGATTGTGCAACTCCCGGATACCGTAGGAATGCTTTGGGTGTACCAAACGTCACAACGTAACTGGGTGACTATAAAGGTGCACTACAGGTATCTTCGAAAGTGTCTGTTGGGTTGGCACAAATCGAGACTGGGATTTGTCACTCCATGTAAGCGGAGAGGTATCTCTGGGCCCACTCGGTAGGACATCATCATAATGTGCACAATGTGATCAAGGAGTTGATCACGGGATGATGTGTTACGGAACGAGTAAAGAGACTTGCTGGTAACGAGATTGAACAAGGTATAGGGATACCGACGATCGAATCTCGGGCAAGTACAATACCGCTAGACAAAGGGAATTGTATACGGGATTGATTAAGTCCTTGACATCATGGTTCATCCAATAAGATCATCGTGGAACATGTGGGAGCCAACATGGGTATCCAGATCCCGCTGTTGGTTATTGGCCGGAGAGGTGTCTCGGTCATGTCTGCATGGTTCCCGAACCCGTAGGGTCTACACACTTAAGGTTCGATGACACTAGGGTTATAAAGGAAGTTTGTATGTGGTTACCAAATGTTGTTCGGAGTCCCGGATGAGATCCCGGACATCACGAGGAGTTCCGGAATGGTCCAGAGGTAAAGATTTATATATGGGAAGTCCTGTTTTGGTCACCGGAAGAGTTTCGGGGTTTATCGGTAACGTACCGGGACCACCGGGAGGGTCCCGGTGGTCCACCAAGTGGGGCCACATGCCTCAGAGGCTTGCATGGGCCAAGGGTGGTGAGGGACCAGCCCCTAAGTGGGCTGGTGCGCCTCCCACAAGGCCCAAGGCGCAACAAAGGAGGAGAGAGGGGAAACCCTAGGCTTAGATGGGCCTAAGGCCCACCCTAGGGGGCGCCCCCTCTCTCCCCCTCTTGGCCGCCTCCCCTTTCCCATCTAGGGCTGCCGCCCCCCTAGGGGTGGGAACCCTAGAGGGGGCGCACCCTCCTCCCTCTCCCCTATATATAGTGAGGCCTGGGGCTGCCCATAACACGCGATCTGATCTCTGCCTGTTGGTGCAGCCCTCCCTCTCTTTCTCCTCATATCTCGCGGTGCTTGGCGAAGCCCTACAGGATTGCCACGCTCCTCCATCACCACCACGCCATTGTGCTGCTGCTGGATGGAGTCTTCCTCAACCTCTCCCTCTCTCCTTGCTGGATCAAGGCATGGGAGACATCACCGGGCTGTACGTGTGTTGAACACGGAGGTGCCGTCCGTTCGGGACTTGGTCATCGGTGATTTGGATCACGACGAGTACGACTCGATCAACCCTGTTCACTTGAACGCTTCCGCTTAGCGATCTACAAGGGTATGTAGATGCACTCTCCTTCCCCTCATTGCTAGTCTCTCCATAGATAGATCTTGGTGACACGTAGGAAATTTTTTGAATTTTGCTAAATTCCCCAACAGTGGCATCATGATCTAGGTCTATGCGTAGATTCTATGCATGAGTAGAACACAAAGAAGTTGTGGGCGTTGATTTTGTTCAATATGCTTGCCGTTACTAGTCTTATCTTGATTCGACGGTATTGTGGGATGAAGCGGCCCGGACCAACCTTACACGTATGCTTACGTGAGACCGGTTCCACCGACAAACATGCACTAGTTGCATAAGGTGGCTGGCGGGTGTCTGTCTCTCCCGCTTTAGTCGGGTCGGATTCGATGAAAAGGGTCCTTATGAAGGGTAAATAGCAATTGGCATATCACGTTGTGGTTTTGCGTAGGTAAGAAACGTTCTTGCTAGAAACCCATAGCAGCCACGTAAAACATGCAAACAACAATTAGAGGACGTCTAACTTGTTTTTGCAGGGTATGCTATGTGATGTGATATGGCCAAAAGGATGTGATGAATGATATATGTGATGTATGAGATTGATCATGTTCTTGTAATAGGTATCACGACTTGCATGTCAATGAGTATGACAACCGGCAGGAGCCATAGGAGTTGTCTTTATTTATTTATGACCTGCGTGTCAACTTAAACGTCATGTAATTACTTTACTTTATTGCTAAAGCGCTAGCCATAGTAGTAGAAGTAATAGATGACGAGACAACTTCAAGAAGACACGATGATGGAGATCATGGTGTCATGCCGGTGACAAGATGATCATGGAGCCCCAAGATGGAGATCAAAGGAGCTACATGATATTGGCCATATCATGTCACTATTATTTGATTGCATGTGATGTTTATCATGTTTATACATCTTATTTGCTTAGAACGACGGTAGTAAATAAGATGATCCCTCATTACAATTTCAAGAATGTGTTCTCCCCTAACTGTGCACCGTTGCTAAAGTTCGTCGTTTCGAAGCACCACGTGATGATCGGGTGTGATAGATCCTTACATTCACATACAACGGGTGTAAGACAGTTTTACACACGCAAAACACTTAGGGTTAACTTGACGAGCCTAGCATGTACAGACATGGCCTCGGAACACAAGAGACCGAAAGGTCGAGCATGAGTCGTATGGTAGATACGATCAACATGAAGATGTTCACCGATGATGACTAGTCCGTCTCACGTGATGATCGGACACGGCCTAGTTGACTCGGATCATGTAATCACTTAGATGACTACAGGGATGTCTATCTGAGTGGGAGTTCATAAGATGAACTTAATTATCCTGAACATAGTCAAAAAGGGGCTTCGCAAATTATATCTCGCGCTTCAGTTCTACTGTTTAGATACGTTCCTAGAGAAAATTTAGTTGAAAGTTGATATTAGCAATTATGCGGACTAGGTCCGTAAACCGAGGATTGTCCTCGTTGCTTCGTAGAAGGCTTATGTTCTTAATGCACCACTCAGTGTGCTGAACCTCGAACGTCGTCTGTGGGTGTTGCGAACATCTAACATACACGTTTTGATGACTACGTGATAGTTCAGTTAAACTGTTTAGAGTTGAGGAACCATAGACGGTTTCAAAATGTCGCGGAACATATGAGATGTTTCGAGGGCTGAAATTGGGATTTCAGGCTCGTGCCCACGTCAAGAGGTATAAGACCTCCGACGATTTTCTAAGCCTACAAACTAAGGAGAAAAGCTCAATCGTTGAGCTTGTGCACAGATTGTCTGAGTACAACAATCGCTTGAATCGAGTGGGAGTTAATCTTCCAGATGAGATAGTGATGTTTTTTCAAAGTCATTGCCACCAAGCAGCTAGAGCTTCGTGATGAACTATAACATATCAGGGATAGATATGATGATCCTTGAAATATTCGCGATGTTTGACACCATGAAAGTAGAAATCAAGAAGGAGCATCAATTGTTGATGGTTAGTGAAACCACTAGTTTCAAGAAGGGCAAGGGCAAGAAGGGATACTTCATGAAACGGCAAATCAGCTGCTGCTCTAGTGGAGAAACCCAAGGTTGAACCCAAACCCGAGACTGAGTGCTTCTGTAATAAGGGGAACAGCCACTGGAGCAGAATTACCCTAGATACTTGGTAGATGAGAAGGCTATCGATAGAAGTATATTGGATCTACATTATGCTAATGTGTACTTTACTAGTACTCCTTGTAGCACCAGGGTATTAGATACCGGTTCGGTTGCTAAGTGTTAGTAACTCGAAATAAAAGCTACGGAATAAATGGAGACTAGCTAAAGGTGAGCTGATGATATGTGTTGGAAGTATTTCCAAGGTTGATCAAATATCGTACGCTCCCTCTACCATCGAGATTGGTGTTTGCGTTGAGCATAGACATGATTGGATTATGTCTATTGCAATACGGTTATTCATTTAAGGAGAATAATGGTTACTCTGTTTATTTGAATAATACCTTCAATGGTCTTACATCTAAAATGAATGGTTTATTGAATCTCGATCGTAGTGATACACATGTTCATGCCAAAAGATAGTAATGATAGTACCACCTACTTGTGGCACTGCCACGTAAGTCATATCGGTATAAAACGCATGAAGAAGCTCCATGTTGATGGATCTTTGGGCTCACTTGTTTTTGAAAAGTTTGAGACATGCGAACCATGTCTATTGGTGTATATGCATGAAGAAACTCCATGCAGATGGACCGTTTGAACTCACTTGATTTTGAATCACTTGAGACATGCAAATCATACCACATGGGCAAGATGACTGAAAGCCTCGGTTTCAGTAAAATGGAACCAGAAAGCAACTTGCTGGAAGTAATACATTTTGATGTGTGCAGTCCAATGAGTGCTGAGGCGTGTAGTGGATATCGTTATGTTCTTATTTCACAGATGATTTGAGTAGATGTTGAGTATATTTACTTGATGAATCACGAGTCTGAATTATTGAAAGGTTCAAGTAATTTTAGGGGGAAGTTGAAAGATCGTCGTGACAAGAGGATAAAAGATCTATGATATGATCATAGAGATGAATATCTGAATTACGAGTTTGGCACAGAATTAAGACATTGTGGAAATTGTTTCACAACTAATACAGCCTGGAACACCATAGTGTGATGGTGTGTCCGAACATCATAACTGCACCCTATTGGATATGATGCATACCATGATGTCTCTTATCGAATTACCACGATAGTTTATGGGTTAGGCATTAGAGACAACCACATTCACTTTAAATAGGGCACCACGTAATTCCGATGAGATGACACCGTATGAACTATGGTTTAGAGAAACCTAAGCTGTCATTTCTTAAAAGTTTGGGGCTGCGATGCTTATGTGAAAAAGTTTCAGGCTGATAAGCTCGAACCCAAAGCAGATAAATGCATCTTCATAGGACACCCAAAAACAGTTGGGTATACCTCCTATCTCAGATCCGAAAGCAATAAGGGATTGTTTCAAGAATCGGGTCCTTTCTCGAGGAAAAGTTTCTCTCGAAAGAATTGAGTGAGGGAATGGTGGAGACTTGATGAGGTTATTGAACCGTCTCTTCAACTAGTGTGTGGCAGGGCACAGGGAGTTGTTCCTGTGGCACCTACACCAATTGAAGTGGAAGCTTATGATAGTGATCATGAAACTTCAGATCAAGTCACTGCCAAACCTCGTGGGATGACAAGGATGCGCACTACTTCAGAGTGGTACGTGATCCTGTCTTGGAAGTCATGTTGCTAGATAACAATGAACCTACGAGCTATGGAGAAGCGATGGTGGGCCCGGATTCCGATAAATGGCTCGAGGCAATATAATCCGAGAGAGGATCCATATATGAAAACAAAGTGTAGACTTTGGAAGAACTACTTGATGGTTATAAGGCTGTTGAGTACAGATGGATTTTAGAAGGAAGACAGACAATGATGGTAAGTGTCACCATTGAGAAAGCTCGACTTGTCGTTAAGGTGTTTCCCGACAAGTTCAAGGAGTTGACTACGGTGAGACTTTCTCACTCGTAGCGATGCTAAGAGTCTGTTGGAATTATATTAGCGATTACTGCATTATTTATGAAATCTTGCAGATAGGATGTCAAAACATTGTTTCCTCGACGATTTTCTTGAGGAAAGGTTGTATGTGATACAACCGGAAGGTTTTGTCAATCCTGAAAGATGCTAATAAGTATGCAAAGCTCCAGCAATCCTTCTAAGGACTGGAGTAAGCATCTCGGAGTTGGAATGTATGCTTTGATGAGATGATCAAAGATTTTGGGTTTATACAAAGTTTATGAGAAACTTGTATTTCCAAGGAAGTGAGTGGGAGCACTATAGAATTTCTGATGAGTATATGTTGTTGACATATTTATCAGAAATGACGTAGAATTTCTGGAAAGCATATAGGGTTATTTGAAAAGTGTTTTTCAATGGAAAGCCTGGATTAAGCTACTTGAACATTGAGCATCGAGATCTATAAGGATAGATCAAAATGCTTAATGGTACTTTCAAATGAGCACATTCCTTGACATGATCTTGAAGGTGTTCAAGATGGATTAGTCAAAGAAGGAGTTCTTGCCTAAGTTGTAAGGTATGAAGTTAAGACTTAAAGCTCGACCACGGCAGAATAGAGAGAAAGGACGAAGGTCGTCCCCTATGCTTAAGACATAGGCTCTACAGTATGCTATGCTGTGTACCGCACCTAAAGTGTGCCTTGCCATGAGTCAGTCAAGGGGTACAAGAGTGATCCAGGAATGGATCACAATACAGCGGTCAAAGTTATCCTTAGTAACTAGTGGACTAAGGAATTTTCTCGGTTATGGAGGTGATAAAGAGTTCGACGTAAAGAGTTACGACAATGCAAGCTTAACACCTATCCGGATAGCTCTGAGTAGAGATACCGGATACGTATAATGGAGCAACAATTTAGAATAACTCCAAGTAGAACAGTTATTTGAAATGGATCCAAATAGAGCGTGGTAGCTGCATCTAGGAGATGACATAAAGATTTGTAAAGCACACACATATCTGAAAGGTTCAGACCCGTTGACTAAAACCTCTCTCACAAGCAACATGATCAAACCCAGAACTCATTGAGTGTTAATCACATAGTGATGTGAACTAGATTATTGACTCTAGTAAACTCTTTGGATGTTGGTTACATGGCGATGTGACCTGTGAGTGTTAATCACATGGCGATGTGAACTACATTATTGACTCTAGTGCAAGTGGGAGACTGTTGGAAATATGCCCTAGAGGCAATAATAAATTATTTACTATTATATTTCCTTGTTCATGATAATCGTTTATTATCCATGCTATAATTGTATTGATAGGAAACTCAGACAACACCATGTCCCTAGTAAGCCTCTAGTTGACTAGCTCGTTGATCAATAGATGGTTACGGTTTCCTGACCATGGACATTGGATGTCATTGATAACAGGATCACATCATTAGGAGAATGATGTGATGGACAAGACCCAATCCTAAGCCTAGCACAAAGATCGTGTAGTTCGTATGCTAAAGCTTTTCTAATGTCAAGTATCATTTCCTTAGACCATGAGATTGTGCAACTCCCGGATACCGTAGGAATGCTTTGGGTGTACCAAATGTCACAACGTAACTGGGTGACTATAAAGGTGCACTACAGGTATCTCCGAAAGTGTCTGTTGGGTTGGCACGAATCGAGACTGGGATTTGTCACTCCGTGTAAGCGGAGAGGTATCTCTGGGCCCACTCGGTAGGACATCATCATAATGTTCACAATGTGATCAAGGAGTTGATCACGGGATGATGTGTTACGGAACGAGTAAAGAGACTTGCCAGTAACAAGATTGAACAAGGTATAGGGATACCGACGATCGAATCTCGGGCAAGTACAATACCGCTAGACAAAGGGAATTGTATACGGGATTGATTAAGTCCTTGACATCGTGGTTCATCCGATGAGATCATCGTGGAACATGTGGGAGCCAACATGGGTATCCAGATCCCGCTGTTGGTTATTGGCCGGAAAGGTGTCTCGGTCATGTCTGCATGGTTCCCGAACCCGTAGGGTCTACACACTTAAGGTTCGATGACGCTAGGGTTATAAAGGAAGTTTGTATGTGGTTACCGAATGTTGTTCGGAGTCCCGGATGAGATCCTGGACGTCACAAGGAGTTCCGGAATGGTCCGGAGGTAAAGATTTATGTATGGGAAGTCCTGTTTTGGTCACCGGAAGAGTTTCGGGGTTTATCGGTAACGTACCGGGACCACCGGGAGGGTCCCGGGGGTCCACCAAGTGGAGCCACATGCCCCGGAGGCTTGCATGGGCCAAGGGTGGTGAGGGACCAGCCCCTAAGTGGGCTGGTGCACCTCCCACAAGGCCCAAGGCGCAACAAAGGAGGAGAGAGGGGAAACCCTAGGCTTAGATGGGCCTAAGGCCCACCCTAGGGGGCGCCCCCTCTCTCCCCCTCTTGGCCGCCTCCCCTTTCCCATCTAGGGCTGCCGCCCCCCTGGGGGTGGGAACCCTAGAGGGGGCGCACCCTCCTCCCTCTCCCCTATATATAGTGAGGCCTGGGGCTGCCCATAACACGCGATCTGATCTCTGCCTGTTGGTGCAGCCCTCCCTCTCTTTCTCCTCATATCTCGCGGTGCTTGGCGAAGCCCTGCAGGATTGCCACGCTCCTCCATCACCACCACGCCGTTGTGCTACTGCTGGATGGAGTCTTCCTCAACCTCTCCCTCTCTCCTTGCTGGATCAAGGCATGGGAGACGTCACCGGGCTGTACGTGTGTTGAACGCGGAGGTGCCGTCCGTTCGGCACTTGGTCATCGGTGATTTGGATCACGACTACGACTCCATCAACCCTGTTCACTTGAATGCTTCCGCTTAGCAATCTACAAGGGTATGTAGATGCACTCTCCTTCCCCTCGTTGCTAGTCTCTCCATAGATAGATCTTGGTGACACGTAGGAAATTTTTTGAATTTTGCTACGTTCCCCAACACTGTTCATCCAGAGGCAATGCCACTGCTCACTGTTCATC
>NC_041392.1:144044052-144090750 GCF_002162155.2 Triticum dicoccoides
TCACTGTTCATCCCATCGATCGGCTTCAGTTAGCAGCAGTAGCGAAGGAATCACTCGATCGCGTTCAGTTAACAGCCATCGATCGATCGCTCGGGTTCAGTAACGCGTAGCTTGTAGTGCAATCGCTCGGGTTTAGTTAGAGCCCAACGCCTCGCTTGGGTTCAGTTAGAGCCAACGCCTCGCACACACGCGCATACGTGTATGAGAGAAACGCGCATCGCTCGGCCCCCGACCTCCCACCGTAACTGGGAACTCCCCAAAATTTTCCTCGCCCTCGCTTCTACCACGGTTTTTTCCGTCATGGATGGCCCAAAGAATGTCATGCAGCTGTGTCTCCGGCCCGCCCAGGACGAAAAGCCCATTTTCTGTCATGATTTGTTGCCATAGAAGTAGGAGCCCACCACATCTATGATGATACCGGGTTTTGTCACAATTATCGTCATAGAAGTGTCATATGTATGACAGAAAAAAAATTTGTTCGTCATAGATGTGTCCTTTTTTGTAGTGAGCTCCTAGCTAATCAAGCATGGCACAAGAAACTATGATCTCTAGTTGTCATTGCAAACATGTTTATTCATAATAGGCTGAATCAGGAACGATGAACTAATCCTATTTACAAAAACAAGAGAGGTCGAGTTCATACCAGCTTTTCTCATCTCAGTCAGTCCATCATATATCTTCATAATTGCCTTTCACTTGCACGATCGAATAGTGTGAATAATAATAATAGTGCACATGCATTGGACTAAGCTGGAATCTGCAAGCTTTCAATAAATAGGAGAAGACAAGGCAATATGGGCTCTTTTGTCGGATCAACAATTATGCATATAAGAGCCACTTCAATAATTTAATCATGGTCTTCTCCTATCGACCCCCAAAGAAAAGAAAAGAAACTATTTACACGGGAAAGCTCCCAACAAGCAAAAAAGAAGAACAGGAAATCTTTTTTGGTTTTCTTTTTAATTACTACTACAAGCATGGAAAGTAAACTAATTAAAAGCTACAACTAATTTTTTTTGTTTTTCTTAATGTTTTATTAAACACACAAGAAGAAAGCATAAAAAGGAAATAAACTAGCATGGATGATACAATGAAAAAGTATGAGCACCGACATCTAGCAATGAGTGTGTGAACATAAATGTAATGTCGGTGAGAAATACGTACTCCCCCAAGCTTAGGCTTTTGGCCTAAGGTGATCTATGGCCACGGTTGGCCTGGCGGATATCCATAATAATAGTTGGGGTCATACTGCGATGAAGAAGACTCTGACTGCCACTGGTTAGCAATCATCTTCGGATCCCAATGGTAATTAGACTATCGTGGAGGATCAACTTGTGGTTCCGACTCTGGCTCTATGGCTGGTGTAGGGTTCCGGTAGGCATGAATGTCCTCCGGCGAGACGAGGTACTGGCCTGCAGATAAATCAAACAAGGAAGGAGCAGGCAAGGTAATAGTCTCCGGATGATGTTTATCAAAGAACAATTTGTATTTAAGCTCACCTTCCCTATTCTTTATAATGAAATCATGTGCTACCATACTCTTATAATCTAAATAAACATGAGGCAACAATTTTTCTTCCTTCTCATAATGCCTAATAGGTATGTTAAAATGTGCAGCTAGGCGTGAAGCATAGATACCACCAAAGATGGGGCCCTTTATATGGTTCAGACTCAACCGTTTAGCAATAATACCTCCCATACTCACAGAGTTATCACAGAATAAACCATGGAACAAAATAATAATATCTGGAACACTAAGATTTCCATAGTTTCCGTGACCAATCAAGCAACGACTAGCAAATATTGGAAAGTAGCGTAAAACAGGAAAATGTATGCTAGTGATTCGTGCATCGGAAACCTTCCTCGTTTCCCCTACAGTTATGGTATCAATAAACCCATCCACATCGTCACGATGTGGTCCTCTATGTTGCCCTCGAAAGGGATCAAACAAACCCGACAAAAATCATAAAGTGACATCTTCTTACCACATCATATAAATGAAACTCTACTGAAGGAGGTGATTCCCTAGGATAATAGTAGAAGTTTTGCACAAAAGTATTGGTGAGTAAGAGATACTGTTCGAGTTGGTCGTGGAGGAAGTCGGTGAGGCCTGCATTCTTAGACAATTCATAAAAATCCTCATAAATCCTGGTGGCTCTCAAGAAATCATCGGAGGGCCATTCACACGGTCTAACCTCCATGGTGCGAGGCAGATTATACTTGGGCTTCTCTGCCTCTTCATTTTGCTTTTCCCTTGAGCTTCGGCTCGACGAGCCCCTCAAAAATCTCTTTATAATTTTCTGAATTTTTTTGAAATTTTTAGTAACTTCAAAATAAAAGTAAGCCAAACTCAATAATATTAGTAGCAACTACTCATACAAGTGTCTAGAGCCTATATCATGCATCAAAACTACTTGGAACCATATAAATTTGACATGCAAGCTCAAGAACATGGTCACCTAGGCAGCACAAATTTGCAATGAATAAAGCACTAGAACAAAAACTAATTGGACCAATGGAGGAGTCACATACCAAGGAACAATCTCCCCAAGCAGTTTTGTGAGAGGTGCTTTGAGCAAGGAGATCGAAAATGGCAGCGAAACGAGCTTGGATTCGGGTTTGAGCTGGATATTCGTGTTTGTGGGAGGAAGAAGGAGTGTGTGGGTGAAAGGATAAGTGGAGGAGGGCCACCATGGGCCCACGAGGCAGGGGGCGCGCCTAGGGGGTAGGGCGCGCCCCTGACCCTCGTGGCCAGGTGCGAGCTCCTCCTGTTGTGTTCTCAATGCCAAATATTCTCAAATATTTCAGAAAAAATCATATTTAAATTTCAGGGCATCTGGAGAACTTTTATTTTCGGGGTATTTTTATATTGCATGGATAATTCAGATAACAGACATAAAATACTATTTTTATTTTATTTAATATAAATAACAGAAAGTAAAAGTGGGGTACAGAAGGTTGTGCCTTCTAGTTTCATCCATCTCATGCTCATCAAAAGGAACCCACTAACAAGGTTGATCAAGTCTTGTTAACGAACTCATTCCGAATAACATGAAACCGAAGAAATTTCGAATAACACTATGTTACCTCAATGGGGATATGCACATCCCCAACAATAAGAATATCATATTTCTTCTTGACAGTAGGAAGAGGAAATTCAAAACCTCCAAAAATAATCAATGGAATTTTTCCAATAGAATTGATACTGTGGACTTGAGGTTGTTTCCTCGGAAAGTGTACCGTATGCTCATTACCATTAACATGAAAAGTGACATTGCCTTTAGTGCAATCAATAACAGCCCCCGCCCCCAGTATTCAAAAAGGGTCTTCCAAGAAAAATAGACATACTATCGTCCTCAGGAATATCAAGAATAACAAAGTCCGTTAAAATGGTAACGTTTGCAACTACAACAGGCACATCCTCACAAATACCGATAGGTATAGCAGTTGATTTATCAACCATTTGCAAAGATATTTCAGTAGGTGTCAACTTATTCAAATCAAGTCTACGATATAAAGGGAGAGGCATAACACTAACACCGGCTCCAAGATCACATAAAGCAGTTTTAACATAGTTTCTTTTAATAGAGCATGGTATAGTGGGTACTCCTGGATCTCCAAGTTTCTTTGGTATTCCACCCTTAAAAGTATAATTAGCAAGCATGGTGAAATTTTAGCTTTCGGTATCTTCCTTTTATTTGTAACAATATCTTTCATATACTTAGCATAAGGATTCATTTTGAGCATATCAGTTAATCGCATACGCAAAAAGATAGGCCTAATCATCTCAGCAAAGCGCTCAAAATCCTCATCATCCTTTTTCTTGGATGGTTTGGGAGGAAAAGGCATGGGTTTCTGAACCCAAGGCTCTCTTTCCTTACCATGTTTCCTAGCAACAAAGTCTTTATTATCATAACGTTGATTCTTTGATTGTGGGTTATCAAGATCAACAGCAGGTTCAATTTCTATATCATTATCATTGCTAGGTTGAGTAGCAACATGAACATTATCATTAACATTATCACTAGTTTCAGGTTCATTACCAGATTGTGTTTCAGCATCAAAGATAGAAATATCATTTGGATTCTCAGATGTTTCAATGATAGGTTTACTAGAAGCATGCAAAGTCCTGTCATTTTCTATTTCTTCCTATTAGAAGGACTAGGTGCATCTACATTATTTCTCTGAGAATCTTGCTCAATTCTCTTAGGGTGGCCTTCAGGATACAAAGGTTCCTGAGTCATTCTACCAGTTCTAGTAGCCACTCTGACATCATAATCATTATTCTTACTATTCAATTCATTGAGCAGATCATTTTGAGCTTTAAGTACTTGTTCTACTTGAGTGGTAACCATAGATGCATGTTTGCTAATAAGTTTAAGTTCACCTTTGACATTAGCCATATAATCACCCAAGTGCTCAAGCATATTTGAATTGTATTTCAATTGTCTGCCAAAATAAGCATTAAAATCTTCTTGCTTAGCCATAAATTTATCAAACTCATCCAAGCATGGGCTAGCAAATTTAGTAAATGGGATTTCAGCTTTATCATATCTATAGAGAGAATTTACCTTTATTACCTGTGCCGGGTTATCAAGACCATGAGTTTCTTCAATAGGTGAAGGATTAAGATCATATGTTTCTTCAACAGGCGGTAAATTAAGACCGTGTATTTCTTCAATAGGAGGTAAATTCTTAACATCTTCAGCTTTAATACCTTTTTCTTTCATAGATTTCTTTGCCTCTTGCATATCTTCAGGACTGAGAAATAGAATACCTCTCTTCTTCGGAGTTGGTTTAGGAATAGGCTCAGGAACTAGCTCAGGAGGTATCCAATTATTTTCATTTGTCAGCCTATTATTCAATATAATTTCAGCTTCATCCGGCGTTCTTTCCCTGAAAACAGAACCAGCACAACTATCCAGGTAATCTCTAGAGGCATCGGTTAGTCCATTATAAAAGATATCAAGTATTTCATTTTTATTAAGAGGATAATTAGGCAAAGCATTAAGTAACTTGAGAAGCCTCCCCCAAGCTTGTAGGAGACTATCTTCTTTAATTTGCACAAAATTATATATATCCCTCAAAGAAGCTTGTTTCTTATGAGCAGGGAAATATTTAGCAGAGAAGTAATAAATCATATCCTGGGGACTACACACACAACCAGGATCAAGAGAATTAAACCATATCTTAGCATCACCCTTTAATGAGAATGGAAATATTTTAAGGATATAAAAGTAACGAGTTCTCTCATCATTAGTGAACATGGTAGCTATATCATTTAATTTATTATGATGTGCCACAAGAGTTTCAGATTCATAGCCATGAAAAGGATCAGATTCAACCAAAGTAATTATATCAGGATCAACAGAGAATTCATAAGCCTTATCGGTAACACAGATAGGTGAAGTAGCAAAAGCAGGGTCAGGTTTCATTCTAGCATTAAGAGATTGCTGCTTCCATTTATCTAATAACCTCTTGAGTTCGTATCTATCTTTGCAATCTAAAATAGCTAAAGAAGCTTCTTTATCAAAAACATAACTCTCAGGAATAACCGGTGAGTCTTCATCATCACTTTCATCAGTATTATCAGATTCAATATTTTCACTCTCTCTAACCCTAGCAAGTTGTTCATCAAGAAATTTCACCAAGTGGCACAGTAGTCTCAAGCATAGAAGTAGTTTCATCATAAGTATCATGCATAGCAGAAGTGGCATCATCAATAACATGCGACGTATTAGAACGAATAGTAGAAGCATGTTTAGGTGTCACAAGCTTACTCAAAACAGAAGGTGAATCAAGTGCGGAGCTAGATGGCAGTTCCTTACCTCCCCTCGTAGTTGAGGGATAAATCTTAGTTATTGGATCTCTCAAGTTCTTCATAATGATAAGTAGATATAAATCCCAAGTGACTCAAAGAATAGAGCTATGCTCCCCAGCAACGGCGCTAGAAAATAGTCTTGATAACCCACAAGTATAGGAGATCGCAACAGTTTTCGAGGGTAGAGTATTCAACCCAAATTTATTGATTCGACACAAGGGGAGCCAAAGAATATTCTCAAGTTTTAGCAGCTGACTTGTAAATTCAACCACACCTGGAAACTTAATATCTACAACAAAGTATTTAGTAGCAAAGTAATATGATAGTAGTAGTAGCGGTAGCAAAAGTAAAGTTTTTGGTATTTTGTAGTGATGATAGAATAGCAACGGAAAAGTAAATAAGCGAAGAATAATATGTGGAAAGCTTGTAGGCAACGGATCAGTGATGGAGAATTATGCCGGATGCGGTTCATCATGTAACAGTCATAACCTAGGGTGACACAGAACTAGCACTAGTTCATCGATGTAATGTAGACATGTATTCCGAATATAGTCATACGTGCTTATGGAAAAGAACTTGCATGACATCTTTTGTCCTACCCTCCCGTTGCAGCGGGGTCCTAGCGGAAACTAAGGGATATTAAGGCCTCCTTTTAATATAGTACCGGAACAAAGCATTAGCACATAGTGAATACATGAACTCCTCAAACTATGGTCATCACCGGTAAGTATCCTGATTATTGTCACTTCGGGGTTAACGGATCATAACACATAATAGGTGACTATAGACTTGCAAGATAGGATCAAGAACTCTCATATATTTATGAAAACATAATAGGTTCAGATCTGAAATCATGGCACTCGGGCCCTAGTGACAAGCATTAAGCATAGCAAAGTCATAGCAACATCAATATTAGAACATAGTGGATACTAGGGATCAAACCCTAACAAAACTAACTCGATTACATGATGAATCTCATCCAACCCATCACCGTCCAGCAAGCCTACGATGGAATTACTCACGCACGGCGGTGAGCATCATGAAATTGGTGATGGAGGATGGTTGACGATGACGATGGCGATGAATTCCCCTCTCCGGAGGCCCGAACGGACTCCAGACCAGCCCTCCCGAGAGGTTTTAGGGCTTGGCGGCGGCTCCATATCGTAAAACGCGATGAATTCTTCTCTCTGATTTTTTTCTCCCCAAAAGCAAATATATAGAGTTGGGGTTGAGGTTGGAGGATCTCCAGGGGGCCCACGAGGTAGGGGGCGCGCCCTAGGGGGGCAGGCGCACCCCCACCCTCGTGGACAGGTGGTGGGCCCCCTGGTCTTCATCTTTTGCAAGGATTTTTTATATTTTCCGAATAGATGTTCCGTGAAGTTTTAGGTCATTCCGAGAACTTTTGTTTCTACACATAAATAACACCATAGCATTCTACTGAAAACAACATTAGCCTGGGTTAGTTCCATTCAAATCATGCAAGTTAGAGTCCAAAACAAGGGCAAAAGTGTTTGGAAAAGTAGATACGACGGAGACGTATCAGTAATCGCTACATGAACATGGTTCTCAACTCCATATATTATTTCCCAATGATCTATGGTTATCCTATGATGTTTGAGTAGATCCGTTTTGTCCTATGGGTTAATCGTGATCTTGGTTGGTATGACTGTATATTTTATTTATGGTGTTGGCCTACTGTGCCCTCCGTTCTCGCACAAATGTGAGCCCCCCCTGCAGTAGGGTGTTGCAATATGTTCATGGTTCGCTTATGGTGGGTTGCGAGAGTGACAGAAGCTTAAACCCGAGTAAGTGGGGTATGACGTATGGGAGTAAAGAGGACTTGATACTTAATGCTATGGTTGGGTTTCACGACCTTAATGATCTTTAGTAGTTGTGGATTCTTGCTAGGGGTCCAATCATAAGTGCATATGATCCAAGTAGAGAAAGTATGTTAGCTCATACCTCTCCCTCATACAAAATTGCAAGATTGATTACCGGTACTTGTTATCAATTGCCTAGGGACAAATAACTTTCTTGTTGCACAAACCATTTTTCTAAAAACCTAACTTTTATTATCTTGCAAAGTACTTCTAGTTTTATTCTTGCAAAGTAGTTCGAGCATCACACCTACAAAATAGTTTCATACCTGTTTCCGATAAAGCAAACGTCAAGTGTGTGTAGAGTTGTATCGGTGGTCGATAGAACTTGAGGGAATATTTGTTCTGCCTTTAGCTCCTGTTTGGGTTTGACACTCTTATTTATCAAAAAATGCTACATACGATCCCCTATACTTGTGCGTTATCAAGACCTTTTTCTGGCAGCTTTGTCGGGGAGTTATAGCGTAGGGTTAATATTCTCGTGTCTGCTTGTTTTCTTTATCACTAAGTAGTATTTATTTTGTGCACTTGTTTTCTATCTTTAGTTATGGGTAGGAAACTCAAAATACCAATAAAATTAGTTGTACCTACTAAACCAATGGTTGAAGAACCACCCAAAATATATCATACTACTGAAGCTTTCTACTTGGATCATCTTCGATCCATTTGTGCTCGTGCTGAAAACCTAACTAGCTTAGTTGAGGGAAAATCATTAGATGAGCATGCTTGTTTTGTGCGACATCGTTTATCTAAAAAAGGGAAACTTTTACAACATCAAATTAATACTTTGCAATGCTATGCTTGGAATTTATGTGAATTATATAATGTTACTTGTTGTTCTGAAGACCCTAGGAAACACCTTCCCTACCAATGTGAGTTTATTCATAATGGAATCGTATCTTCTTATGCCAAAGGTGTTTATAATTACTTCGATATTGAACAAATTGAAGAATTTATTGCTTTCAAGGGTGCTTATGAAATCGCTTCTTTGATTGAAAAGTATGATGCTACTCTTTACAAATCTGAAAATTTTGCTATACTTAAATATTGTTATGATAATTATGCTTCTAGTGCCTATGTTAAACCATATATTGAGGACACCTCCGCTGTCCGAGAAGAGACTAATATTTTGCACGAGTCTATGGAAGAAGAAAATGATGAAACTGTGAGCTCATTGGATGAAAATAATGAGGAGGAGAGCGAAGCCCAAACAGAGGAAGAGCGGATTAGCTACCTGTGCCCACCTTATAATGAGAGTAACTCTTCAACTCATACATTATTTAATGCCCCTTCGTTCTTACTGAAGGATGAATGCTATGATAATTGTTATGATCCCGTTGATTCAATTGAAATATCCCCTTTTGATGAACTTGATGCTTGTTATGCTTGTGGCCAAGATGCCAATATGAATTATGCTTATGGAGATGAACTTGCTATAGTTCCTTATATTAAGAATGACATTGTTTCTATTGCACCCACATATGATAGTCCTATTATCTTTTCGAATCCTCCCAACTACACTATATCGGAGAAGTTTGCTCTTGTTATGGATTATATTGATGGGTTGCCTTTTACCATTACTCATGATGATTTTTATGAATATAATATGCATGTTCTTGCTTCTCCTATTTGCAATTAGTATGAGAGAGGAACTACATCTCCGCCTCTCTATGTTTCCAACACGAAAGAATTGCAAGAAACTTCTTATGCTATGTATTGGCCTTTACTTAATGTGCATGAATTATTCTTATATGACATGCCGATGCATAGGAAGAGAGTTAGACTTCGTCATTGCTTGATATATGTTGCTTTGTTCTCACTACTAAAAGCTAAATCATTGTTGATTCAAATTGGCTTTGATATACCTTGAGATCCGGGTGGATTCATTACTTGAGCACTTTATGTCTAGCTTAATGCCTTTAAAGAAAGTGCTGCCAGGGAGACAACCCGGAAGTTTTAGAGAGTCGTTTATTTCTGTTGAGTGCTCTTATAAAGTTTAAAAACAAAAATATAGAGGGGAACACAAAACTTTTCAAAAAGGAAAGTGAAAGTGAGAGAGACCAGCATTGTTGATGTGGGGGAGCTCCTTGAAATTTGTTCATGCTCACGATAACTTTGTGAATCTTAATTACAGAAACTTTTCAACAAAAATAATTATCCCCATGTACAATTCCATTGTATTATAAAAATAATGTGCCAAGATTTGCCCTTAGGATGATTAGATTGCTTGTTGGTTTGTGCGGTGCAAAATAGAAAATTTGGCTGTAGTGATCGATTTTACATTTTTTACTGGAACGTCAAACGGTTCTGAAACTTTTTGCACTGTATTTATATACAATTTTTTTCCTAATTGTTTCAGAATTTTTTGAGTTATAGAAGTATGGTGGTTGTTCAAATCTTTACAGACTGTCCTGTTTTCACAGATTGCTGTTATAGCTTCATTATTTGCATATGTTTGAATTCTTGTTGAAGCCTCCTTGACTTGAGGCCACATAATTGTGATAGCATACAGTGCGTAATGTTTGTTAATAATTATATAATAATTTACAGCAGTACATGATGGGATTTCATTGCCACATTCACTAACCCCGCCACTAAAAGTTCGGTTGAGTTTTGTGTGGATGAAGTGATCAAAGATCTAGGAGGTCTCGGTATGAGGAGAAGGAGGAGAGGCAAGAGGTCAAGCTTGGGTATGCCCAAGGCACCCCAAGTACATATTCAAGGATACTCAAGCGTCTAAGCTTGGGGATGCGCTAGAAGGCATCCCATCTTTCTTCAACAAGTATCGGTATGTTTCCGGTTTCATTTTGTTCATGTGATATGTGTAAATCTTGGAGCGTCTTTTGCATTTAGTTTCACTTTTCTTTAATGCAACATGCTGGTATGAGATAGTCCACGGTTGATTTATAGAATTCTCATTGCACTTCACTTAAATCTTTTGAGTGTGGCTTTATAGAATGCTTCATGTGCTTCACTTATATCATTTGAAGTTTGGATTGCATGTTTCTCTTCACATACAAAACCATTGTTTGAAGCATGGTCTTTTGCTTCACTTATATTTTTTAGAGAATGGTCTTTTGTAGAAAATTAAAGTCTCTTGCTTCACTTAGATTTATTTAGAGAGTCAACATGAATTGGTCAATTGCATGGTTAGTCATAAAATCCTACATAAAACTTATGGATCACTGAATATGATATGTTTGATTCCTTGCAATAGTTTTGCGATATAGAGACGATAATTTGTGGGAGGTACTAGAAAATGGTTGTGTTTAGTAGGAATATTGGTGTTAAGGTTTGTGATTCCTGAAGCATGCACGTATAGTCTCTCATTATGCTATGATGTTGGAGCATGATTTATTATTATTGTCCTCCTTATGAGTGGCGGTCTGGGACGAGCGATGGTCTTTTCCTACAAATCTATCCCCCTAGGGGCATGCGTAGTAGTACATTGCTTCGAGGGCTAATAAACTTTTACATTAAGTATATGAGTTCTTTATGACTAATGTGAGTCCATGGATTATACGCACTCTTACCTTTCTACAATTTGCTAGCCTCTATGGTATCGTGCGTTACCCTTTCTCACATTGAGACATGGTGCAAACTTCGCAGGTGCATCCAAACTCCGTGATATGGTACACTCTATCACACATAAGCCTTATTATATCTTCCTCAAAATAGCAACCATACCTACCTATTATGGCTTTTCCATGGCCATTCCGAGATATATTGCCATGCAACCTCCACCGCTTTCGTTTGATGACTTGATCATTCATTGTCATATTTCTTTGCATGATCATATAGTTGACATAGTAGTTGTGGCTCAGCCACCGTTCATCATTTTTCATACATGTTACGCTAGATCATTTCACATCCTGGTACACGCCAGAGGCATTCATATAGTCATACCTTGTCATAGGTATCGGGTTGTAATTTTTATTTCTTTTGAGTTATAAGTAAATAGAAGTGTGATGATTATCATTATTCATTTTTAGAGTAGTGCCCCAGTGAGGAAAGGATGATGGAGACTATGATTCCCCCACAAGTCGAGATGAGACTCTGGACATTGAGAGAGAAAAAAGAAAAAAAGAAAAAGAAAATAAAAAGAAAAAAATAAACAAAGAGAGAAGGGGCATTGTTAGTATCCTTTACACCACTTGTTCTTCAAAGTAGCACCAGGTTTTTCATATGGAGAGTCTCCTATGTTGTCACTTTCATATACTAGTGGAAAATTTTCATTATAGGATTAGATGCACACCCACTTAGTTTTCATATTGAGCTTCCATACACTTATAGATCTTAGTGCATTCATTGCATGGCGATCGCTACTCCTCCATTCGATATCGATTGATGGGCATCTCCATAGCCCGTTGGTTAGCCGCGTCGATGTGATACTTTCTTACTTTTTTGTCTTCTCTATATTTACCCCTATCATCATACTCTATTCCACCTATAGTGCTATATCCATGGCTTGCGCTCATGTATTGCGTGAGGGTTGAAAAAGCTGAAGCGCGTTAAAGTATGAACCAATTGCTCAGCCTGTCATCAGGGTTGTGCATGATAAATACTTTGTGTTAAGAAGATAGAGCATGACAAGATTATATGATTTTGTAGGGATAGCTTTCTTTAGCATTGATATTTTGAAAGACATGATTGTTTGTTGGGATGCCTGAGTATTGATGTCTTTATGTCAAATTATAGACTATTGCTTTGAATCACTTATGTCTTAATATTCATGCCATGATTAGATATATAATCAAGTTTACGCTAGGTAGCATTCCACATCAATTTTTTTATCATTTACCTACTCGAGGACAAGCAGGAATTAAGCTTGGGGATGCTGATACGTCTCTGTCGTATCTATAATTTTTGATTGTTTTGTGCCAATATTATTTATAACATAGACAAATAAAGCTTATCCCTACAAAATCATATAGTTTGGACATGCTTCATTTTCGTCACACAAAATGCTCCCATCATGCACAACCCCGATGACAAGCCAAGCAATTGTTTCATACTTAGCCTTTTCAAACTCTTTCAACTTTCACGCAATATATGAGCGCGAGCCATGGACATAGCACTATGGGTGGAATATAATATGATGATGGAGGTTGTGTGAGAAGACAAAAGGGAGAAAGTCTCACATTGACGCGGCTAATCAATGGGCTATGGAGATGCCCATCAATTGATGTCAGTGCAAGGAGTAGGGCTTGCCATGCAACGGATGCACTAGAGCTATAAATATATGAAAGATCAACAAAAGAAACTAAGTGGGTGTGCATCCAACTTGCTTGTCACGAAGACCTAGGGCATTTTTGAGGAATCCCATCATTGGAATATAAAAGCCAAGTTCTGTAATGAAAAATTCCCACTAGTATATGAAAGTGACAAAATAGGAGACTCTCTATCATGAAGATCATGGTGCTACTTTAAAGCACAAGTGTGGAAAAATGATAGTAACATTGCCCCTTCTCTCTTTTTCTATCATTTTTTTACTTTTCGTCCGGAATCTCTTCCCGGATTGTGGGGGAATCATAGTCTCCATCATCCTTTGCTCACATGAGACAATGCTCTAATAATGAAAATCATCACACTTTTATTTACTTACAACTCAAGAATTACAACTCGATACTTAGAACAAAATATGACTCTATGTGAATGACTCCGGCGGTGTACCGGGATATGCAATGAATCAAGAGTGACATGTATGAAAGAATTATGAAAGTGGCTTTGCCACAAATACGATGTCAACTACATGATCATGCAAAGCAATATGACAATGATGGAGCATGTCATAATAAACGGAACGGTGAAAAGTTGCATGGCAATATATCTCGGAATGGCTATGGAAATGCCATAATAGGTAGTGGTGGCTGTTTTGAGGAAGATATAAGGAGGCTTATGTGTGATAAATTGTATCATATCATGGGGTTTGGATGCCCCGGGGAAGTTTGCACCAACTCTCGAGGTGAGAAAGGGAAATGCACGGTACCGAAGAGGCTATCAATGATGGAAGGGTGAGAGTGCGTATAATCCATGGACTCAACATTAGTCATAAAGAACTCATATACTTACTGCAAAAATCTAAAAGTCATCAAACCAAGCACTACGCGCATGCTCCTAGGGGGTAGATTTGTAGGAAAAGACCATCGCTCGTCCCCGACCGGCACTCATAAGGAAAGGAATCAAAGAATACTCCATGCTTCAAATTTGTCACACAAAGTTTACCATACGTGCATGCTACGGGACTTGCCAACTTCAACACAAGTATTTCTGAATTCCACAATTACTCAACTAGCACAACTCTAATATTACCACATTTATATCTCAAAACAACTATTAAGAATCAAACTTCACATAGTATTTAATGCACTCTATAAGAAAGTTTTTATTATACCCATCTTGGATGACTATCATATTAGGACTAATTTCATAACCAAAGAAAATTACCATGCTATTCTAAAAGACTCTCAAAATAATATAAGTGAAGCATGAGAGATCAATAATTTCTATAAAATAGAACCACCACCGTGCTCTAAAAAGATATAAGTGAAGCACTAGAGCAAAATTATCTAGCTCAAAAGATATAAGTGAAGCACATAGAGTATTCTAATAAACTCCGATTCATGTGTCTCTCTCCAAAAGGTGTGTACAGCAAGGATGATTGTGGTATACTAAAAAGCAAAGACTCAAATCATACAAGACGCTCCAAGCAAAACACATATCATGTAATGAATAAAAATATAGCCTTAAGTAAAGTTACCGATTGATGAAGACGAAAGAGGGGATGCCTTCCGGGGCATTGTCGGTGTCAAAACCGGCGGATCTCGGGTAGGGGGTCCCGAACTGTGCGTCTAAGGTGGATGGTAACAAGAGGCGGGGGACACAAGGTTTACCCAGGTTCGGGCCCTCTCGATGGAGGTAATACCCTACTTCCTGCTTGATTGATCTTGATGATATGAGTATTACAAGAGTTAATCTACCACGAGATTGTAGAGGCTAAACCCTAGAAGCTAGCCTATGATTATGATGTTATTGTCCTACGGACTAAACCCTCTAGTTTATATAGACACCGAAGGGGGCTAGGGTTACACAGAGTCGGTTACAAGGGAGGAGATCTGCATATCCGAATTGCCAAGCTTGCCTTCCACGCAAAGGAGAGTCCCACTCGGACATGGGACGAAGTCTTCAATCTTGTATCTTCATAGTCCAACAGTTTGGCCAAAGTATATAGTCCGGCAGTCCAAGGACCCCCTAATCCTGGACTCCCTCAGTAGCCCCTGAACCAGACTTCAATGACGATGAGTCTGGCGCGCAGATTGTCTTTGGCATTGCAAGGCGGGTTCCTCCACCGAATACTCCATAGAAGATTTCGAACACCAGGATAGTGTCCGGCCCTACAAAACAAATTCCACATACCACCGTAGAGAGTATAATATTTCCACAAATCTAATCTGCTGACAACCTCTCATAACGTGACATCACGCCATGGCCTGGTCAGTATTCAGACCGTTTTTCTAAACCAGCTACAGCACATATTGCGAGGCGGTTTTCTTGGCACGTCTTGTCGAAGCAGAGATCATGTCCCCTTATCACGGGATTCTCATCAATACGGGTGTGGGTAACCCAACCGCGCAATCAATCACGGCGCTTGGGGAATAAGCGAGTTTACCAGGCAAGTGGGGAGGCGCATAGTTTCTTCCGCCCTTATAAAGAGACAAGGACTCCTTTTCACCCACGCCTTCTTCTTCCCTGCCCATCAAATTCTTGCGCACTCATGCTCTAGCGCCCAAGTTCGTATTTTCTCTGCAAAACCACTCCAAACATGTCCGGAACGGGAGGCAAGTGGATGGTCTCCTCTGTTACGGAGGAGAACATTACGAAGCTCCAGGAAGCCGGATACCTGGCCGCAAATATCACGCACCAGCTCCCAGACGCGAGGCAGATCGTCCCTACTCCAGAACCCCATAAGAGGGTTGTATTCCTCACCCACTTCATCCGCGGGTTGGGATTTCCCCTCCACCCATATGTCCGCGGGCTCATGTTCTACTACGGGATGGACTTCCATGACCTGGCCCCCAATTTCTTCCACAACATCTCAGAGTTTATCGTCGTGTGTGAGGCCTTCCTCCGCATCAGGCCCCACTTGTCCTGTGGCTGAAGACCTTCAACGTGAAACCGAAGGTGGTGGTCGGCCAGCAAGTGGAGTGCGGAGGTGCCATGGTGGGTAAAATGCCCAACTTCACCTGTCTCGAAGGCTCCTATGTGGAGACCATGAAGGGGTGGCAATCAGGGTGGTTCTACATCACCGAGCCGCGCGACACCAACTGGGCGGCGGCCCCCGAATTCCGATCCGGCATCCCCACACGGCTCACCTCCTGGAAAGAGAAGGGCCTATCCTCGGGTTCATCGGTAGAGCTGACCGGACTCCAGAACTATGTAAGAAATATGATAAGCAAGAAAATCAAGTTTGTCAACGTGGTCTAGGTCACGCTATTCCGCCGGAAACTTCTGTGTCAAAGACGGGCATTCAATATGTGGGAGTTTGATCCGGCCAAGCACCAGACACTGCGAGAGCTTTTCAATACAACGCACCAAGACATGTGGAGGGTGCTGTTCAAGGCCGCCATGGTACCTCCTCCCCTTACCAAGGATCGCGGACTCAGTGCAAAGTGCCTTGCCAATCCAGTAAGCTTTTTTATATCTCATAAGATGTTCCTTTCCCCAGTATAATAATGTGAGGGATCTGAGCCTCCACACCATTTAACAGGAATGGGTCGCGACAGCGGAGCGGATCGATTGTCTGTCCCCATTGCCCGAAGATCCAGCAAGGGCTCTCTTGATGGAGATGCTGGTTCCGGCGCCCAATGAGGCACCGAAGAAGAAGGCCAAGAAGAAGGCCACGGGGACCAGGAAAGGTCTCCGGTGCAAGGTCATATCAGAATCATCGCCCGATAACATCGAGGCGCCCTCCTCCCACAAGAACATGGAGGAGGAAGATGAAAGTTCTTCCCCCCCCCCCATCTAGAGGAGACAAGAAAAGGAAGGTCGTGATACGTCTTCGTCGTATCTACTTTTCCAAACACTTTTGCCCTTGTTTTGGACTCTAACTTGCATGATTTGAATGGAACTAACCCGGACTGACGCTATTTTCAGCAGAATTACCATGGTGTTATTTATGTGCAGAAACAAAAGTTCTCGGAATGACCTGAAACTTCATGGAACATCTTTTCAGAAATAATGAAAAATCCTTGCAAAAGATGAAGACCAGGGGGCCCACACCCTAGCCACGAGGGTGGGGGCACGCCTGCCCCCCTAGGGCTTGCCCCCTACCTCGTGGGCCCCCTGGAGCTCCTCCGACCTCAACCCCAACACTATATATTTGGTTTCGGAGAGAAAAAAATCAGGGAGAAGGATTCATTGCGTTTTACGATACGGAGCCGCCGCCAAGCCCTAAAACCTCTCGAGAGGGCTGATCTGGAGTCCGTTCGAGGCTCCGGAGAGCGGAATCCGTCGCCATCATCATCATCAACCATCCTCCATCACCAATTTCATGATGCTCACCGCCGTGCGTGAGTAATTTCATCGTAGGCTTGCTGGACGGTGATGGGTTGGATGAGATTTATCATGTAATCGAGTTAGTTTTGTTAGGGTTTGATCCCTAGTATCCACTATGTTCTGAGATTGGTGTTGCTATGACTTTGCTATGCTTAATGCTTGTCACTAGGGCCCAAGTGCCATGATTTCAGATCTGAACCTATTATGTTTTCATGAATATATGTGAGTTCTTGATCCTATCTTGCATGTCTATAGTCACCTATTATGTGTTATGATCCGTTAACCCCGAAGTGACAATAATCGGGATACTTATCGGTGATGACCATAGTTTGAGGAGTTCATGTATTCACTATGTGTTAATGCTTTGGTCCGATACTCTATTAAAAGGAGGCCTTAATATCCCTTAGTTTCCGCTAGGACCCCGCTGCCACGGGAAGGTAGGACAAAAGATGCCATGCAAGTTCTTTTCCATAAGCACGTATGACTATATTCGGAATACATGCCTACATTACATTGATGAATTGGAGCTAGTTCCGTGTCACCCTAGTTTATGACTGTTACATGATGAACCACATCCGACATAATTCTCCATCACTGATCCATTTCCTACGAGCTTTCCATATATTGTTCTTCGCTTATTTACTTTTCCGTTGCTATTGCTATCATCACTACAAAATACCAAAAACATTACTTTTGATATCATTACCTTTTGCTACCGTTACCACTACTATCATATTACTTTGCTACTAAACACTTTGCTACAGATACTAAGTTTCCAGGTGTGGTTGAATTGACAACTTACTGCTAATACTTGAGAATATTCTTTGGCTCCCCTTGTGTCGAATCAATAAATTTGGGTTGAATACTCTACCCTTGAAAACTGTTGCGATCCCCTATACTTGTGGGTTATCAAGACTATTTTCTGGTGCCGTTGCCGGGGAACATAGCTCTATTCTTGGAGTCACTTGGGATTTATATCTGCTTATCATTATGAAGAACTTGAGAGATCCAAAAACCAAGATTTATCCCTCAACTACGAGGGGAGGTAAGGAACTGCCATCTAGCTCTGCACTTGATTCACCTTCTGTTTTGAGTAAGCTCGCGACACCTAAACCTGCTTCTGCTATTCATTCTGATATGTCGCATGTTATTGATGATGCCACTTCTGCTATGCATGATACTTATGATGAAACTACTTATACACTTGATACTACTGTGCCACTTGGTGAATTTCTTGATGAACAACTTGCTAGGGTTAGAGAGAATGAAAATATTGAAACTGATTATATTAAAGATAGTGATGATGAAGACTCTCCCCCTAATACTTATGAATTGCCTCTTGTTCTTGAGGGTTGTGTTCTGGATGAAGAATCTGCTAGAGCTATTCTTGCCTGTAATGATAGAAGTGATCTTAAGAAATTATTAGCTAAATGGAAGCAGCAATCTCTTAATGCTAGAATGAAACCTAACCGTGCTTTTGCTAATTCACCTATCTGTGTTACTGATAAGGATTATGAATTCTCTGCTGATCCTGATATAATTACTTTGGTTGAATCTGATCCTTTTCATGGGTATGAATCTGAAACTGTTGTGGCACATCTTAGTAAATTAAATGATATAGCCACCCTGTTCACTAATGATGAGAGAACTCGCTACTTTTATATCCTTAAAATATTTCCATTCTCATTAAAGGGTGATGCTAAGATATGGTTTAATTCTCTTGATCCTGGTTGTGTGCGTAGTCCCCAGGATATGATTTATTACTTCTCTGCTAAATATTTCCCTGCTCATAAGAAACAAGTTGCTTTCAGGGATATATATAATTTTGTGCAAATTGAAGAAGAGAGTCTCCCACAAGCTTGGGGGAGGCTTCTCCAATTACTTAATGCTTTGCCTGATCATCCTCTTAAGAAAAATGAAGTACTTGATATCTTTTATAATGGACTAACCAATGCTTCCAGAGATTACCTGGATAGTTGTGCTGGCTCTGTTTTCAGGGAAAGAACACCGGATGAAGCTAAAATTCTATTGAATAATATGTTGACAAATGAAAATAACTGGACACTTCCTGAGCCAGCTCCTGAGCCTATTCCTAAACCAACTCCAAAGAAGAGAGGTGTTCTATTTCTCTGTCCTGAGGATATGCAAGAGACAAACAAATCTATGAAAGAAATGGGTATTAAAGCTGAAGATGTTAAGAATTTACCTCCTATTGAAGAAATACACAGTCTTAATTTCCTGCCTGTTGAAGAAACATATGATCTTAACCCATTGCCTATTGAAGAAAATCATGGTCTTGATAACCCGACACAGGTAGTAAAGGTAAATCCTCTCTATAGACATGATAAAGCTGAAATCCCATTTACCAAGTTTGCTAGTCCATGCTTAGATGAGTTTGATAAATTTATGGTTAAGCAAGAAGATATTAATGCTTATTTTAGTAGACAATTGAAATACAATTCAAATATGCTTGAACACTTGGGTGATTATATGGCTATTGTAAAAGGTGAACTTAAACTTATTAGTAAACATGCTTCTATGGTTACCACTCAAGTAGAACAAGTACTTGAAGCTCAAAATGATTTGCTCAATGAACTGAATAGTAAGAATAATGATAATGCTATTAGAGTGGCTAGTAGAACTATTAGAATGACTCAGGAACCTTTGTATCCTGAAGGCCACCCTAAGAGAATTGAGCAGGATTCTCAGAGAAATAATATAGATGCACCTAGTCCTTTAAAAGGAAGAAAAAGAAAAATGATAGGACTTTGCATGCTTCTAGTGAAACTATTGCTGAAACACCTGAGAATCCAAATGATATTTCTATTTCTGATGCCGAAACACAATCTGGTAATGAACCTGAAACTAGTGATAATGTTAATAATAATGTTCATGATGATGCTCAACCTAGTAATGATAATGATGTAGAAATTGAACCTGTTGTTGATTTTGATAACCCACAATCAATGAATCCATGTTATGCTAAGAAAGACTTTGTTGCTAGGAAACATGGAAAGGAAAGAGAGCCTTGGGTTCAGAAACCCATGCCTTTTCCTCCCAAACCATCCAAGAAAAAGGATGATGAGGATTTTGAGCGCTTTGCTGAAATGATTAGAGCTATCTTTTTGCATATGCGATTAACTGATATGCTCAAAATGAATCCTTATGCTAAGTACATGATAGATATTGTTACAAATAAAAGAAAGATACCGGAAGCTGACATTTCCACCATGCTTGCTAATTATACTTTTAAGGGTGGAATACCTAAGAAACTTGGAGATCCGGGAGTACCCACTATACCATGCTCCATTAAAAGAAATTATGTTAAAACTGCTTTATGTGATCTTGGAGCCGGTGTTAGTGTTATGCCTCTCTCTTTATATCGTAGACTTGATTTGAATAAGTTGACACCTACTGAAATATCTCTGCAAATGGCTGATAAATCAACTGCTATACCTGTCGGTATTTCTGAGGATGTGCCTGTTGTGGTTGCAAACGTTACTATTTTAACGGACTTTGTTATTCTTGATATTCCCGAGGACGATAATATGTCTATTATTCTTGGAAGGCCCTTTTTGAACACTGCAGGGGCTGTTATTGATTGCAACAAAGGCAATGTCACTTTTCATGTTAATGGTAATGAGCATATGATACACTTTCTGAGGAAACAACCTCAAGTCCACAGTATCAATTCTATTGGAAAAATTCCATCGATTATTTTTGGAGGTTTTGAATTTCCTCTTCCTACTGTCAAGAAGAAATATGATATTCTTATTGTTGGGGATGTGCATATCCCCGTTGAGGTAACATAGTGTTATTCGAAATTTCTCTGGTTCCATGTTATTCGGAATGAGTTCGCTAACAAGACTTGATCAACCTTGTTAGTGGATTCCTTTTGATGAGCATGAGACGGATGAAACTAGAAGGCACAACCTTCTGTACCTTACTTTTACTTTCTGTTATTTATTTTAAATAAAATAAAAATAGTATTATCTGTCTGTTATCTGAATTATCCGTGCAATATAAAAATACCCCGAAAATAGAAGTTCTCCAAATGCCCTGAAATATAGATATGATTTTTTCTAGAATATTTGAGAATATTTGGCACTGAGAACACAGCAGGGGGAGCTGGCACCTGGCCACGAGGGTCAGGGGCGCCCCCCTGCCTCGTGGGCCCACAGTGGCCCTCCTCCACTTATTCCTGCACCCACACACTCCTTCTTCCTCCCACAAACACGAATATCCAGCTCAAACCCGAGTCCAAGCTTATTTTGCTGCCATTTTCGATCTCCTTGCTCAAAGCACCTCTCACAAAACTGCTTGGGGATATTGTTCCTTGGTATGTGACTCCTCCATTGGTCCAATTAGTTTTTGTTCTAGTGCTTTATTCATTGCAAATTTGTGCTGCCTAGGAGACCATGTTCTTGGGCTTGCTTGTCAAATTTATATGGTTCCAAGTAGTTTCTAGTGCATGATATAGGCTCTAGGCACTTGTAGGAGTAGTTGCTATCAATTTTGTTGAGTTTGGTTCACTTTTATTTTGAAGTGACTAAAAATTTCAGAATTTTTCACAGGGAGAAATATGCTTAGGAAAATGTACCAAGGCAGTTCTTCAAGGAAGCAAGGACCCAGGCTTGCAATGCGTGATGCTGATGAAGAGCCACCAAGAGATGCTCCTGTGCGTCCTTGTGAATGGCCTTCGGAAAAATTTATGGATCGAGCGGGAATTAAGGAAGAATTTAATGCATATTTGCGTAACACTGATCTTGTGAGCTTCGAGGAAGAAAAGTGCCGCCAGTACCACTATCTCACCAGTACCTTTGTGAGGAGGTTTGAATTTTCATCTTCATGTAATTCTCCAACTGTCTTGTTTGATCTCTATGAAAAATCTTATACTATGGACTTTGAGGATTTTACCACTGCTTGCAAACTTCCATAATGGGATAGTGCTAGTGAACCCCGCAAATCTGAATTTAGAAATTTTCTTGCTAGCATAACAGTGGGGGAATCTAGAGATATAACACAAGCTACCATAGGGAGCATTCACTTTCCTGCTATACATTATTTTGCTCTCTCCATAGGTAGGTGCATAAATGGTAAAGATGAAGCATGTCATATGTGTGTCCCTGACCTCAGTATTCTTAGGAGTGCTGTGTTAGGAAACAAATCCTATAATTTGGGAGCCATTGTTGCACGTAGGTTGCATAATAATAGATTTAATGGACATTTCTTCGGTGGAATTTATGCAACCCGCTTAGCTGATTTTCTCGGTGTAACCATACGTGAGGATGATATTGAATTGCCTCCTGCTTACCTAGATTTTAATGCTATGGTTCACCACCAGTTTGTTGAGAGGAGTGAATCACCTCTCCAGTATCAACTAATCTTTGACAGACGGTGTGCTGTCTGTAGTACTCTCCCTGCTCCAGCCTTCTTTGATTATCAGGCAAAAGGAAGATATGTTATTACTAGAGAGGAGGTATATGAGTACAAGAGGAGGGCGGAGGCCGCTCGTCGCCATGCTGCAGCTCAGGACGCGATAGCCGCTGCATCGCAGTACGACCCCAATTATTACTATGGATATCCGCCAGGCCAGCCGTGGCCATAGACCAACTTAGGCCAAAAGCCTAAGCTTGGGGGAGTACGTATTTCTCACCGACATTACATTTATGTTCACACACTCATTACTAGATGTCGGTGCTCATACTTTTTCATTGTATCATCCATGCTAGTTTATTTCCTTTCTATGCTTTCTTCTCTTGTGCTTAATAAACCTTAAGAAAAACAAAAAAAAATAGTTGTAGCTTTTAGCTAGTTTTAATTTCCATGCTTGTAGTAGTAATTAAAAAGAAAACCAAAAAGATTTCATGTTCTTCTTTTGCTTGTTGGGAGCCTTTCCCGTGTAAATAGTTTTATTTCTTTTCTTTTCTTTGGGGGTCAATAGAACAAGACTATAATTAAATTGATGAAGTGGCTCTTATATGCATTATTGTTGATCTGACAAAAGAGCCCATATTGCCTTGTCTTCTCCTATTCATTGAATGCTTGCAGATTCCAGCTTAGTCCAATGCACATGCACTATTATTATTATTCACATAATTCGGTCATGCAAGTGAAAGGAAATTATGATGATATATGATGGACTGACTAAGATGAGAAAAGCTGGTATGAACTCGACCTCTCTTGTTTTTGTAAATATGATTAGTTCATCATTCCTGATTCAGCCTATTATGAATAAACATGTTTGCAATGACAACTAGAGATCATAGTTCCTTGTGCCATGCTTGATTAGCTAGGATCTTATAATGGTTTACCTTGCGTGCCAACATGCTATTAAAATGGCTGTGATGTGGTATGATAGGGTGGTATCCTCCTCTGAATGATTTAAGTGACTTGACTTGGCGCATGTTCACGCATGTAGTTGAAACAAAATCAACATAGCCTTCACGATATTTATGTTCATGGTGGATTATATCCTACTAATGATTGCATTCGGTGTTGATTAATGCATGTTCATGACTGTTTGTCGCTCTCTAGCTGGTCACTTCCTAGTCTTTTTCTAGCCTTCACCTGTACTAAGCGGGAATATTGCTTGTGCATCCAATCCCATAAACCCCAAAGTTATTCCATATGAGTCCACCATACCTACCTATATACGGTATCTACCTGCCGTTCCAAGTAAATTTGTATGTGCCAAACTCTAAACCTTCAAATAAATATCCTGTTTTGTATACTTGAGTGGCTCATGTATCAACTAGGGTTGTCTATATCTTCCATGTTAGGCGGTTTATTCTCAAGAGGAGTGGACTCCGCTCCTCACTCACGAGAAAGTGGCTGGTCACCGGGATGCCCAGTCCCTTGCTTTATGCAAAATCAAATCAAAATAATTGCAAACAAAACTCCCCCTGTGACTCTTGTTAGTTGGAGGCACTCGTTGTTTCGAGCAAGCCATGGATTGATGCTTGTTGGTGGAGGGGGAGTATAAACTTTACCATTCTATTTGGGAACCGCCTATAATGTGTGTAGCATGGAAGATATCGCCATCTCTTGGTTGTTATGTTGACAATGAAAGTATACGGTTCAAAATATTATTCACCTCTATTTCAAAACCGAGCTCTGGCACCTCTACAAATCCCTGCTTCCCTCTACGAAGGGCCTATCTATTTACTTTTATGTTGAGTCATCATACTCTTATTAAAAAGCACCAGTTGGGGAGCACCGCTATCAATTGCATTCATTACTGTTAGTTTACATTGAGTATGACTTGACTGGATCTCTTTTACCATGAATTACAATGTCTAGTCAGTCCTTGATCTTTAAAGGTGCTCTGCATTTATGTTTTGCGGTCTCAAAAAGGGCTAGCGAGATACCATCTTGTTATATCATATTATGATTGTTTTGAGAAAGTGTTGTCATCCGAGATTTATAGTTATTGCTCGCTACTTGATTATGCCATTGATATGAGTAAACATGAGACCTATGCGTTATTGTGAATATGGTTAGTTCATAATCTTTGCTAAAAACTTGAATGCTGGCTTTACATATTTACAACCACAAGAGCAAACAGAGTTTGTAAAAGTTTTTCTTTATCACTTTCAGTTTATCAACTGAATTGCTTGAGGACAAGCAAATGTTTAAGCTTGGGGGAGTTGATACGTATCCGTCGTATCTACTTTTCCAAACACTTTTGCCCTTGTTTTCGACTCTAACTTGCATGATTTGAATGGAACTAACCCGGACTGACACTGTTTTCAGCAGAATTACCATGGTGTTATTTATGTGCAGAACCAAAAGTTCTCGGAATGACCTAAAACTTCACAGAACATCTTTTCAGAAATAATAAATAATCCTTGCAAAATATGAAGACCAGGGGGCCACATCCTAGCCACGAGGGTGGGGGCGCGCCTGCCCCCCTAGGGCGCGCCCCCTACCTCGTGGCCCCCTGGAGCTCCTCCGACCTCAACCCCAACTCTATATATTTGGTTTCGGAGATAAAAAAATCAGGGAGAAGGATTCATCGTGTTTTACGATACAGAGCTGCCGCCAAGCCCTAAAACCTCTCGGGAGGGCTGATCTGGAGTCCGTTCGGGGCTCCGGAGAGGGGAATCTATCGCCATCGTCATGATCAACCATCCTCCATCACCAATTTCATGATTCTCACCACCGTGCGTTGGTAATTCCATCATAGCCTTTGCTGGACGATGATGGGTTGGATGAGATTTATCATGTAATCGAGTTAGTTTTGTTAGGGTTTGATCCCTAGTATCAACTATGTTCTGAGATTGATGTTGCTATGACTTTGCTATGCTTAATGATTGTCACTAGGGCCCGAGTGCCATGATTTCAGATCTGAACCTATTATGTTTTCATGAATATATGTGAGTTCTTGATCCTATCTTGCAAGTCTATAGTCTACTATTATGTGTTATGATTCGTTAACCCCGAAGTGACAATAATCGGGATACTTACCGGTGATGACCGTAGTTTGAGGAGTTCATGTATTCACTATGTGTTAATGCTTTGGTCCGGTACTCTATTAAAAGGAGGCCTTAATATCCCTTGGTTTCCACTAGGACCCCGCTGCCATGGGAGGGTAGGACAAAAGATGTCATGCAAGTTCTTTTCCATAAGCATGTATGACTATATTCGGAATACATGCCTACATTACATTGATGAATTGGAGCTAGTTCTGTGTCACCCTAGTTTATGACCGTTACATGATGAACCACATCTGGCATAATTCTCCATCACTGATCCATTGCCTATGAGCTTTCCATATATTGTTCTTCGCTTATTTACTTTTCCGTTGCTATTGCTATCATCACTTAAAAATACCAAAAACATTACTTTTGCTATGATTACCTTTTGCTACCGTTACCACTACTATCATATTACTTTGCTAATAAACACTTTGCTACAGATACTAAGTTTCCAGGTGTGGTTGAATTGACAACTCAGCTACTAATACTTGAGAATATTCTTTGGCTCCCCTTGTGTCGAATCAATAAATTTGGGTTGAATACTCTACCCTCGAAAACAGTTGTGATCCCCTATACTTGTGGGTTAGTAGTCCGCCCCCTCAGGGGAGGCCGAAGGGTCCAAGAAGGGAAGGACTCTCCTTTCGGACTACTCCACGGCGGCCGCTTTTAGCGACAAGGAGTGGTTACCCAGGGACAGGCCCCTGGCGAAGTCATAAGTATCTAGATACCATAATAGTTCTTGGTATGTTTCATTTTATTGCTTCTTATCATGCCGAACATGATCATGCAGCCCATCCAAAGCCCATATCGACGTATCCTCTTCAGATGAGTCTTTGGGCCTGTCGGAGATGAACAGGGACTCACTCCCGACCGCCTCCTCCCGCGCCCTACGGACGTCATCGAGGTGTTGTCTCAAAGGGTACTAAACCAAGGGGAGACAGTTTTGGAGGCACCCCAAGGCGATATTCCAGACGATGGGCGCACGAGGGACAAGACTCCCATGGGCTCTAATGTCGGGGGCAGCAAGTCTGGCCCCAAGCCGAAAACTGCACCGGAACCTCCAGTGGTTCCGGGTCCTGTCAGGCGACCCCTTGTCAAGGGGGGCAAGCCGTCTGTGTCGATGGCCCCTATCCATCCAGAGGCATCGGACAATTTGCTGGAAGCACTTCGCGGCGCTTCCATTGACGAAGAGCACCACACTATCATGAGTGCGGTGGTCAAGAAGGTTCGGTCCACCAAAAGCAGAATGACTGAAGCCTGTGCTAGCCTCCTAATAGGCTTTGAGGTAAGTAATCAAATTATGAGAAAATGTTACAACATAGACAGTAGCCCCCGATGCTCTGTTTGGTGTTCGCAAAGAAAGGCCGAACAGAGGATCAAATAATAATCACATGAGTCTAATCAGAATATGTCTATGTAAATAAGTAGGCTTCACTGCTGGCCGCTGCCGCTCACACGACGGAGGTCTCCGCACTGAAGCGGGACCTTGAGCGGTCCGAGGAAGAGCTCGGCCTTACCAAGTGGCAGCTCGAGGAGAACAAAGGTAAGAAATACCTTGTCTGTTTATTGATAAAGAAAAAGGAAACTAGTTGTTAGATCATAGGATCGTCATGAATTTTACTAGGGGCCACGACCGAAGTGGCGGCCCTGAAGAAAGCGTTGTTCGAGGCCGAAAGAAAAGCGGCCAAGGAGCGTGCCGAGCGCGAGAAGCAAGAGGCCCGAGTTGGCGAGGTTCAGCAAGAGCTCTAGGAGTTTGTCAAGAAGTACAAGTCCTTGGAGTGTGACTCTAAGACACAAGGGTCCGAGCCTGCGAAGGCCCTCGAGAACGCACAACATGCCAAGGCCGAAGCCCAAAAGGCCCTCCAGGAAATTGAGGCGGTCAGGAAGATAGCGGCGGGTAAGGCATTCATTATGCAAAGCAAACATGTGAAGGAAACTTTCCTTTTACTTACCTGAATTCGGAGCTCTCCAGGAGCATTCGCACATCTACCCAGCAGTGTGTCGGATGCCATGGAGTTCTACCGGACCGAGGAAGGGAGCTCGACGGAGAAGTTGTTCTGGTCTCAGTATACTAGGACCGAACATCCGATGCCCTTGAGCGACCAGTTGAAGCAACTGGTCGAGCTTCACAAGGCAGCCGAACTGGCCATGAAGGGCCTCATAGTCTGGATGTGGCATGGTGAGCCCCTGCCTGGCAGCTATTTCGGCCTGGTAAGGCGGCTTATGAATGCCTGCCACTGGTTTGAAGTCATAAAGCGGTCCTTCTGCATTGAGGGTGCGCGCAGGGCTTTTGCCCGGGTGAAAGTGCACTGGGCAAAGATGGACGCCGAAAAGCTAGTGAAGGAGGGGTCGCCGGAGGGCAAGGAGCATCGCCACCCTGAAAAGTATTATGACAGTGTCCTGAAGGGTGCTCGTCTTGTAGCAGAGGAATGTGCTAAGGATGTAATATTTGAATGAATGTACTCATGTGACCCTGTAATGTTAAACGAGTTCATGTGCGCTATGTAACACTTGTTAATTTAAAATATTACCTTCTGTGCGGCCATTTATAAAATTTGAGAGTTGGCCAGTCGTCGGCTTCTGCCCCCATGTAACTAGTACTGAGGTGTTCGACATAAACCTGATCACTCTTTATCCCAGTTTTGGGTCCTTCGAAGGAGGTGTTCAGCACAACGAACCAGGCAATCGGACTATAAAACTTTATCACTCTCACTTAGCCATAGAAGTCTACAATTTTAAATTTTGGTGAAGCCCCTATTATTCGGAAGGCCGAACTTCGGGCGCTATGTATGCCTAAGTCGGACAAGGCTGACTCCTCGCCCGAAGTGCAAAAAATCTTTAAGGATTTGAGACCTCTCGAACAGTGACCATCTCTCGCCACATCATGACAGTCAGTTTTCGGCTTTCTCTACTGAGGTGCTCGTCCGGAAGAACCGGGACACAATCGCGGTAGTTCTCCCAGTGCTACCTTAGCCGATATAGCGGAACGTAAGGTAGCAAAACATGGGAGCCGGGCAAACCCAACTATTGACCCAAGACATGATTCGGAGTTGATGCATATAATGCTATAAGTTCGGGGTGCCGCACTGTCGAAAGTGTTCAGACTTTTCTTGCCATGTTATGGGGTACACTGAAGCCCCTGGCGCACTGGACGTACCAGAATGTACGGGTGCAATTTGTCGTAAATAAGCAGATAGGAAAAAAGGTGAAGAAATGCAATAATAAGCTAATGCTGTACATTGTTATTTAAATGATACATCAAAGCGTATGTATACAAGTAGTGCAATAAGCAAAAATAGGACTATTTGACATGTCCTATCCAAGGGCAAGCTGCGTGTGGGTATGTAAAATAGGTATAGCGATCGTTATCAGAGACCACCTGGGGATTCCCTTAAACGTCAAAGCTTCTTGCTTCCTTGGTGTTTCCTTCCCATGACGGGTCCGATAATCAGATGATCGGAGAGGGCCTTCAGAGAATAGGGGCCTGAAAGGAAGAAAATGTTAAAGGTATACGGGTCCTGAAGCGGATGAGCCGCATTGTGGGCCGTTCCATGGCCGTGCCTCCACCTATGCCCATGGTATCTTGAGTGCGTAATTATGTACGCGCGGTGCAAATTTCGCCGCTTTAATGGGACTAGGACGGAGGCCTAATTTCTAGGTGAGCTCTAAACGTGCCTGGCGATCCTCTTGCAGGGTACTCCGGACTCGCCTTGAAGGTGCCCGGGGTCTTTTTCACCAAATTGGCGGTTTGCCTCATAAGGCTGCCTTGCGCTTCTGCTGCGAGGACCGCAGTGTGCTCCTCCGTGCGGAGCGAGCGCTCTATGTTTCCATTGACTGTTATAACCCCGCGAGGTCCTCGCATTTTGAGCTTGAGGTATGCATAATGCGGTACAGCATTGAATCTGGAAAATGCGGTTCGTCCGAGCAGTGCGTGATAGCCACTACGGAAGGGGACAATATCGAAGATTAACTCCTCACTTCGGAATTTGTCTGGAGATCCGAACACCACTTCCAGTGTGATTGAGCCCATACAACAGGCCTCTACACCTGGGATGACACCTTTAAAGGTGGTTTTGGCGGGTTTGATCCTTGAGGGGTCTATACCCATTTTTCGCACTGTATCCTGATAGAGCAAGTTCAGGCTGCTGCCACCGTCCATAAGGACTCGAGTGGGGTGAAATCCTTCAATGATGGGGTCAAGGACCAATGCGGCAGAACCGCCATGACGAATACTGGTGGGGTGGTCCCTACGATCAAAGGTGATCGAACAAGAAGACCATGGGTTGAACTTTGGGGCGACTGGCTCCATCGCATAGACGTCCCTCAGTGCACTCTTCCGTTCCCGCTTGGGAATATGGGTTGCGTATATCATGTTTACCATTTTCACTTGGGGAGGAAATTTCTTCTGTCCTCCGGTGTTCGGCTGCCGGGGCTCTGATGTCTACTACACAACCTTCTTCTTGTAGATGTTGTTGGGCCTCCAAGTGCAGAGATTTGTAGGACAGTAGCAAATTTCCCTCAAGTGGATGACCTAAGGTTTATCAATCCGTAGGAGGCATAGGATGAAGATGGTCTCTCTCAAGCAACCCTGCAACCAAATAACAAAGAGTCTCTTGTGTCCCCAACACACCCAATACAATGGTAAATTGTATAGGTGCACTAGTTCGGCGAAGAGATGGTGATACAATGGATAGTAGATAAAGGTTTTTGTAATCTGAAATTATAAAAACAGCAAGGTAACTGATGATAAAAGTTAGCATAAACAGTATTGCAATGATAGGAAACAAGGCCTAGGGTTCATACTTTCACTAGTGCAAGTACTCCCAACAATAATAACATAATTGGATCACATAACTATCCCTCAACATGCAACAAAGATTCACTTCAAAGTCACTAATAGCGGAGAACGAACGAAGAGATTATGGTAGGGTACAAAACCACCTCAAAGTTATTCTTTCCAATCAATCCGTTGGGCTATTCCTATAAGTGTCACAAATAGCCCTAGAGTTCGTACTAGAATAACACCTTAAGACACAAATCCACCAAAACCCTAATGTCACCTAGATACTCCAATGTCACCTCAAGTATCTGTGGGTATGATTATACGATATGCATCACACAATCTCAGATTCATCTATTCAACCAACACATAGGACCTCAAAGAGTGCCCCAAAGTTTCTACCGGAGAATCACGACAAAAACGTGTGCCAACCCCTATTCATAGGTTCATGGGCGGAACCCGCAAGTTGGTCACCAAAACATACATCAAGTGGATCACGTGATATCCCATTGTCACCACAGATACGCACGGCAAGACATACATCAAGTGTTCTCAAATCTTTAAAGACTCAATCCGATAAGATGACTTCAAAGGGGAAACTCAATCCATTACAAGAGAATAGAGGGGGCAAGAAACATCATAGGATCCAACTATAATAGCAAAGCTCACGATTCATCAAGATCGTACCACCTCAAGAACACGAGAGAGAGAGAGATCAAACACATAGCTACTGGTACATACCCTCAGCCCCGAGGGAGAACTACTCCCTCCTCGTCATCGAGAGCACCGGGATGATGAAGATGGCCACCGAAGAGGGATTGCCCCCTCCGGCAGGGTGCCAGAATGGTCTAGATTGGTTTTCGGTGGCTACGGAGGCTTCTGGCGGCGGAACTCCCAATCTATTGTGCTCCCCGATCGTTTTAGGGTATATGGAGATATATAGGAGGAAGAAGTGCGTTAGGGGGGCCACGAGGGACCCATGAGGGTGGAGGGCGCGCCCTAGGGGGGTGGGCGCCCCCTACCTCATGGCTCCCTCGTTTATTTCCTAATGTGCACTCCAAGTTTATCAGGTTGCTTCTGATCCAAAAATAAGTTCCGTGAAGTTTCAGGTCATTTGGACTCCGTTTGATTTTCCTTTTTTCGAAACCCTAAAATAGGCAAAAAAAAACAGAAACTGGCAATGGACTCTGGATTAATAGGTTAGTCCCAAAAATCATATAAAATAGCATATAGATGCATATAAAACATCCAAGGTTGATAATATAATAGTATGGAACAATAAAAAATTATAGATACGTTGGAGACGTATTAGCATCCCCAAGCTTAATTCCTGCTCGTCCTTGAGTAGGGCAATGATAAAAACAGAATTTTTGAAGTGGAATGCTACCTAACATATGTATCCATGTAATTCTCTTTATTGTGGCAAGAATATTCAAATCCATAAGATTCAAGACAAAAGTTTAATATTGACATCAAAATAATAATACTTCAAGCATACTAACTGAGAAATCATGTCTTCTCAAAATAACATGGCCAAAGAAATTTATCCCTACAAAATCATATAGTCTGGCTATGCTCCATCTTCACCACACAAAATATTTCAATCATGCACAACCCCGATGACAAGCCAAGCAATTGTTTCATACTTTTGAAGTTCTCAAATTTTTTCAATCTTCACGCAATATATGAGCGTGAGCCATGGATATAGCACTATAGGTGGAATAGAATGGTGGTTGTGGAGAAGACAAAAAGGAGAAGATAGTCTCAAATAAACTAGGCGTATCAACGGGCTATGGAGATGCCCATCAATAGATATCAATATGAGTGAGTAGGGATTGCCATGCAACAGATGCACTAGAGCTATAAGTGTATGAAAGCTCAAAAAGAAACTAAGTGGGTGTGCATCCAACTTGCTTGCTCACGAAGACCTAGGGCACTTGAGGAGGCCCATTGTTGGAATATACAAGCCAAGTTCTATGTAAAATTCCCACTAGTATATTAAAGTGACAACATAGGAGACTCTCTATCATGAAGATTATGGTGCTACTTTGAAGCACAAGTGTGGTAAAAGGATAGTAGCATTGCCCCTTCTATCTTTTTCTCTCATTTTTTATTTTTTTATTTGGGCCTTTCTCTTTTCTTATGGCCTCTTTTCTCCTTTTTTTTATTTGGGCTTCTTTGGCCTCTTTTATTCATTTATTTTTGTCCGGAGTCTCATCCCGACTTGTGGGGAAATCATAGTCTCCATCATCCTTTCCTCATTGGGACAATGCTCTAATAATGATGATCATCAGACTTCTTTTTACTTACAACTCAGGAATTACAACTCGATACTTAGAACAAAATATGACTCTATATGAATGCCTCCGACGGTGTACTGGGATGTGCAATGACTCATGAGTGACATGTATGAAAGAATTATGAATGGTGGCTTTGCCACAAATACGATGTCAACTACATGATCACGCAAAGCAGTATGACAATGATGGAGGGTGTTATAATAACGGAACGGTGGAAAGTTGCATGGTAATATATCTCGGAATGGCTACGGAAATGCCATAATAAGTAGGTATGGTGGCTGTTTTGAGGAAGGTATATGGTGGTTTTATGGTACCGGCGAAAGTTGCGCGGTACTAGAGAGGCTAGCAATGGTGGAAGGGTGAGAGTGAGTATAATCCATGGACTCAACATTAGTCATAAAGAACTCACATACTTATTGCAGAAATTTATTAGTGATAGAAACAAAGTATTACACGCATGCTCCTAGGTGGGTAGATTGGTAGGAAAAGGCCATTGCTCGTCCCCGACCGCCACTCATAAGGAGGACAATCAATTAATAAATCATGCTCCAACTTCATCACATAACGGTTCACCATACGTGCATGCTACGGGAATCACAGGCTTTAACACAAGTATTTCTCAAATTCACAACTACTCAACTAGCATGACTCTAATATTACCATCCTCATATCTCAAAACAATCATCAAGTATGAAACTTCTCATAGTATTCAATGCACTTCATATGAAAGTTTTTATTATATCCCTCTTGGATGCCCATCATATTTAGGACTAATTTCATAACCAAAGCAAATTACCATGTTGCTCTAAATACTCTAAAAATAATATAAGTGAAGCATTAGAGTTCATTTATTTCTTCAAAATAAAACCACCACCGTGCTCTAAAAAGATATAAGTGAAGCACTAGAGCAACAACAATCTACTCCGAAAGATATAAGTGAAGATCAATGAGTAGTAGAATAATTATGCAACTATGTGAAGACTCGCTAACATTTAAGAATTTCAGATCTTGGAATTTTATTCAAACATCAAGCAAAACAAAAGTAAATAAAATGACGCTCCAAGCAAAACACATATCATGTGGCGAATAAAAATATAGCTCCAAGTAAAGTTACCGATGAACGAAGATGAAAGAGTAGGCTCTTGCCACTCATTATTCCATAATCCATTGAATCTTTACCCAAAACTTGAAAACTTCACATCACAAAACTTAACAGAAAACTCGTAAGCTCTGTTAGTATAAGAAAGCAAATCATCATCATAAGGTACTTTAATGAACTCATTATAAATTCATATTGGTGTAATATCTACTTTATTACGACTTCTCTATGGTTCATACCCTCCGATACTACTCATAGATTCATCAAAATAAGCAAACAACACGATGAAAATAGAATCTGTCAAAAACAGAATCTGTCAAAAACAGAACAGTCTGTAGTAATCTGAATCAAACGTATACTTATGAACTCATAAAATTCTCAAATAAATTTCTGGACCTGAAGAATTTATCTATTAATCATCTGCAAAATGAATTAACTAAATAGAACTCTCCAACTAAAAATGGCAGCAACTCTCGTGAGCGCTAAAGTTTCTGTTTTTTACAGCAAGATCAACAAGACTTTCCCCAAGTCTTCCCAACGGTTCTACTTGGCACAAACACTAATTAAACACATAAAACCACATCTAAACAGAGGCTAGATGAATTATTTATTACTAAACAGGAACAAAAAGCAAGGAACAAAAATAAAGTTGGGTTGCCTCCCAACAAGCGCTATCGTTTAACGCCCCTAGCTAGGCATGACGATTTCAATGATGCTCACATAAAAGATAAGAATTCAAACATAAAGAGAGCATCATGAAGAATATTGCTAATACATTTAAGTCTAACCCACTTCCTATGCATAGGGATTTTGCGAGCAAACAACTTATGGAAACAATAATCAACTAGCATAGGAAGGCAAAACAAGCATAACTTTAAAACTTTAAGCACATAGAGAGGAAACTTGGTATTATTGCAATTCCTACAAGCATATGTTCCTCCCTCAAAATAATTTTCAGTAGCATCATGAATGAATTCGACAATATAACCAGCACCTAAAGCATTCTTTTCACGATCTACAAGCATAGAAATTTTACTACTCTCCACATAAGCAAAATTCTTCTCATTCGGAATAGTTGGAGTATCATAAGAGACTCGAATACTATAAATTGTTTCCATATTAAAAGATTAATGTTCAGAAAAAGGGGAATCATAATCATGACAAGTTTTATAAATATAATCATCACTACTTTTTATAGCATACGTATCATCACAATAATCATCATAAGTAGGAGACATGTTATCATCATTATAAATTTGCATATCAAAACTTGGGAGACTAAAAATATTGTCATTAAACATAGCTTCCCCAAGCTTGGGACAAACATTAATTGCAGCAAATATATTCTCAAAAACATCATCTTCATCAAACATAGCATCCCCAAGCTTGGGCCTTTTCATATCATAAGCATAATCACTTCCATCATCAATAGTATGGATAGCACCAATAGTATAGCAATTATCATATTCTTCCAAGAAAGTGCCAAAAAGATTTTCAAGATCATAAGAAGTATCATTATCTTCCACAATTATATTTCCATGAGGCACAATAGTAATAGGAGCAGAACTATTTGGGAGAGATATCTTTTTACCTCTCTTCCTTTTTCTTTTCTTCTTCTTCACCACATCATGTGTGGGTTCAAACCTCTTTTCGGAGCTCCTTATTAATGAGATTGGTTGAATAGGAGGCTCCTCCTCGTTACCTGATTCATCATAAGAAATAATAGGAGGATATTGGGAAGTCTCTTCCCTTTCATTAGTATTCTCTTCATCTTCTATTTGTTTTCTTTTCTTTATATAGTTGGAAATATAAGGATTTTCAATACATTTCACCGCAAAATACAAATAAATTTCCTCTAGATCAAAATGAAGAACTCTATCAAGGGCAAATTTTGGTTATACATTTCATTTCTTCGTAGCCCATAAGCAAACTAAGTTCATTTCACACCCTTGCAAGTTCATGCATTAGAGTGATCGCATCATGTTTAAATTTCCCAGAAAGATGAAATGGGGATGATAGAACCCCCGGCACCCCCCTAGAACAACTAGGGTTTACTAAAAACTTTTTCAATGAACCTGAAATGCCCTTCTAAAAAGTCCACCCTTTTTGTTTTGGGTTAAAACCTTTGACAAAAATGGTGAACATTTTTCTAGGACATCTTAAGGTCATTGGATTAATTCATATAGTATTTGCATTTGGGCATTTAAATGCTATAAAATATTTTGAATGCTCAAATAATCATAAACTAAAATATTTACTGTTGGATATATTCTAAGAAGTAGCCATGATTAATTTTATGATTTTTGGAAATGCCCTGGCATTTTTAATAAAGCCCTAAAGTTACAGAAATAATAGAAAATAAATAAAAACAGAAAAAGAGAGGGATAGGAACTAACCTGGCAGCCCACTGGCCGGCCCAGCCCAGCAGGCCCAGATGCCAGTCGTCCCCAACCTCCTGCTAGTGGGCAGGAGGGCGCGTGCCATCACGCGCTGACCATGCGCCCCGGCCACCTCCTGCTTGCCGCTCCCCCTCGACGCCTGGATGCCTCTAGGAGACGCCACGCACCCCCGTGGATCTCTCTCACTCTCTCCCGACCTTTCCCCCCTCCTCTTCTCCCTCTCCCGCGCAACCCGAGCGGAGCTCGTCGCCGCCGACGCCGTTTGCCACGGCCATCATGCTCCCCTCGCCTCCCCGCGCTGTCCACAGCCTCCACCATCGTCCGACGCTCCGCCCCACCCTGACCCCGAGTGCTGGGACGGCCTGCATCGCCGGCTGCCTCGTCTTCTTCCTCCTCGGCCGCCGAGGACCGCCATCGTCGATTCATCGCCGTTAGGTCTTCCCCGAGCCCGCTGAGTAGCTCGTCGCAACCGCCGTGAGCCACTGAACTTTCTCCCCCTCTCCGTTTTCCCCCTTGTGCGCCATAGCGACCACACCATGCTCACCCGTACTTGCCACCGACGAGTCTCCGGCCATCAAATGGTCCGACCATCGTGCCCAGCTTCCTCCCCGCATCGCGTAGAGCACGTACGTGCCCCGCATGAGCTACCACGGCCGTCACAACGACGACCCCGACCTCACCCGAGCCCCGGCGACCGCCAAGGTCGACGCCAGCGACGACTACGACCACTCCAGGCCCAACCACCTACCCCACTCGACACGGACGAGTGCCCGCGTCACGTAGATGCCCTCCGCCGGCCAAATGGTCGCCGGAGGAGGAAACCCGCACCCCTCCACCGTCCCTGGCCTTGCCGGCGACGAGCCCCGGGTCAACTCCGGCGAGTTTGACCCGGGTTGACCCCAGTTTGACCCCGCCTGAGTCAATGACATGTGGGGCTGGCTCCTAACTAATTAGTTTAGTTTTTAATTAGTGCTAATCACTTTGTTAGAGGTTAATGACCTTGTTAACTAACTCCATCTCACTGACATGTGGGCCCAGGGCCTAACTAACCTAGTTTAGTGCTAACTAAACACTAACTAACTCTGTTAGTTAGCTGAGGCACTGATAGATGGGGCCCACCAGTCAGGTTTGACCTGGGCTGGCGCCTTTGACCCACTGACATCACAGTGACGCAGTGCTGATGCAGTTAATTATTTTCTGGATTTATTCTTATATAGGAAATTCTAGAAAATAGCCAAAACTTCTAAAAATCATAGAAAATCAACCATAGCTCCAAATCAAACAAATTATATATGAAAAATGATCAGAAAAATTCAAACTTTCCATATGTAATGGTTTCATGCATGACAAAACAATTTAACCTTGCTGTTTAGGTGAAACAAGATAATACACTTATAATGCATAAGAAGTTAAGCTTCCATTTGATTTGATTCAAATGGACCCATTTCAACTTGTTTCACATTGCATTAGGCAGGACACCTCATATTGCCATGTCATAGCATGCATCATATTGTTGCATATTGCCATGTGATGAATGTGTTCTGTGGTGTCCTTCGTGGTAGGTAGGTTCTGCCTCCGAGGATAATTCCGAGTATCCAGCTGAAGGGCAGTACCCTACTACCACTCCATCAGGCAAGCAGCCCCATTGATCATATCGATACAATCCCATGTTCTCGCCTCTGCTCTCATTTACTACATTTAAGACAACAACATTTCAAACTGCTGTGTGCTACGGTAGTTGAACCCTTATCCTCTGCATGACCTGTCATTGCCACAGTAACTAGATGAAACCCACTAGCATGTGTAGGAGTTGATTGAGCCATGTATGTGTTTCCTACCCTCCTATGCTTAGAGTTGTGTCAGGTCTGGTTCATCTGGGTGATGGGCTAGACTGATATGCTTACGTCGGTAATGTGCGGGATGTGTTGCACATGATTTGGTAAAGGTATCGATGAGAGGCCATGTAGGAGTACATGGTGGGTTGTTTCATTGAGGCCGTCCCTAAGAACTGAGATCTGTATGTGTGATTTAAGCATCAGTTACTACCATACATTGGGCCCAAAACCAATGGACCCTCTCGGCTTCTTAATCACCCTAGTACTCTATCCAGGAGTTGCAACTAGTTTCTGGTGTTTGTAGGTTATGTGTTGGCGGCCGTGCGTAGCGCTGACCCTAGGGGTGGGCTATGATGCGGTAAATACACCGTGGCACGATGTACCGAGTCACCCGTTTGGTGTCTCGGGAACCCTGTTCACATTGTTCGGGGTCGTATGTGGAAACCTCGGCCGGACTCCCTGTGGATGGAACCTGGATAGGCGATAAACCTGGACTGGAGACTTGTGTGTTTAGATAGGCCGTGGCCGACACCCTCGCTGGGCTTCCGCTTGAAGGTTGCCGAGTAGATGTCGTGCAAACGACGGTAAGTGGTGAGAGCATGTATGAAGAAGTACACCCCTGCAGGGTTAACATCATCAATTCGTAGAGCTGCATCCGCGGTAAAGGACTACTTGGTTGCCTGTACAGTTCATAGACAAGTTAATGGTTACTACTAAAAGACTCAAGATAAGTGTGAGTACCGAGGATGGCCCTCTCGTAGGATGACGAGTGAGGATCCCCGGTAGAGTATTGTGTTGGTGATTAGTGGACTCGTGTGCGAAAACTATTTTACTAGTGGTGTCTCGTAGGATAGCTTAGCCAAGAGTCAAAGCTGGCTTGCTGCAATAACTCCACCACCTTCTTGAGAATGAGCATGTATAGTAGGTTCTGTTGTAAGACTTGCTGAGTACCTTTGTACTCATGTTGCTTTAATTACTGTTTTCAGATGACAACACCGCCCCCTCTGATGGGTTTTATGTAGACCTCGACGTCGATGAGTAACTTGCCACCCACATGGTGATCCTGGCCATGGAGGGCCCTATGTAGATAGTCAGGCTTCGACAAGCCTTCTTTCTTTCTAGTGTCTGTACTCAGACTATTTGCTTCCGCATGTGCTTGTATGCTTGTATGACTTGAGTGTCGGGTCATGTGACCCCTACCTATATGAACATGTTATGTATGGCTCTCTGGAGCCTTTAAATAAAGTACTTGAGTTGTAGAGTTTTGTTGTGATGCCATGTTGTATTTGCACATATCGAGCATATTGTGTGTATGATTGAAATGCTTGGTATGTGTGGGATCCGACAATCTAGTTGTTTATCCTTAGTAGCTTCTCTTATGGGGAAATGTAGTCTAGTGCTCCTTGAGCCATAGTAGTCCGCTACAGCCCGGTTCACCGGAGTCCTGCTAGCCCAGCACTACTGCTCAGGACACTTGACTGGCCGACATGTGTTTCACTTCGTTCCTATGCCTGTCCCTTCGGGGAAATGTCACGCGGTGACATCCGGAGTCCTTCCTAGCCTGCTACAGCCCGGGTTCCCCGGAGTCCTGTTAGCCCAGTGCTACAGCCCGGATTCACTCGCTGATGACCGACATGCTCAATGTGATTCATGTATGCTTGTCCACATAGGTTAGTGCCACTTTGGGTTCACGACTAGCCATGTCAGCCCGGGTTCTCTGTCATATGGATGCTAGCGACAGTATCATATACGTGAGCCAAAAGGCGCAAATGGTTCCGGGCCATGGTAAGGCGACACCCATGGGGATACCGTGCGTGAGGCCGCAATGTGATATGAGGTATTACCGGCTAGATCAATGTGACTTAGAATCAGGGTCCTAACAACGTTGGCATCAGAGCCGGACTGCCAGCAGGTTCGTTGAGCCAAACTGGTCGATGTCGAGTCTAGAAATGCTTTAGTAATATGTAGGGGAATTGATTGTGGGTTGGAACGTAAGGCTCTTTTACTCCTTTACCTTATGCCCTCTGATCTGATTCATTCTCTTCTCATTCAACGTGGATTAAGGACTAGGCTCTCTTCGTCTATCAGGTTCACGTGTTACTAATCTGTAGTAGCTTATAGGATTGTTGTTACAAGCCTCAGTACAGTTTCTACTACTTTTAGTATGTTGTCAGTTGAACCAGAACCTTGATATGATGTTGTTGAGTGGTATTGCAAACTATTGTGGATGTCTCAAATCTTTTTCTGGGCATTTACAGCCGTTATGCTGTCCAATTTCCCCTAGAAAATTCTAATGCCTTTGCATTATTCTGTGCTTTCAGATGGCCACCTGTTCCTAGAACCAAGTGGTTTGTCTGACCCGGTGCCTCGATGTACCCGGTCACACGGCCATGTTGGTTCGAGTGATGGTCGAGTCAGGCTATCGGTGGTATCTGGAATATACCATCGAGGAGCAGTTCCGAGACTTCAACCAGAGCCAGTACCTTTGTACCATCAGGATATATCCCTGTTATCCTAGAGCCACTGATCCCCTTCACTGTTCCTATGGACTTGGGGTCACTATTGAGATGTCTGTGCAGGATGCAGCCTATTCAATGATGACTATCATTCGAGCCAGGACTGCCTTGCTTCAGAACACCGATTTCCGTTACATGCCAGCCTCACTCCCTGGAGCACAGGGGTACTATTAAGTTTTGTACTATGACTCTACACATGAGGAGTTACTACTCCGCACCACTGCCGAGATGCTCGAGGACAAGGACCGCAAAAATCGGGCCTTGCGTATGGAGCTTTTCCACACTCGTTCTGATCATTGGGCCACTTTGACTCGGTTTGCACCTACGGTGCAGGCAGGATACATGGACATCAGGGACCTGTACCCTGTGCGGCCTGGATTGCCAGATTGTATGGAGTGGCGCGATGTAGGAGGCATCACCCCTCCTCGTGGTCCCCGTCTGCCACCGCCTGTGGGACCAAGGCCACATCCGAGTCCCTATGGTTCACAGGCGCCGCAGGACCGTCTGTTCCCAGATGATCATGTTTCACTTCTAGGCTTTGGTGGCGACTTTTATGAGGATTACTATGGAGCCGTCTGAGCTAGTAGTAGTTTCACTAGTACTGTAATAGTTGTATTCTCCACAGTCCTGCGTGACCGTGGGAGACGACTTGGTGTGTATCACACTTCGGAGGTGTAGAAAAATAATGTATAGGAGCTTGGAATGCCTTCGATGAGATGTAATGTCTTTCACCGTAGTTGTACTCTAGCCTGGGCTTGTACTAAACTATGTACGGTGTGTATGACCAATGGTATATATGGCAGTTTCTATATTACCATGTCGTGCAATGAACATCTTAGCATTCCATGTTATCCATTACATTCTGCACTTCCTTGCCAAGTTTGTGCCATCCTTATCTAAACTGTTCTCTTGTTTTTCCTAGGATGGTCAACACCCGCAGCAACCCTGCTGCCCCGGAGCAGGGGGAAGCCAGTGCAGCTAGGGGTGAAAATCCGCCTCACCCACCTTCTCTGGCCGAAGTTATGCTGGAGGCGGAAAGAAACAAGCGTGAGACTAACTGTTTGCTAGAGCGGATTGAGCAGAACACTACACACCATCAGCGAAATGAGTTGGTGTCAATCAATGACTTTATCAAGTTGTACCCACCAAAGTTTAATCATTCCGTCGAGCCCCTCGACGCGGATGACTAGCTTCGCAGCATCACCCACAAGCTATGTTCTGCCAACGTAGCCGAAGCTGATAAGGTTACCTATGCTGCCTATCACCTCGAAGGCCCTACTAGCCTTTGGTGGGAAAACTTTGAGGCTATGCGCCCGGTCGGTCAAATCACTACTTGGGCTGAATTCAGTGAGGCTTTCCATGAGCACCACATCCTGGAAGGTCTCATAGATCGTAAGAGGGAAGAGTTGTGCAATTTCACCCAAGGAAGACTGACTGTGGATGCATATAGTCGTGAATTTGGGAATCTGGCATGATATGCTCCTGAAGAGGTATCCACCGACGCTAAGAAGTAGGCAAGGTTCCACAAGGGACTTAGCCCCGAGCTTCGCCATGATCTTCGTCTGCATGAGTGCACCTCCTTCCAGAAGTTGGTCAATAAAGCCATCAGTGCTGAGACAGGCCAGTTTGATTATGACGCTTCACGCAAGCACTCACGTGATTTTGGTTCTTCATCCGGCTCTGGATCTCAGAAGCGCCGGGTGTGGATTCCAAACACGGCACTGCCACCCAGGTTCATTCCGAGGCCACCTTTGAGGCGCCTCGCCCCAACCAGCAGTTTGCACTGCCTAAACCCTATGGTGGCCCCGCTGCTAATGCTGCTCCACGCCCCAATGTTGTGACATGTTTCAAGTGTGGAGAGCCGGGTCACTACAGCCGAGAGTGTCCTCAGAACAACAACCCCAATCAGTCTGGGAGGTCCGTTGGCCGTGGTAAGCCAGCGGGAAAGACATTCTACGCCAAGCCAGCCACCACTGCACATGGCCATGTCAACTATGTCTCAGCTGAGGAGGCTCATGAGGATCCGAACGTCGTCCTTGGTACGCTCCTTGTTAATTGCCATCCGGAATCTATTCTTTTCGATACTGGAGCATCTCATTCATTCATATCTGAGAACTATGCTCGATTGCATAACACGACATTCTGTGACATGCCCACTTCCATGGTAATTCAAACTCCAGGTTCCAAATGGCAAACTTCTAGAGTAAGCCATGGGAATGAAATTCTTGTCTATAGACTTGTCTTCCTTGCATCCTTAATAGCTCTCAAGTCCTCGGACATAAACATCATCTTGGGTATGGACTGGATGTCAGCTCATTATGCTAAAATTGATTGTGCCACTAGAACCGTTCAACTTACTAACCTATCGGGCAAGACAGTCAATGTCTTAACTTGAGTGGCCAAGCGCCAGCTTTACTCCCTAAATGCCAACCCCCTTCCAGACCTTGAATATATTCCGGTAGTCCGAGACTTTCCGGATGTCTTTCCAGAAGAACTACCAGGTGTTCCACCTGACAGGGATGTCGAGTTTGTGATAGACCTTGTTCTAGGAACCGTTCCAATTTCTAGAATACCCTATAAGATGGCACCCTTAGAACTAGCCAGCTTAAGAACCAACTTGGTGAGTCCTTGAAAAAGGGTTTCATCCGTCCTAGTTCCTCTCCTTGGGCTTGGCCCGTCCTCTTCGTCAAGAAGAAGGATGGAACGGATCGGATGGTTGTAGATTACCGACCTGTCAACTTGGTCACTATCAAGAACAAGTATCCGCTTCCCAAGATCAATGATTTGTATGATCAGCTCGCTGGATCTTCAGTCTTTTCCAAGATGGATTTGAGGTTGGGCTACCATCATATCAAAATCAGAAACGGGGACATTTCCAAAATGGCCTTTGTTACTCGCTATGGCCAATACGAGTACACCGTTATGTCCTTCGGGTTAACCAATGCTCCAGCCACCTTCTCTCGACTAATGAACTCGGTCTTCATGGAGTATTTGAATAAATTCATCGTAGTATACCTTGATGATATACTCATCTACTCCAAGAATGAAGAGGAACATGCCGAACATCTAAGGCTGGTATTGACGAAACTTCGAGAGCATCGCCTTTATGCCAAATTCTCAAGTGCGAATTTTGGTTACCATAAGTGACCTATCTAGGCCATGTAATCTCTGGTAAGGGTATTACTGTCAATCCCAAGCGAGTTCAAGCCGTCCTTGATTGGACTCCACCTGAAACGGTCAAGCAAGTTCGGAGCTTCCTTGGCTTAGCGAGTTATTGTCGCTGCTTCGTCGAGAATTTCTCCAAGGTTGCTAAACCTCTAACTGAACTCCTCAAGAAAGATAAAAAGTTCGAGTGGACCCCACAGTGCGAGTTCAGCTTTCAGGAACTGAAAAGACGCCTGACATCTGCTCCCGTACTGGTACCACCAGATTTCTCCAAGGACTTTATTATCTATTGCGACGCCTCGCGACAAGGACTAGGTTGCATACTCATGCAAGATCGTTAGGTAATTGCCTATGCTTCACGGCAATTACATCCACATGAGGAAAATTATCCCACACATGATCTAGAGCTTGCAGCCGTAGTCCATGCACTTAAAACATGGCGACATTACCTTCTCGGTAATCGTTGCGAGATCTTCACTGATCACCAAAGTCTGAAATATATCTTCACCCAACCACATTCGAATCTCAGGCAAAGACGTTGGGTCAAGTTGATCTCGGATTATGACTTAGGAATAACTTACACCCCGGGTGTCGGTGTCAAAATCGACGGATCTCGGGTAGGGGGTCCCAAACTGTGCGTCTAGGCCGGATGGTAACAGGAGGCAAGGGACACGAAGTTTTACCCAGGTTCGGGACCTCTCGATGGAGGTAAAACCCTACATCCTGCTTGATTAATATTGATGATATGGGTTGTACAAGAGTAGATCTACCACGAGATCGGAGAGGCTAAACCCTAGAAGCTAGCCTATGGTATGATTGTTGTTGTGTATGTTGTCCTACGGACTAAAACCCTCCGGTTTATATAGACACCGGAGAGGGTTAGGGTAACACAAAGTCGGTTACAATGGTAGGAGATCTGCATATCCGTATCGCCAAGCTTGCCTTCCACGCCAAGGAAAGTCCCTTCCGGACACGGGACGAAGTCTTCAATCTTGTATCTTCATAGTCCAGGAGTCCGGCTGAAGGTATAGTCCGGCCATCCAGACACCCCCTAATCCAGGACTCCCTCAGTAGCCCCCGAACCAGGCTTCAATGACGATGAGTCCGGCGCGCAGATTGTCTTCGGCATTGCAAGGCGGGTTCTCCTCCAAATTCTGTGTACCTGTTGAATAAAGTCCGGTTTCTTGTAGATGTTGCGCTCCTTGGCTTCTACGCCCAATAATGGCCGCTTCCCACATGTCAAATGAATATGAAAAGTCTGTGTGTTTTTTACATTCACACCCCTAGCCGCGTAAATGAGCTGACCTATTTAAGGAGACGAGGATTTAGATCCAAACCACATCTTCCCCCCTTCGCGAGTGTTCATCAGAGCGCATCCGACAAAGGTCCATTCCACCATGGCCAGCCGTCGCGACTCCTCCTCTCGCCCTTCCAGCCCTCAGCCTGGATATTGGGAGAGATGCTCCATCCCGCATAGCGAGCTAGTGACGCTCCAGACCAAGGGATTCCTTCCCCCGGCCTATATGGTCCCGGTTCGAGCCAGCCTTGCCGTCTATAATGGCGGAGAGCAAGCGGAGAGTGCCCCTAATCCCTCCAAAGGAGAGAGGGTCACTACTAGGAAAAGGGCTACTAATGGTGCACCAGTTTTGCCTACTAATGGCGCATCACTGGTGCGCCATTAGTATCACGCCACTAGTATTTTTACTAATGGCGCACCACTGGTGCGCCATTAGTATCTGGTATACTAATGGCGCACCACTGTTGCGCCATTAGTATAGGCCACGGAGCGCCATTAGTATAGGCCACTGGTGCGCCATTAGTATTTTTGAATTTTGAAGGCGGGAAAATAATAGTGGCGCACCGTCTAACCCCCACCATGCGCCATTGCTATTTTTGAATTTTGAATTTGGATCTGGATCATGATTTTTTTTGCCCATTTTTGCTTGTTTTTTGGCATGATATTATTTCAAATTTTGTTCCTGTTTTTGGATATTGTATGTTCTTTTGTCCTGTTCTTTTGCCGGAGAGGAGTTCGCCGGAGAGGAGGAGGAGGAGGTCACTGAAGAGGCGCTCGCCTACATCGCCGGACAAGAGGAGGAGGAGTTCACCGGAGAGGAGGAGGAGGAGGTCGTCGGAGAGGAGTTCACCGGAGCATCAGAGAGGAGGAAGGAGAAACCATGAGGGGATGGGAGGAGAGGAGGGAGGAGGAGCTCACCGGAGAGGAGGGAGGAGAAACCATAAGGGGAGGGGAGGGGAGGAGAGGAGGGAGGAGGAGGTCGGCGGAGAGGAGGAGGAGGAGGTCGCCGGAGCGGAGGAGGGTAGTATGGTGGAGGAGAGAAGGGAAGATGGAGTGGAGGAGTGGAGGAGATGGAGTGGAGGAGAGGTGGAGTGGAGGAGAGGTGGAGTGGAGGAGAAGAATGAAGAGGTAAGGAGGAGAGGACCATGCCCAACCATATATACGACATAGTAATGGCGCACCGCGGGCAGGTGTGCCATTACTAACTTTTTTTGATTTATTTTGAATTTTGAAGGCGGGAAGATACTAATGGCGCACCATGGGCAGGTGCGCCATTAGTAACTTTTTTTTATATTTTTTGACTTATTTTGAAATTTGAAGGCCGGAAGATAGTAATGGCGCACCATGGGTAGGTGCGCCATTAGTAAGTTTGAATTTTTTTGAATTTTTTTGCCTCTCCAGATCTTAAAAGCCCCGTATCTTTTTCATCCGAGTTCGTACGCAAAAGTTATGCCCATTTTACAAATTCTCGAGAGATTTCGCAAATAAAGTCAAAATTCATATTTGTAAATTTTCACAACAACTAGACCACATATCACATGGGAAACTTATTTTCTTTTATTTTTTTAACATTTC
>NC_041392.1:144091056-144194373 GCF_002162155.2 Triticum dicoccoides
AAAAATTAATTTTTTTACTAATGGCGCACCGTGGGAGTGGTGCGCCATTACTAGTATGGCGCACCACTCCCACGTGCGCCATTAGTAGTTTTGAAAAAAAATTAATTTTTTTTACTAATGGCGCACCGTGGGAGTGGTGCGCCATTAGTATTTGGACACTAATGGCGCACCAACACATGGTGCGCCATTAGTATATAGTAATGGCGCACCACATGTCTGGTGCGCCATTAGTGTCAATTCCATCTATAGCCCTTTTCCTAGTAGTGGGTGTGCCTCGTCCCTTATTTAATAAGGGGGCTTGGATTTCCAATCCATCCATTTCTCCGAGGGCTACTGGAGTTCTAAGGCCTCCAGCTACACAATCTCACGCCTGCCTCTGTATTGCATATCGCGGGCTTCGTAGCCCTCTGTGAGCTGTTTTTGGGTATCGAGGCTCATTTCGGGCTATGGAAGAGGTTATTCTGCCTTGTGCCCCGCTCTAAGGAGGGGTCAATGTATCAAGTGGGCGGAGCCGAAGTGTGGCGCATCGCTGGGACCAGATATCTGTCCGGAACCCCAAAGAAGGTGTCCGAAGACTGGCCCTCGGAATGGTTTTATATAGAAGACGTCCTGCTGTCGGATCCTGTCCGGATCGGCCTCGCTGAATTCGACAGTGCTCCCTTAAAGAAGCGCCTAAGCTGGCGTCCACGGAGCCCTCAGAGGGAAAGTGATAGGGACATCATTTACCTGCTGGGACAAATAAGATTGTTAGCCCATTCCGGACTAACCATAATCGGGGTTATGGCCGAATGCATTATGCGGGGGGTGCAACCGCTTCAGTATAGAAGTCACCCCATGTGGGACTTCAACGGGGAGGACGACACCACCCGCTATGGCCGTAAGGGGCCGAATTCAGCTGCCGCTCTACTAAAGATCGTGTTCACTTTGTATAAGGGAGAAGAGGAGGAATTTCTCCGCATCAACCCACAGGGCGGATTTTCTATGCATAATCCCCCAAGCTGGGTAAGTGGTCGTATTTACTTGCCCATCTGTTTTGCATTCCCATTGTTAAATATTCAGTCTGACGACTTCAACGCAGGAACTGCGCCGGGCTATTAAGGAAATAAGCAGCCCTCCTCCACAACCCGAGGACCCAGGACGGTCCCTCGACCCGGCCTCTTAAGAGGATCCGGACATATCTGTGGAGTTGATTGATGGAGTGTTCCATCAATTGAGCAAGGACAATGCCTTTGTGGCCATTACGGCCGATTACCCAGGGCTAATCCCGGCTTCCCAGGTAACTGAGATCGAAGCCCCAGTACCCCGAATAGGTGCCCGCCCTCTCATGTTTTCAGTTTCTTGATTGCAACCGAACTTTGCAGGGGAGGTTTTTAAAGTGGAAGGCCGAACCTGCGGCGACAAGACAACGAGGGGCCGCAGGGCCCTGTGGGCAGAATAGAAGTGCAGTCCGGACCGAGGCGTCAGCGCAAAGGTATGGCGCGCCCCCTTATCCGAGGTGTTATACCTTTGAGGCACATTGACACTCATACTCTCTTCAGGACAAAGAGACCTTGCCGGACTATATCCGGAGAGGCTGCCAATCGCGCCTCCACCAGCCAGGCTCCAAAGCCTGGTCCGGAGGCAGAGGCGAACACAAGGCGCGCGCCAGACGCTCCTCCGACGGAGGATGTGGACGGGTTGTCTGCCACCAACTCTGAGGTGGAGAGTGCCATGAACCACAGGCGTCGCTGGACAATTCTTCGCGATGCTTGTTTCTCCCAAGGGGCATTAGATGCCTTCAACTCGGGAGATGCGTACCTCCGTGCCGCTCAAAATGGTCTAGCCAGAGCCACTAAGCAATATGTAAAAGACATACGGGTAAGAAAATTTTGGTAATTATATATATATATACCAGTAGCCCCCGAGACTTGAAACAGTTAGAATAACTGATTTAAGGATCATTTGTTACGCAGGTTCTTACAGAAAAGAATTCCCTACTGTCCAAGGAGCTGGAAGAGTGCAAAGCCCAACTTGAGGCCGCACTAGCCGCGGCAGGGGAGCCCAAGGAGACCCCCTCTAGTAATATACACTTCGAAAGATAAGTATTTTGCGAAGCACGACATGGGTGCGAATATGACAAATGAAATTGCAGATGGCGCCGGATTGAATCCGGAAAGGCAACACCTCCTACGCTAGCTAAAGGCTGGTGAGAAGGTGCTGACAAAGGTGAGGCGGGAGAAGAACGATATCCAAGATGCCAACACCAAGCTGGGCGTCGAGTTGAAAGATGTTCGTGCCCAGCTGTCAGACTCCGTGAAGGAGAATCAGTGGCTTCGGCGCGGCATATTTAGTAAGTGCTTGAATGAACCTTTGAAAGAAAGTTCGGCGGGGAAGTCGACTAACAGAGCAATGTTTGTATGTGTGCTAACAGGTCGTCCTGCAGAGGAGATGCCCGGTTCTACGTGTGACCTTCCTCCCGAGCTCTCGCAACTGCTCAATCGAGTTCGGCAGGCGATGCAAGGCGTCGCCCAGGCCCTGTGGCCATCCGTCTCCATGCCCGAAAGTCTTGGAGAGCTTGCGGAGAAGCTAAAGGGAGCACGGCGGCGCTTCCGATTGTGGAAGATATCAGCCTGCCATCAAGGCGCTAGGGAGGCCTGGGCCATGGTGAAGACGCGGTATGCAAAGGCTGACCCCAACCACATGGCCGAGGTCGGGCCTGTAGGGCCCGATGGGAAGGAGATCCCTGTAAGCTTAGTATACGGCCAAGTAGAGTTGGCCGCAAAGTATTCCCAGTAGGACTGTAAATTAGACAGCCTGTTAGATGGTATTGAAGAGGAATACAATCAGTCAAAATGACTATGTAATTTAATTGACATTTATAATGCCTTCTAGCCGGATTGTAGATCATTTGTCATGGCCGACCTTTTCGCTTCAGCCTCAGGACCTGACGGTCCGGAGTGTGTCTGAATTCCCATGCGGTTATATAGGAACCGGGGAATGCATGGAGACCAGGCGTAGGGGTCATTAGTGTGTTAACAGACAAGTGCCCAACTAGTTATGTTATATTACATGGTTAGTAAGAAACATCTTCCAGGGAGAATAGTTCCGTTAGGGGTTCCTTTCCCTGGGAGGCATGCCATAAGGTGCATGTCCATGCTGCGAAAAGAAATGCAGGAAAAACATCTGGGGGCATATAGATAAAAATAAAAAAAAAGATCATCTTTAGTTCACTGACCGAATATTCCCTTAAGAACGCTAGCTTTTGGCTTCACCTAGTCTGAGGTACACGTCCGGCTGACCCGGCAGTAACAATCGCAAAGGTGCTCCCTTTACCACCTAGCCGAACAATCGGGAACATAGGGGTAAGCACAGGAGCCAGGCAACCCAGCTTGGCCAAAACTTAAGTCATATCGATGCATATAATGGTGAATAAAAGGTACATGCGGAAGTGTGACACATGTGTTGGGCATGAAGCCCGTATGAATAAGCTTCTGTTTAAAGAAGCCCCCTGGTTTAATGAGCGCGGATAGCGTGTCACTTTATGAGCCTTTAAAGGCTATAAGAGAGAGAGAGAGAGAGAGAGAGAGAGAGAGAGAGAAGAGAAATGTAATACAGAAAATATATAAAAAATGGACAGAGGAAGGAGACGAACACAGAGTCCGGTGCTAGGCGTAGAATCTTCGGAGACGGGCTGCGTTCCATGGGTTCGGCTCGAGTAGGTTATCCGATGCATCCCGCAGGCGGTACGCTCCACCAGTCAGGACTTGGTCAATTATGAAGGGACCTTCCCACTTGGGCTTGAGTTTGTCCTTTTTGTTGTCTAGTAGTCGTAGGACTAATTCGCCAACGTTGTAATTTTTGGACCGTGCTTCTCTACTTTGGTATCTTCGAGCCTGCTGTTGATAGAATGCGGACCGGGCTTTTGCCACGTCACGCTCCTCCTCCAATGCGTCCAAGCTGTCCTGCCGATCGAGCTCGGCTTCTCTTTCTTCATACATGCGCACTTGAGGTGAGTCATGAATTATGTCGCAAGGCAAAACTGCCTCTGCGCCGTAAAGAATGGTGTGTATCCGGTGGTGCGATTCGGCGTGGTCCGCAGCCCCCAGAGTATGGAGTCGAGCTCCTCTACCCAGTGCGTGTTAGATTCCTCGAGGGACCACACTAATCTGGGTTTGATGCCGCTCATGATAAGACCATTTGCACGTTTGACTTGGCCGTTAGTTTGTGGGTGATAGACGGAAGCATAATCGAGCTTGATGCCCATGTTTTTGCACCAGAGTTTTACCTTGTCGGCCGTGAAGTTCTTGCCATTATCAGTGATGATGCTATGGGGGACGCCATAACGGTGTACAACCCCGGATATAAAGTCTATTACCGGTCCCGATTCGGCTGTCTTAACAGGCTTGGCTTCTATCCATTTGGTTAACTTATCCACCATGACCAGTAAGTATTTTTGCTTGTGGGTTCCTCCTTTAAGGGGTCCAACCATGTCAAGCCCCCAGACCACGAAGGGCCAGGTAATGGGGATAGTTTGGAGGAAGGTTAGTGGCATATGGCTTTGGTTTGCAAAAAGCTGGCAACCGGTGCATCGTTGGACCAAGTCCTGAGCGTTTGCCCAGGCCATCGGCCAATAAAAGCCTGTACGGAAGGCCTTGCTTACAAGGGACCGAGCTGCAGCGTGATGACCGCTGAGTCCGGCATGAATTTCAGCCAGGAGGTTACGCCCCTCCTCTTCAGAGATGCACCTTTGAAGGACTCCGGTAGTGCTTTTCTTATAAAGCTCTCCTTCGTGGACTCTGTAGGCTTTGGATCGCCGCACTATGTAGCGTGCCTCATTTTGGTCCTCGGGGAGTTCCTGCCTAGTAAGGTACGCGAGGAATGTTTTTGTCCACGGGGCGATTACGGCCATTATTACGTGGGCTGAAGGTGTTATTTCATTGGCAGAGCCTCCGATTGTGTCAGAATGTTCGGTGTCAGGCAGTGCGGTTGGGTCTGGGCTGTTATTGTTCGGCTCCCCTTCCCATACTACGGATGGCTTGAACAGCCTTTCCAAGAAGATGTTGGGGGGGGGGGACTACATCGCGTTTTGCGCCGATGCGTGCTAGGACATTTGCCGCCTGATTATTTTCCTGGGCTATATGGTGAAATTCAAGCCCCTCGAACCGAGCTGACATTTTTAGGACGGCGTTGCGGTAAGCTGCCATTTTTGGATCCTTGGCATCGAAGTCTCCATTTATTTGGGATATTACGAGGTTCAAGTCCCCGCGCACCTCTAGGCATTGAATGCCCATGGATACTGCCATCCGGAGACCATGTAAAAGGGCCTCATATTCGGCTGCATTGTTGGAGTCTGTGTACATAATCTGGAGTACGTATTGAACTATGTATCCTGTGGGGGACATCAAAACGACGCCAGCCCCCAGTCCGGCCAACATCTTGGAGCCTTCGAAATGTATGATCCAATTTGAATATGTGCCGTACTCTTTAGGGAGTTCGGGCTCCGTCCATTCTGCGACGAAGTCGGCCAAGACTTGCGACTTGATGGCTCGCCGTGGCTTATAAGTTATGTCAAACGGGAGGAGCTCAATGGCCCATTTTGCAATCCGGCCTGTTGCGTCACGGTTGTTTATAATATCATTAAGTGGTACTTTCGAGGCTACTGTTATTGAACACTCTTGAAAGTAGTGTCGTAGCTTCCGAGACGCCATGAATACTGCATACGCAATCTTTTGATAATGCGGGCACCATGATTTGCAGGGAGTGAGGACAGTGGACACATAATAGACCGGCTTTTGAAGGGGGAATTTGTGTCCGTCCGCTTCTCGTTCGACGACGAGCACTGCGCTTACAACCTGATGTGTTGCTGCAATGTATAATAGCATTGGTTCGCCAATGTTTGGCGCGGCCAAGACTGGGTTTGTTGCCAGTATGGCTTTTATTTTGTCGAGTCTGGCCGTGGCTACATCCGTCCATTTGAAGTGTTTGGTGCACCGAAGGAGGCGGTAAAGGGGTAGGGCCTTTTCTCCCAAGCGGGAGATAAAGCGGCTTAGAGCCGCCACGCATCCGGTTAACTTTTGTATTTGTTTGAGGTCCTTTGGGATATCCAGCTGCGACAGAGCTCGGATCTTGGCTGGATTTGCTTCAATTCCTCTACCAGATACAATGAAGCCCAAGAGCTTTCCGGCTGGAACGCCGAAAACACATTTTTCTGGGTTGAGCTTGATGTCGTATGTTCGGAGGTTATCAAATGTGAGCCTCAAGTCGTCTACTAGAGATTCAACATGTCTTGTTTTGACGACCACATCATCTACATATGCCTCCACTGTTTTGCCGATCTAGCTTGCCAGACATGTCTGAATCATGCGATGATATGTTGCGCCGGCGTTTTTGAGCCCGAAGGGCATCGTGTTGAAGCAGAATGGGCCGTATGGTGTGATAAATGCCGTTGCGGCTTGGTCTGGTTCTGCCATCTTGATTTGAAGGTAGCCGGAATATGCGTCGAGGAAACACAACGAATCGTGTCCTGCGGTAGCGTCGATAATTTGATCAATGCGGGGGAGGGGGAAGGGATCCTTTGGGCAAGCCTTGTTAAGGTCTTTAAAATCAACACACAGGCGCCAGGATTTGTCCTTCTTTGGTACCATCACCAGGTTTGCTAGCTAGTCCGGATGTTTTATATCTCTGATGAATCCGGCCTTCAATAGCTTTGCTAGCTCCTCTCCCATGGCCTGTCTCTTAGGTTCAGAAAAACGCCGAAGAGCCTGTTTGACAGGTTTGAATCCTGTTTGGGTATTTAAGCTGTGCTCGGCCAGCCTACGTGGGATTCTTGGCATGTCTGACGGGTGCCAGGCGAAAATGTCCCAGTTCTCTCGTAGGAACTCTCGTAGTGCGGCGTCTACATCAGGGTTTAACTGTGCCCCGATGGAAGCTGTTTTATTGGGGTCCGTTGGATGGACTTGGAATTTGACTATTTCGTCCGCCGGTTTAAAGGGGGTGGACTTGGATCTTTTGTCTAGTACCACATCATCCCTATTCACCGTAGAGCGCAGCGCAGTCAGTTCCTCAGCCGCTAGGGCTTTGGATAGTGCCTCGAGGGCCAGTGCAGCTGTCTTGTTTTCGGCGCGGAGTGCTATGTCCGGATCACTAGCGAGAGTGATGATCCCGTTAGGCCCGGGCATCTTGAGCTTCATGTACCCGTAATGGGGTATTGCTTGGAAGATTGTAAACGCTTCCCGCCCTAGCAGAGCGTGATAACCGCTGTTGAACGGAGCCACATGGAACGTGACTTCTTCGGACCTGTAATTATCCGGCGTGTCGAACACCACATCTAGTGTGATTTTTCCTGTACAGCGCGCTTCCCGACTGGGGATTATTCCTCTAAAGGTTGTGCTGCTTCGCTCAATGCGGTTCTAGTCTATTTCCATTTTTTGAAGGGTTTCCTCATAAATGAGGTCCAATCCGCTACCTCCGTCCATGAGTACCTTGGTAAGACGAAAGACGTCCACTATTGGAATGAGGACCAATGCGGCTGGTGCTCGGGCTGTTTGGAATTTAGGTTCATCACTGGCGTTAAAGGTAATAGCCGTGTCACTCCATGGGTTTATTGTTGCTATTTGGTAGACTTCGGCAAGGCTGCGGAGTGTCCTTTTTCGCATATTATTTGATGCGAAGGTCTCGAAGACTGTTAATACCGTATTGGTGTCTCTGGGGTGGCTTTCTGTGGCCTCCGGAATTAGGAGATTTTCACCAATTTTGGCCACCTGCCGGAGTATCCAACATGCTCTGAGGCTGTGAGTTGGTGTGGCGTCCTCTGTATTGTGAATTTTACAGGGTCCGTTAAGCCATCCTTCCAGTACGGTTCCATGCCCTTTAGAGGGTTTTTGCTTTTTAGTGCTTGACCCGGGTGTCTGGTGATGATGCACCCTTTTATTTCGGACTAGGTTTGTATTCAGGGCCGGATTGTCCCAAATATTTATTTCGGTTTTCCAGGCGCTTTCCATCGCCCAGTGCTTTCGTAAAATGGACGCCAAGTCAGCGAAGCATGTAATATCACGGCGACTTATGGTGTTGAGTATTCCCTTATTCGTGCAATTATTGCAGAAGATTGAGATCGCGTCTTCCTCGCGGTAGTCCCTTAGCCTGATCTTAACCAGGAGGAATCTGGCCCAGTAATGATGTACTGTTTCATCAGGTTCTTGCCTGATTTTGGATAGATCGCTTATGTTGGGGTAGGTAGGTGGAATTAAATCCGAAGCCTCACCCCATCTGAGGCTCAGAGGCCGAGGAATTTCCGAACTCGAAAATTTGGATTCCTGGATGTTGTCCAATGAATCCAGCCCGTCGCCTGACTCTAAGTTTAGGTCTTGAGTGATATCCTCCCCTCTGCGGGTATCCGGCTTGGAGGGATCGGGAATCCGGACGTAGCGAGTCCTTAAGATAGATGAAGGGTCGCCGCACTGTCCCTCTACCACGGCCACGTGATGGGTGACTTGGGGAGAGTTAATCTCTCTCAGATCGGGTTTAGGCCCAATCAGGTCGTAAACCGTAGCGACTCCCAGGGCAGCGAAGAGATCCAAGAGCTCGTTTATGGAGGAGAGCTCCATTGGATCTAACTGCTCGGTGAGTTCCGAGCTAACATGGAGATTGTTTTCGATGGCTCGAGAGGTCATCGTCGGTGCAGAAGCCGAACAGGCGGTCATAAGAAAACCACCTAGCCGGAGGGTTTGGCCGACAGCCAAAGCTCCCTTAGCAATGGTGCCGTCTTTAAAGACGGGGCGAGGCATCCTTCCTGATGGCGACGACACAGAGGAACTCTCAATGAAAGCACCAATGTCGGTGTCAAAACCGGCGGATCTCGGGTAGGGGGTCCCGAACTGTGCGTCTAGGCCGGATGGTAACAGGAGGCAAGGGACATGAAGTTTTACCCAGGTTCGGGCCCTCTCGATGGAGGTAAAACCCTATGTCCTACTTGATTAATATTGATGATATGGGTTGTACAAGAGTAGATCTACCACGAGATCGGAGAGGCTAAACCCTAGAAGCTAGCCTATGGTATGATTGTTGTTGTGTATGTTGTCCTACGGACTAAAACCCTCTAGTTTATATAGACACCGGAGAGGGTTAGGGTTACACAAAGTCGGTTACAATGGTAGGAGATATTTATATCTGTATCGCCAAGCTTGCCTTCCACGCCAAGGAAAGTCCCTTCCGGACACGGGACGAAGTCTTCAATCTTGTATCTTCATAGTCCAGGAGTCCGGCTGAAGGTATAGTCCGGCCATCCGGACACCCCCTAATCCAGGACTCCCTCACCGGGCAAAGCCAATGTCATGGCTGATGCGCTAAGTCGTAATTCTTATTGTAACAACCTGATGTTACAACAAAGTCAACCACTTCTCCATGAGGAATTTCGTAAGCTTAACCTTCACATTGTTCCTCAAGGATTCCTATCCACCCTGGTGGCGAAACCTACCCTTACGGATCAGATCATCAAGGCACAGAAGGTAGATCCGGGAATCTCCCGTATTAAGAGACACATTAAGAAAGGAGTTGTGAATTGTTTCTCCGTTGATGATCAAGGTGTCGTATACTTTGGAAACCGCTTAGTGGTTCCCAAAGCACCAAACCTAAGGTGGCTGATTCTTAAGGAAGCTCATGAATCCCCTCTCACCATTCATCCCGGTAGTACTAAAATGTATCAAGACCTACGCCAGAGGTTTTGGTGGACTAGGATGAAGAGAGAAATTGCTCAATACATTGCTAGTTGCGATGTCTGTCGTCGTATTAAAGCAGAGCATCAATGTCCTGCTGGCACCCTTCAACCGTTGGCTATTCCTGAATGGAAATGGGATAAAATCAGTATGGATTTCATTACTGGGTTTCCCAGGACCAAGAGAGGGAATAATGCCATCTTCATCGTGATCGATCGTCTTTCCAAGGTGGCCCACTTTCTACCCGTTCGTGAGAGTATCACCGCTAGCCAGCTAGCTGATTTATACATCTCCCAAATAGTGTCTCTTCATGGTGTCCCATTGGAAATTAACTCAGACCGTGGGAGTCTCTTCACCTCTTGATTTTGGGAAAGTTTCCAAAATGCTATGGGAACTCGTCTCTCTTTTAGCACTGCCTTCCACCCCCAATCAAGTGGTCAAGTAGAGCGAGTAAATCAAATTCTGGAAGATATGCTCCGAACTTCTGTCATCTCATTCGGAATGGATTGGGAGAAATGCCTTCCATTCGCGGAGTTTGCTTATAACAATAGTTATCAACCTATCTTGGGCAAGGCTCCTTCCGAAGTTCTCTATGGACGAAAATGTCGAACGCCTCTTAACTGGTCAGAAATCGGGGAAAGACAACTCTTTGGCCCAGATATGATTCAGGAAGCAGAAGAGCAGGTTTGCGTTATTCTTGAGAAATTGAAAACAGCCCAATCTCGTCCAAAGAGCCAATATGATCGTAAACATAAGCTCATGACTTATGAATTCGGCGAGAAGGCTTACCTTCGGGTTACTCCGTTAAAGGGAACCCATCGATTCGGTATCAAAGGCAAATTGGCTCCTTGTTACATTGGACCCTTTCGCATTCTTGCCAAACGAGGAGAAGTTGCCTATCAATTGGAAATACCTCCGCATCTTTCCAGAGTTCACGATGTCTTCCACGTTTCTCAACTCAGGCGTTGCTTCGCGGATCCTATCCATGGAGTGGACCACGAAACGCTTGATCTACAAGATAATCTTTCATATCGGGAATATCCCATTCGTATCCTTGATCAAGCCGAGCATACCACTCGACGCCATAACATCAAGTTTCTCAAGGTTCAATGGTCACACCATTTCAAAAAGGAAGCCACTTGGGAAAGGAAGGATCGTCTTCGACTCAAGTACCCCACCTTCTTCCCAACAGATCCTAAATCTCGGGACAAGATTCTTTTGAGTGGGGGTGAGTTGTCACACCCTAGCAAGTTCATGCATTAGAGTGATTACATCATGTTTAAATTTCCCAGAAATATGAAATGGGGATGATAGAACCCCCAGCACCCCCCCTGGAACAACTAGGGTTTACTAAAAACTTTTTCAATGAACCCGAAATGCCCTTCTAAAAAGTCCACCCTTTTTGTTTTGGGTTAAAACCTTTGACAAAAATGGTGAACATTTTTCTAGGACATCTTAAGGTCATTGGATTAATTTATATAGTATTTGCATTTGGGCATTTAAATGCTATAAAATATTTTTAATGCTCATATAATCATAAACTAAAATGTTTACTGTTGGATATATTCTAAGCAGTAGCCATGATTAATTTTATGATTTTTGGAAATGCCCTGGCATTTTTAATAAAGCCCTAAAGTTACAGAAATAATAGAAAATAAATAAAAACAGAAAAAGAGAGGGATAGGAACTAACCTGGCAGCCCACTGGCTGGCCCAGCCCAGTAGGCCCAGATGCCAGTCGTCCCCAACCTCCTGCCAGTGGGCAGGAGGGCGCGTGCCGTCGCGCGCTGACCATGCGCCCCGGCCACCTCCTGCTTGCCGCTCCCCCTCGATGCCTGGATGCCTCTCGGAGACGCCACGCACCCCCGTGGATCTCTCTCACTCTCTCCCGGCCTATTCCCCCTCCTCTGCTCTCTCTCCCGTGCAGCCCGAGCGGAGCTCGTCGCTGCCGACGCCGTTTGCCATGGCTACCGTGCTCCCGTCGCCTCCCCGCGCTGTCCACAGCCTCCGCCATCGTCCGACGTTCCGCCCCACCCTGGCCCCGAGCGCTGGGACGGCCTGCATCGCCGGCTGCCTCGTCTTCTTCTTCCTCAGCCGCCGAGGACCGCCACTGTCGATTCATCGCCGTTAGGTCTTCCCCGAGCCCACTGAGTAGCTCGTCGCAACCACCGTGAGCCACTGAACTTTCTCCCCCTCTCCGTTTTCCCCCTTGTGTTCCATAGCAACCACACCATGCTCACCAGTACGGGCCGCCGCCTGTGCTCGCCGCCGACGAGTCTCCGGCCATCAAATTGTCCGGTCGTCGTGTGCAGCTTCCTCCCCGTGTTGCACAGAGCACGTACGTGCCCCGCATGAGCTACCACAGCCGTCACAATGACGACCCCGACCTCACCCGAGCCCCGGCGACCGCCAAGGTCGACGCCCGCGACGACTCCGGCCACCCCAGGCCCAACCACCTACCCCACTCGACGCGGACGAGTGCCCGCGTCACGTAGATGCCCTCCGCTGGCCAAATGGTCGCCGGAGGAGGAGACCCGCTCCCCTCCGCCGTCCCAGGCCTTGCCGGCGATGAGCCCCGGGTCAACTCCGGCGAGTTTGACCCGGGTTGACCCCAGTTTGACCCCGCCCGAGTCAATGACATGTGGGGCCGGCTCCTAACTAATTAGTTTAGTTTTCAATTAGTGCTAATCAATCTGTTAGAGGTTAATGACCTCGTTAACTAACTCTATCTCACTGACATGTGGGCCCAGGGCCTAACTAACCTAGTTTAGTGCTAACTAAACACTAACTAACTCCGTTAGTTAGCTGAGACACTAACAGATGGGGCCCACCAGTCAGGATTGACCTGGGCTGGCGCCTTTGACCCGCTGACGTCACAGTGCCGCAGTGCTGACGCAGTTAATTATCTTCTGGATTTATTCTTATATAGGAAATTCCAGAAAATAGTCAAAACTTCTAAAAATCATAGAAAATCAACCATAGCTCCAAATCAAACAAATTATATATGAAACATGATCAGAAAAATTCAATCTTTCCATCTGTAATGGTTTCATGCATGACAAAACACTTTAACCTTGCAGTTTAGGTGAAACAAGCTAATACATTTATAATGCATAAGAACTTAAGCTTCCATTTGAATCTTTGATTCAAATGGACCCATTTCAACTTGTTTCACATTGCATTAGGCAGGAAACCTCATATTGCCATGTCATAGCATGCATCATATTGTTGCATATTGCCATGTGATGAATGTGTTATGTGGTGTCCTTCGTGGTAGGTTCTGCCTCCGAGGATAATTCCGAGTATCCAGCTGAAGGGAAGTACCCTACTACCACTCCATCAGGAAAGCAGCCCCATTGATCATATCGACACAATCCCATGTTCTCGCCTCTGCTCTCATTTATTGCATTAAGACAACAACGTTTCGAACTGCTGTGTGCTACGGTAGTTGAACCCTTATCCTCTACATGACCTGTCATTGCCACAGTAACTAGATGAAAGCCACTAGCATGTGTAGGAGTTGATTGAGCCATGTATGTGTTTCCTACCTTGCTATGCCTGCTATGCATCGAGTTGTGTTAGGTCTGGTTCATCTGGGTGATGGGCTAGAGTGATATGCTTACGTCGGTAATGTGAGGGATGTGTTGAACATGATTTGGTAAACGTATCGATGAGAGGCCATGTAGGAGTACATGGTGGGTTGTTTCATTGAGGCCGTCCCTAAGAACTGAGATCTGTATGTGTGATTTAAGCATTAGTTACTACCATACATTGGGCCCGAAACCAATGGACCCTCCCGGCTTCTTAATCACCCTAGTATTCTGTCCAGGAGTTGCAACTAGTTTCTTGTGTTTGTAGGTTATGTGTTGGCGGTCATGCGTAGTGCTGACCCTAGGGGTGGGCTATGATGCGGTAGATACACAGTGGCACGGTGTACCGAGTCACCCGTTTGGTGTCTCGGGAACCTTGTTGACATCGTTCGGGGCAGTACGTGGAAACCTTGGCCGGACTCCCTGCGGATGGAACCTGGATAGGCGATAAACCTGGACTAGAGACTTGAGTGTTTAGGTAGGCCGTGGCCGACACCCTCGTTGGGCTTCCGCTTGAAGGTTGTCGAGTACATGTCGTGTAAACGACGGTACGTGGTGAGAGCGTGTATGAAGAAGTACACCCCTGCAGGGTTAACATCATCTATTCGAATAGCCGTGTCCATGGTAAAGGACTACTTGGTCGCCTATACAGTTCATAGACAAGTTAATGGTTACTACTAAAAGACTCAAGATAAGTGTGAGTACCCAGGATGGCCCTCTTGTAGGATGACGAGGGAGGATCCCCGGTAGAGTATTATGTTGGTGATTAGTGGACTCGTGTGCGAAAACTATTTTACTAGTGGTGTCTCATAGGATAGCTTAGCCAAGAGTCAAAGCTGGCTTGCTGCAATAACTCCACCACTTTCTTGAGAATGAGCATGTATAGTAGGTTCTGTTGTAAGACTTGCTGAGTACCTTTGTACTCATGTTGCTTTAATTACTGTTTTCAGACGACAACAGCGCCCCCTCCGATGGGTTTTATGTAGACCTCGACGTCGATGAGTAACTTGCCACCCAGGTGGTGATCCTGGCCATGGAGGGCCCTATGTAGATAGTCAGGCTTCGACAAGCCTTCTTTCTTTCTAGTGTCTGTACTCAGACTATTTGCTTCCGCATGTGCTTGTATGCTTGTATGCTTGTATGACTTGAGTGTCGGGTCATGTGACCCCTACCTGTATGAACATGTTATGTATGGCTCTCTAGAGCCTTTAAATAATGTACTTGAGTTGTAGAGTTTTGTTGTGATGCCATGTTGTATTTGCACATATCGAGCATATTGTGTGTATGATTGAAATGCTAGGTATGTGTGGGATCTGACAATCTAGTTGTTTATCCTTGGCAGCCTCTCTTATGGGGAAATGTAGTCTAGTGCTCCTTGAGCCATAGTAGTCCACTACAGCCCGGTTCACCGGAGTCCTGCTAGCCCAGCACTACTGCTCAGGACACTTGACCGGCCGGCATGTATTTCACTTCATTCCTATGTCTGTCCCTTCGGGGAAATGTCACGCGGTGACATCCGGAGTCCGGCCTAGCCTGCTACAGCCCGGGTTCCCCGGAGTCCTGTTAGCGCAGTGCTACAGCCCGGATTCACTCGCTGATGACCGACATGCTCGATGTGATTCACGTATGCCTGTCCCCATAGGTTAGTGCCGCTTTGGGTTCACGACTAGCCATGTCAGCCCGGGTTCTCTGTCATATGGATGCTAGCGACACTATCATATATGTGAGACAAAAGGCGCAAACGGTCTCGGGCCATGGTAAGGCGACACCCATGGGGATACCGTGTGTGAGGCCGCAATGTGATATGAGGTGTTACCGGCTAGATCAATGTGACTTGGAATCAGGGTCCTGACAGCTCATTATAATGTGCAAGGGAAATCAAGTCATCACAATTTTTGGAACGATTAGATCATGAAACAATTTGCATCGGATAGTTAAATGACCACGTTCATTACAAAGCTCACAAGTATGGCCAAGAAAATTTAAATCTTCAGCACAAACATCTAGCCTTTCTTGCAAACAATTTAGTTTCTAAGTACTTATACCTCTTGCAATATATATCTTCCCTATTTGGTGTGTACTTGCAAACCCAATGCACTCCACAAAAATTGACATGTTTGTAGGAGACATTTTCATCATAACTAGTGCAATCATCATTAGTATCATAGATATTCAAAGAATTCGTACTAACAACATTGCAATCATGCTCATCTTTTACATATTTTATGCCAAGCATTCTATGTAATTCTTCTTCTAGCATTTGAGCATAATTTTCCTTTCCATCATACTCACGAAAGATATTAAAAAGATGAAGCGTATGAGGTAGACTCAATTCCATTTTTTTAAAGTTTTCTTTTATAGACTAAACTAGTGATAAAATAAGAAACTAAAAGACTCGATTGCAAGATCTAAAGATATACCTTCAAGCGCTAACCTCCCCGGCAACGTCGCCAGAAAAGAGCTTGATGTCTACTACACGACCTTCTTCTTGTAGACGTTCTTGGGCATCCAAGTGCAGAGGTTTGTAGGACAGTAGCAAATTTCCCTCAAGTGGATGACCTAAGGTTTATCAATCCGTGGGAGGTGTAGGATGAAGATGGTCTCTCTCAAGCAACCCTGCAACCAAATAACAAAGAGTCTATTGTGTCCCCAACACACCCAATACAATGGTAAATTGTATAGGTGCACTAGTTCGGCGAAGAGATGGTGATACAAGTGCAATATGGATAGTAGATAATGGTTTTTGTAATCTGAAAATATAAAAACAGCAAGGTAACTAATGATAAAAGTGAGCATAAACGGTATTGCAATGATAGGAAACAAGGCCTAGGGTTCATACTTTCACTAGTGCAAGTCCTCTCAACAATAATAACATAATTGGATCACATAACTATCCCTCAACATGCAACAAAGAGTCACTCCAAAGTCACTAATAGTGGAGAACGAATGAAGAGATTATGGTAGGGTACAAAACCACCTCAAAGTTATTCTTTCCAATCAATCCGTTGGACTATTCCTATAAGTGTCACAAACAGCCCTAGTGTTCGTACTAGAATAACACCTTAAGACACAAATCAGCCAAAACCCTAATGTCACCTAGATACTCCAATGTCACCTCAAGTGTCCGTGGGTATGATTATACGATATGCATCACACAATCTCAGATCATCTATTCAACCAACACATAGGACCTCAAAGAGTGCCCCAAAGTTTCTACCGGAGAATCACGACGAAAACGTGTTCCAACCCCTATGAATAGGCTCATGGGCGGAACCCGCAAGTTGGTCACCAAAACATACATCAAGTGAATCACGTGATATCCCATTGTCACCACAGATAGGCACGGCAAGACATACATCAAGTGTTCTCAAATCTTTAAAGACTCAATCCTATAAGATAACTTCAAACGGGAAAATCAATCCATTACAAGAGAATTGAGGGGGGAAGAAACATCATAGGATCCAACTATAATATCAAAGCTCGCGATACATCAAGATTGTACCACGTCAAGAACACGAGAAGAGAGAGAGATCAAACACATAGCTACTGGTACATATCCTCAGCCCCGAGGGAGAACTACTCCCTCCTCGTCATGGAGAGCACCGGGATGATGAAGATGGCCACCGGAGAGGGATTGCCCCCTCCGGCAGGGTGCCAGAATGGGTCTAGATTGGTTTTCGGTGGCTACGGAGGCTTCTGGCGGCGGAACTCCCAATCTATTATGCTCCCCGATCGTTTTAGGGTATATGGAGATATATAGGAGGAAGAAGTGCGTTAGGGGGGCCACGAGGGGCCCATGAGGGTGGAGGGCATGCCCTAGGGGGGTGGGCGCGCTCCCTACCTCGTGGCTCCCTCGTTTATTTCCTGACGTGCAATCCAAGTTTATCAGGTTGCTTCTGATCCAAAAATAAGTTCCGTGAAGTTTCAGGTCATTTGGACTCTGTTTGATTTTCCTTTTCTTCAAAACCCTAAAATATGCAAAAAAAAATAGAAACTAGCACTGGGCTTTGGGTTAACATATAAATGCATATAAAACATCCAAGGTTGATAATATAATAGCATGGAACAATCAAAAATTCTAGATACATTGGAGACGTATCAGGCTCCTCCTCGTCATCGCTATGCAGCCCCTTTTCTTGTTTTTGGCATTCAACTTGCTGGCCTGTTTGAGCACCCAGCATTCTCTGTTGGAGTGGTTGGCTGGTTTATCGGGGGTGCCATGAATTTGACACGAATGATCAAGTATGCAGTCCAAGCTAGACGGTCCCGGATTGCTTCTTTAGAATGGCTTTTTCCGCTGACCGGATTTAGGGCCGCTTAATCCGGCATTAACTGTCGTGTCTTCAGGGTTGTCACCGTGTCGGGGAAACTGACCCACGAACACCTATGGGGCCGGCGGACCGGGCCCCTTTCGGTTCGGCGGGGGGCGGAGGTCGCACGAAGAGCAGATCGAGGCGAGGCACACGAGCAGTTTACCCAGCTTCGGAGCTCTCCGGAGAGATAACACTCCTACTGCTGCTTGTCTGGTTGTATTATCTGGTGTTCTTGCTCTCGAGAGAGAGAGTGTGATGTTTTCTGGGCTACGAATGAATCGAAGCGAACTGTCCGAACCTCCCCACCCCCCTCTACGTTGCGCATGGGCCTCCTTTTATACGCTAAAGGGGTCACCGACAGGTGGCAACGCAGAGGAGGGTAAAAACGTAAAAAGCGAGGTAGTTGATACAGTTGCTTGCATAGTGCACCCTACCTAACCCTGACGGCAGGGGACAAGGGCATTAAATGCCCGTCTGAGTCGCCCGAACAGTGCAGAAAGGACCATTAGGGGCGCCACCGTTCGCCACGATGGCGATCTTGTCAGCTTCGCATGCCACTGCGCACCGCTGGCTGCACAGCCTCCCGCCACGCGCGACCGGAGAAGCCCCCAGAGCGACACATTGGTGGATGCGCTGGAGCGTGGGCGCAGAGTGACCGCCTGCCGCAGCAAGCGCCTTGCCGCTGTTGTTATCTTGCCGGGTCCAGAAGCTCGTCGCTCACCGGGCCCCGGGGTACCTTGTTTAGTCTTCCCGGCAAGCTCCTCTTGCCGGGGCCTTGTTGGCTTGCCGGAGCGCGTGGCGCGTCGCGGCAAGTTCCTTGGAGCGCCTTGGTTGGCCTTCCCGGCAAGCTATTCTTGCCGGGGTCTTGTCTCCTTAGCTTAAATACTTTGTTCTTGGATGGCCCCAAGGGAACCTTGGGGGATCTTGGCGTTCGCCCGGCAAGCCTTTGCCGCGGGGTGCTGCAACTGCCCGTGCACAAGTTCGGGGTACTAGGGTACCCCTATTCTAGTACACCGACAGGAGCCCCCGGGCCTGGGCCAGACACGGTGCCGAGCGCTGTTGGGCCAGGCCCAAGACAGGGCACGGGCACACGCAGGCTGGGCCGCGCCAAATCTTGCTCCGCATCCACCGCGCTCTCCCATAACGGCACGCGTTGAATGCGGCATCGTGGGAGATATCGTGGGTGGTTGTTTATTTGGAAGGCCAAAACGTCCGCCCCGTCCCTCTTTATAAGCAGAGGGAACAGGGGCAGTTCATTCCCCCTCGCTGGTTGCTGCTACTCCTTCTTCACAAACTCCGCCGCTCCCCCCTTCTTCTCGAAGCCGAGAGAGCAGCGCTCCGCCCCCCCCCCCATTGCCACCAACATCACCACGCCGTCGACCTTCCCCACCACCTCCCCCATGGCCCCGAAAGCCGACAAGGGAAAGGGTGTGAAGTCGGCCGAGGCGCAGCGGCTCGCGGTGTTGCGGAAGGAGCGGGCGATCTTCACCCCCCAGCTCGGCGTGCAGGAGCTGAGGGAGTACTTCTACCTCTTTTGGGCGACGGAGACGCGTGCACATCCGCGCACGAGGGTACTCCCGGCCGCTGCCTCGGAGTTGGCTCCAAATGGGTACCCGTTCTTCCCGCTATTCTTCTATTGCGGGCTCTGCCCGCCCTTCTCGGAGTTCTTCTGTGACATTATGAACACATATGGCTTCCGCCTCCTTGACTTCACCCTCAATGCTGTCCTGACCATGGCAGTTTTCGCACACTTGTGCGAAAACTTTGTCGGAGTCCACCCTAGTGTTGCCCTTTTTTGCCACTTCTTCATACCTCGGGTAGAGAGAGGAGAGCCGCTTGCCGGAGGGATTGCCTGGGTCTCGAGAGTCGGCAAGAAAGAGGCGTACTTGGAGGGTGAGCTCCGCAGCAAGTGGGAGGAGTGGAGAGCGGAGTGGTGCTGGATCGTTGAGGAGAATCCGCAGCCCTTCACCGTCGTGTGCCAAACTCCAATAGTGCGCGGCAATGACTGGAGCAACGTGGCCCCGGAAGACGAGAGGCTGAAGATCGCCATCACTAGGATTCTTCGCCTCAGGCTTGCCGGGCTCACCGTAGGTGCTGTCGGGGCAGATTTCCTCCGCCGCCGCATTGCCCCCCTGCAGGAGAGTGGGAGGCCCGCCTGGGAATTCAAGAATTCGTCGGACATCATGAGGCTGCGGCCGGGCCTCAACTACAACTTCACCGTCTTGGAGTTGGACGCAATGCTCTTGGAATTATTCAAACGCGACCCCCCAGCACCCATTCACACTGCCGAGGGGCGTAGTTCCTTTGTGCAGTAACTCTTCGCTTGACCGGATCCGTGCCATGATGTCGTTGTGCGATTCACACGGCATCGTCCCAACTTGGCAAGAGCCTGCGGATGACGTTGTGCGAGTGTTCTTCGACACCTTGGAGGAAGTGCCGGTCCGTGCTGACGAGCAGAAGAGCCTCACCCGTGACACCATTAACGAGGAGCTGTAGCTCATTGCTACTAGGGCGGAAGAGGCTGCGGCCGCAGCTGCTGCGGGCGTGTTTGGGTTCACTGTGGAGGAGGCGGAGGCTGCGGAGGCGGCAAACCTTGCCGAGCGCGCGGAGTTCATGGGCGAGGAGGAGCCTGCCGGTTCCGAAGCCGAGCCGAGCAAGGCCGGCGAGGAGGAGGCCGAGCCTTCAGAGAACTTGCCGTAGGCGGAGCCCCCGACCCCACCAAGGAGGCGCCTTCGCAGGGCCGAGGACGCAGCGGGGCGGCAGCCGGTCCACAGCCAACGAGCCGCGCGACACGCTCTACCGCGGCAAGCAATGTTGCCGCGGGAGCACCTCACGCAACAGTGGCAACTGGAGCGGGATCTTCCCGGGCCACTGCCACTGCCCCCGCCAAGCAGGCAAGGGATCCTACTCCTCCACCTCGCCGCACCGGAGGAGGGCCGGACTTCGATCTTTCCGCGCTCAGCTCCGACGAGGAGGAAGAAGAGTGAGTTTCTTTGGTGCTCTTGTAGTTCTTCAATCTTGCTTTTTATATCTTGTATCTGACTTGCTCCAATCTAGACTCCTTTCTTTTCAGAACACTGGCCCAGAGAGCGGCGAAGAGGGCCAAGGCCGCGGTGATCGTCATCGAGGATGACCCCATCGTGTCAGCAGGAGGTGGGCCCGAGACCACCTTGACGGACCCGGCAATCACCCCTCAGAGCAGCCCCCAGCGCAGCCCCCAGCGTAAGTTCATAGTTTAGCCTTCTGCTGTCGGGCGCGCTTGAGTGCTTTTTCCTTTGTTGATATCTTGCTTGCTGACTTGTGCAGGAGCAGAGCAGCCTCATCAGGAGCGCCCGGAGGCCGGTCCCGAAGTGCCACCTGCTTCGACTGCGCCGCCAAGGGAGGAGTCCCCAGCAAGGGAGTGCTCTCCGGCAAGGGGGGACTCTCCGGCAAGGGACGGCACTGCTGACCCTGCGGCAACCGAGGCTGCAACTGAAGATCTTGGCGCAGGTAATCCTCTTGCCCAGAAACTTTCCCTTGGGTTCTGCTTCTTCCGTTTTTCCTTTCTTGGATTTTTGATTGATTTTCCTCCCTTCTTCGTTCTTCAGACCCATCTATGGCTGAGCCAGTGGAGACAGAGGGCGCCGGCGAGGAAGGTGCCGGTGCTGATGAGACCGCCGGCGAGGAGGCCGCCGGGGCTGCTGCTGCGGAAGCCGGCGAGGGGTCGGGCGATCGCACTGACGACCCTGAGGCCGCAGGAGCGCGGGGCGCTGCGCCGACCGCCGAACCCTCTGCCGCTTCTGCGGAGCCGGGCTCCGAGGAGCCCCAGCGCGGCGCCTACTTGAAGGCCGGTGACAATATCTTCATCAAGCTACCCTGGGCGTCGAGCTCCAGGGCGCCGGTCGAGGGGGAGACTTTTGACGGGGAGGTGCTCGCCTCTGCTGGACTGTCATTGGTTGACACGCCCGGCAGCAGTAGCGGCGAGCCTGAGGAGGAGGAGCTGCTGCGGAAGCTGCTGTCACTCTACCGCACCCGGCAAGCCAAGCTGGCTTCCCGGGAAGCGCTTGTCGCGAAGGCAGGAGTTGACATGGAAAAGCGCGCGGAGGAGCTCCGGGGCCAAAATCAAGAAGCTCTCCGGTCCCTGGCGCAGGAGCGGGAGCGACTTGACGAGGAGCGCACGGCCTTTCTTCTCGAGAAGGCCGAGGCTGAGGAGGAGCAAAGGCTGGCCGCCGAGAAGCAGTCCGCCCGGGAAGGCGAACTAGTGCAGAGGAAGGCTAACCTCGACAGCTACGAGGAAGAGCTCCCTGAGCGTGAGCAAGCACTTGGCGGGGCACTCAAGGAGGCAAAGGACGCTGCGGCAGTTGCAGAGGCCGCCAAGAAAGAGCTGGAGGAGAAGGTGACGCAGCTGGAGGCCAACATTGGGAAGAGCGGCGAGGAGCTTGCCGCGCTCAAGCATGAGCGTGAGAAGGATGCTGCCGCCCATGGTGAGCTGCAAGGCCTTCTCGCTGAGAGGGGCAAGGAGCTCAGCGCCGCCAAGGATTCCAAGGAAGACCTGGAGCTGAAGCTGGCCACGCTGACGCAGACGCTGGAGGCCGCCAAGGAGCGGGAGAAGACCTTGTCGGAGAAGGTCAAGGCTGACGTGGTGCTACTGGAGAGCATTGCAGTTACCCAGAACTCGTTCAAAGACACAGTGGAGCACTGGACCGAGGGTCTGGTGAACACTGCCGCAGTCATCAACGAGGAGCTGGCGCAGATGGGGATGGAGGACTTTGGGTATCCTTCCGATGAGAGTCTTCAACCCAGCGCCAAGCTCAGCCTGTTCTTCAAGGGCGTGGCGACGGCACTCCAGCGGCTCCGGGAGAGGATCCCGAAGCAGCTGGCCGACGAGTCGCGCAAAATCTGCGCCGGGGTTCTCCAGAAGGTACTGATGAAGGTGGCCTTCCGCAACCCAGGCCTCAGCTTCACCAACGTCCTCAGGTCCTTGCCGCCTGATACCGATCTGGATGCACTCAAGGCCCTTGTCGCACCCATTGTGGACAAGGTGAGCGAGATCAAGAGAGTCAAGGGCGAACACGTAGATTAGGCCGCCCATTCCTTCTTTTCCCTTGTCGCTGCTGATCATGTTATGAAAACAGTCTGTTAGAGCTGCGACAAGTTATCTTTGTAATATAACTTTATTTCTGTCTATCAATTGCTATGTTATTTCCTTTACTAGATTCCTTCCTTTGTATGTTATTACCCTACGCTTCTAGGGAACTTGTCGGCGCAGGCGCCCGAGCCGCGAGCGCTGAGTGCGGAACTTCAGCAGCCTGCCGGCGGCGCTGCTTCCGACAAGAAACCTTGTCACGACTAGATGCAGCACGCTTAAGCTGTTGCGCGGACTCGAAACAAAGTAAGGGCGCAACTAGCCACGAGTTGGTTCCTCCGCGCACAGGTTTTCCATACAAAGCAAGGTCGTTCGAGGAAGATAACTCAAAAATTTAAAAACTGATTGCTCAAACTTTGGCAACTGAGCTTTTCTGCCGTTTGCTTCCCGGCAAGGCAAAACTTTGCTTGAACGACGCCTGGTCCATACCACAATCTTCTCCTTCCCCCCGGCAAACTTGTGTGCGAGGGAACCTTCTTTTCCTTTAAAAGAAAAAGAAAGAAGAGAAAATAATAATATGGAGCTCTTCGGCTCGTTACTGCTTACCGGATGTAGGTGCTGCACAAAGTGTCAGATAATCACATGCAAGAAAGGAACTAACGCATGAAATGGACAAGATGTGCGGAGCACATGGGGTTTTACTTATGCACGGGATCTGCGCCCGGCTTTGTACAAAGGATTACATGCAACAGCGACAAGACTTGTACAAAAGGTGGTTGCCGGAACGGGTTCCAGCAACTGCGCCTTATGGGAAAAACTTACGAAGATGTTCTATGTTCCAGGAGTTGCTCACCGGAATGCCATCTTCGGTCTCAAGGCGGACAGCGCCAGGCCTTGTGACTCGTCTCACCCGATAAGGGCCTTCCCACTTCGGCGTCAACTTGTTGGAATTCTTGGCGGACTAAACGCGCCGAAGAACAAGGTCGCCTTCCTCGAAGCCTATGGCTTTAACTTTGCGGCTATGATAGCGGCGCAAAGCTTGCTGGTATCGAGCAGCTCGTACAGCAGCCTAAAGACGATCTTCCTCAAGGAGCAGCGCGTCGTCTTGCCGCAGTTGTTCTTGCTCAAGCTCATCATAAGCGAGCACTCGAGGTGATCCGTATACGAGTTCCGTGGGGAGAAATGCCTCTGCTCCATAGACTAGTGCGAAAGGTGTCTGGCCAGTGGCTCGATTTGGCGTCGTTCTGATCGACCAAAGAACCACCGGGAGCTCCTCGATCCAGTTCCTTCCGCACATGTGCAGCCTGTCGAAAGTTCTGGTCTTGAGCCCGCGCAGCACTTCAGCATTTGCCCTCTCTGCTTGACCGTTGCTTCTTGGATGAGAAACAGAAGCGAAGTAGACCTTGGCGCCAAGGTCTTGGACGTACTGCATGAAGGTGCGGCTCGTGAATTGCGTGCCGTTGTCGGTGATGATCCTGTTAGGGATCCCGAAACGGCAAACAATCGACCTGAAGAACTTAACTGCTGACTGTGCTGTCACCTTCCTCACTGGTTGCACTTCCGGCCACTTTGTGAACTTGTCGATTGCGACGTACAAGTACTCAAAGCCCCCGACAGCTCGGGGGAAGGGGCCGAGGATATCGAGCCCCCAGACCAAAAATGGCCAGGATAAAGGGATCGTCTGGAGAGCTTGAGCTGGCTGGTGTATCTGTTTGGAGTGGAACTGGCACGCTTCACACTTGGTTACTTGTGCAGTTGCATCCTGGAGGGCGGTCGGCCAAAAGAAACCTTGCCGGAAAGCTTTGCCGGCAAGTGCTCTTGCGCCAATGTGGTGGCCACATATGCCTCCATGTATCTCTGCCAACAGCTTTTGTCCATCTTCCCGCCAAATACACTTCAATTTCACACCATTGAGTCTTCTTCTGTACAGTATGCTATCAACAAACTGGTACATACTGGACTGCCGGGCTACTCTTTCCGCTTCTTCTTGCTCTTCGGGAAGTTTTCCTGTCTGAAGGAAATGGACAATCTGCTGTGCCCATGCTGGAGCTTGTGGCTCGACAACGAGGACTAAAGGCGCATCTGCTGTTGCGGGAACATCCGCTTCCACGGCAAGGACTTGTGGTCCTGCCGGAGCTTGATGTTCCCCGGTAAGCTTGCCGGAGCAAAACTTGTCGGGAGCGTCTGCTTCAACGGAACAAACCATAAGGCTTGCCGGAGCAAACTGCCCCTCAACTTCCTTGGTGTTGATCTTGGGGACTTTCTTGGCGGCGGCTTCGGGGAGCTCTGCTGGAAAGTAGTCACCAGAAACCAACTTCCTCTTCTTGCTTTGTCCAGTTGATGGTGTTACGGATGGTTGAGTCAACTTAAGCACAAAGATCCCTGGTTCCACAGGTAACTTTAGTGCGATGCACTTTGACAGGCCATCAGCAATATCATTCTGAGCTCTTGGGATATGCTCCATTTGTAGGCCGTCAAAGTGCTCTTCTAGCTTCCTCACTTCATCAACATACGCTTCCATCAACGGACTCTGGTAGTTCTTGTTCACTTGTCAGACGACAAGCTGTGAGTCACCCCTGACAATGAGCTTCTTGATCCCAAGGTCTGCTGCGATTCTGAGACCGGCAAGCAATCCTTCATACTCTGCAGTATTGTTGGTTGCTTGCTCTTTGGGAAAGTGCATCTGGACTACGTACTTGAGGTGCTCTCCGGTGGGTGCGACAAGCAGCACGCCTGCACCGGCGCCTTGAAGCGAGAAGGCACCATCAAAGTACATCAGCCACTCTTTGCTTGCCTCTTTGACGGGGATGCTTGTTTCTGAAATTTCTTCATCTGGGGTTGGCGTCCACTCTGCTATGAACTCTGCCAATGCTCTGCTTTGGATAGTTGAAGTGCTCTCAAACTTGAGGCCAAAGCTTGACAGTTCTAGCGCCCACTCGACAATCCTGCCCGTTGCTTCTGGATTTTGCAGTATCCTCTTCAGCGGAAAGCGAGTGACGACTGTGATCTCATGTGCTTGGAAGTAATGGCGCAGCTTTCTTGAGGCCATGAGGAGGCCGAAAAGCAACTTCTGCACACCAGAGTACCTTGATCTAGCCCCCTGCAGAAGGGAACTGACAAAGTAAACTGGGCGCTGCACCATTCTCCTTGGCATCTTATCATGCTCCTGGGCAAACCCATGTTTGTCGGGACCAGAGCTTGTCGACGAAGCCCCCTGCTTGTCGCTGGATGGATCTGCCGTGGTTGCTGGCTCATCATCCGCCTCCCTCTCCGCCACTAACGCAGCACTAACCACTTGATTGGTTGCCGCTATATACAGCAGCAACTTCTCTTGTGGCTTAGGTGCGACAAGCGTTGGAGTGGAGGACAGGTATCTCTTCAAGTCCTGCAGCGCAGCCTCCGCTTCCGGAGTCCATTTCATTGGACCTGCCTTTTTCAAAATTTTGAAAAATGGCAGGGCGCGCTCAGCAGATCTAGAGATAAACCTGCTGAGAGCAGCCATGCAACCGGCAAGCCTTCGTACATCCTTGACGCGCTTTGGTGCATCGATATGCTCAATGGCTTTGATCTTGTTGGGATTGGCTTCAATTCCCCGCTGAGACACGAAGAACCCGAGAAGCTTGCCGGAAGGGACTCCAAACACGCACTTCTCGGGGTTAAGCTTGAGGTTGATCTTGCGCAGGTTTGCAAATGTTTCGTCTAAATCTTGAATCAAGGTCACTTTGTTCTTGCTCTTGACCACTATGTCATCCATGTAAGCTTCCACATTTCTGTGCATTTGCGGCTCAAAAGCATGGTGGACTACCCTTGCGAATGTTGAACCAGCATTCTTCAAACCGAAAGGCATCCGTACGAAGCAGTACGTGCCACACGGGGTGATAAATGCGGTTTTCTCTTCATCTTCTTCTGCCATGAAGATCTGATGGTATCCTGAGTATGCATCAAGAAATGAAAGCCAATCACATCCGGCTGTGGAGTCAACATTCTGGTCAATACGCGGCAAGGGAAATGGGTCTTTGGGACAAGCTTTATTAACATCAGTAAAGTTAATACAAAGTCTCCATTTCCCGTTTGCTTTGCGCACAACAACAGGATTGGCCAACCACGTGGGATGGAGTACTCCTCTAACAAGGCCTGCTGCTTCCAACTTCTTGATTTCTTCTGCGATGAATTCTTGGCGCTCTACTACCTGCTTCCTGACTCTCTGCTTGACGGGCCGCACATGAGGACAAACGACAAGGTGGTGCTCAATCACTTTCCTGGGAACACCGGGGATATCAGACGGTTGGCACGCAAACACGTCGACATTCGCCCGCAGGAAAGCAACGAGCGCGCTTTCCTATTTGGGGTCAAGAGTGGCGCTGATGGTGAAGGTACCACCAGTGCCATCCTCCTTGGCGGACACCTTCTTAGTCTCAGGTGGAGCTGCCATTGCCTTCTTACACTTGCCGGTGGAGCTCGATGGTGCGTCCTCGACGATAGCGCAGCACTCCGAAGAGGTGCGCTTGCCGGAGTGGGCATCAGAGCTCTCGCCGGACTTGGTCTTCTTCTTCCCCCCGGGAGCTTCAGAGGCAAGTGTCCTGCGTTCTGCTGCGGCTGCTGCTTCCCGGTAGATCTTGTCGGCACAGATAAGAGCATCCTTCTTGTCGCCAGGGACAGAGATGACACTTATTGGGCCTGGCATTTTCAGTATGTTGTACGCATAGTGAGAGGCTGCCATGAACTTGGCGAGTGCCGGTCGCCCAAGGATTCCATTGTAAGGCAATGGAAAGTCGGCAACGTCAAACGTGACCCTCTCGGTCCTGAAGTTCAGCTCACTGCCAAATGTTACCGGCAACGTGATCTTTCCCTTTGGCTTGCTCCTTCCCGGGTTGATTCCTTGAAATGTGCCGGTCTCTTCGAGCTCGCTGTCAGGGATCTGGAGTTTCTTGGCGCCACCACCGTTGCCGGACTGCTCAACAACTAGCACTTCTTTGCCTTTCCTCCTTCTGTTGTTCCGCCGCCGGTTTTTCCTTGTCGGGGCAGCATCTTCACTGTCAGATCCTCCCGCTCCTATATTTTCTCCGGGGAGTCTCCTCCCTTCCTCAGCACGCGCACACTTGTCGGCCAGTGCATATAACTCACTGACGTCCCTGATCTTGCACATCGCCATTTCCTCCCGCATCCTGCGATTTCGCACGTTCTGATGGAACGCGCTGATCACCGCGGCAGGGTGGACGTCTGGGATGTTGTGCTGCACACTACTGAATCTCTGAATGTACTTGCGCAGGGGCTCTCCTTCCTTCTGAGCGAGCAGATGAAGATCACTCTCCTGGCCATGAGGCTTGTGTCCGCCTGTAAAGGCGCCGACAAACTGATGGAACAGATCAGCCCAAGAGGATATGGAGTTGTCCGGCAAGTGCATGAGCCAGGATCTGACATTGGGCTTGAGCACCAGCGGGAAGTAGTTGGCAAGGATCTTGTCATCTCGTCCCCCGGCAGCTTCCACCGCAATGGTGTAGATGCTGAGGAACTCTGACGGATGCGTCTTGCCGTCGTACTTCTCCGGTACGTCTGGCTTGAAGTTCTTTGTACTGGGCCACTGGACTTGCCGCAGCTCACGAGTGAACGCAGGACAACCTACCGCGTACGGCAGATCGCCTGGTTCCCCTGGCGCATGCATGTCAACAGAGGGCCCAGCGCGCTTGTCGGATTGACGTCGCGCTTCTCTTCGGTGCTCGATGCGGGTTCGAGCGTCTTCTTGTTGTCGATCATAAAGAACTTGGCGCTGATCGCGACGAGCTCATGGATCCGACGATGCAGTGGAGTCGCGGTCGAGGTGGATCCGGCGAGTCGGCGATCTTGGCCTTCGGGGCGGTGATTGCATGGTAGTTGCACCTCCGCCCGTTTCTTCGCCACCGGCTCACGTCCGGCGGTCCTGCCGCGGCGGCGACGCGCTCGGCCGCCGTGGAGTGTCGCCGTTGGCGTAGCCAATGAGACTCTGAATGGTGGATCTCCATTCATCGATATTGTCCGACGTCGGAGGGTAATCTAGGAGAAGTTGAGCTCGTGCCAAAGCTTCTGCTGGAGTGGTGGGTGGCAGTGGCGGACGGTGCGAGGAGCGGGACGTGCTTGAACTTCTAACTATGTTAGAAGGAGCAGTATCCCGTCCAGGCGACCGTGCCCCGCTCGTGCCAGCACGCTGGCGTGCATGCTGGTCTTGAGGGCCCCGAGATCCACCAGCTTGGTCTTGGGCTATCATGCATAGGGCACTGCTAGTGCCATGACGCTGTTGATCTTGCGCCTCCTGAGAGTGGCGCAGAACATGTACAATCGCCGAGGTTTGTGCAGCCTTGTTCTTGGACCTGGCGGCATCATGAGCTTCCTCGTCGACATCCTTTCTTCCGCCGGCGTCCATCCCACCACTCGTTTGTTCCAACGGTGGCGGAAGTGACGTGGATGGAGCGGCTGCCGCCGAAGTCTTCTTCTTCGTTGGCATATTGATGAAGGGAATAAAGATCTAGCTCGTGTGAACGCCGGATCTGGTTCACACAATCTCAACACCCCCTACCTGGCGCGCCAAAGATGTCGGGGAAGCTGACCCACGAACACCTATGGGGCCGGCGGACCGGGCCCCTTTCGGTTCGGAGGGGGGCGGAGGTCACACGAAGAGCAGATCGAGGCGAGGCACACGAGCAGTTTACCCAGCTTCGGAGCTCTCCGGAGAGATAACACTCCTACTGCTGCTTGTCTGGTTGTATTATCTGGTGTTCTTGCTCTCAAGAGAGAGAGTGTGATGTTTTCTGGGCTACGAATGAATCGAAGCGAACTGTCCGAACCTCCCCACCCCCTCTACGTTGCGCATGGGCCTCCTTTTATACGCTAAAGGGGTCACCGACAGGTGGCAACGCAGAGGAGGGTAAAAACGTAAAAAGCGAGGTAGTTGATACAGTTGCTTGTACAGTGCACCCTACCTAACCCTGACGGCAGGGGACAAGGGCATTAAATGCCCGTCTGAGTCACCCGAACAATGCAGAAAAGGACCGTTAGGGGCGCCACCGTTCGCCACGATGGCGATCTTGTCAGCTTCGCATGCCACTGCGCACCGCTGGCTGCATAGCCTCCCGCCACGCGTGACCGGAGAAGCCCCCAGAGCGACACGTTGGTGGATGCGCTGGAGCGTGGGCGCAGAGTGACCGCCTGCCGCGGCAACCGCCTTGCCGCTGTTGTTATCTTGCCGGGTCCAGAAGCTCGTCGCTCACCGGGCCCCGGGGTACCTTGTTTAGTCTTCCCGGCAAGCTCCTCTTGCTGGGGCCTTGTTGGCTTGCCGGAGCGCGTGGCGCGTCGCGGCAAGTTCCTTGGAGCGCCTTGGTTGGCCTTCCCGGCAAGCTCCTCTTGCCGGGGTCTTGTCTCCTTAGCTTACATACTTTGTTCTTGGATGGCCCCAAGGGAACCTTGGGGGATCTTGGCATTCGCCCGGCAAGCCTTTGCCGCGGGGTGCTGCAACTGCCCGTGCACAAGTTCGGGGTACTAGGGTACCATTATTCTAGTACACCGACACACCGTTGTTGCGGTGCTTGTTTCTATTGTGACATGGCCTGCCATTGCTATCTTTGGCGTCTGAATTGCCAGTGTTTCTTGATGTGTTGTTACTACGAGCCAGCCAGCTATCCTCGCCCGCACAAAAGCGGGTCATGTGTGTCGTGAGGGCTGCCATGGATTTCGGCTTTTCTTGGCCGAGGTGTCGGGCGAGCCACTCGTCGCGGATATTATGCTTAAATGCCGCTAAGGCCTCGGCATCCGGACAGTCGATAATTTGTTTCTTTTTAGTTAGGAACCGAGTCCAGAATTTCCTGGCTGATTCCCCTGCCTGCTGGGTTATGTGACTCAAGTCATCAGCATCTGGTGGTCGCACATAAGTGCCCTGGAAGTTGTCAAGGAATGCGTCTTCCAGATTCTCCCAACTGCCAATGGAGTTTGCCGGCAGGTTATTGAGCTAATGCCGAGCAGGCCCTTTGAGTTTTAATGGGAGGTACTTGATGGCATGTAGATAGTCACCGCGGGCCATCTGGATCTGGAGGAGGAAATCTTCGATCCATACCGGAGGGTCTGTTGTACCATCATATGATTCGATGTTCATGGGTTTAAACCCTTCTAGGAATTCATGATCCATTACTTCATCGGTGAAGCATAGGGCGTGTGCGGCACCTCTGTGCTGGGCTATGTCACGACGTAGTTCATATGAGTCTTGTCTGCTGTATTCGGCCCGGTCGGATTTACTTTTAGTATATCCGGCATGACGGTCGTCATCATGCGTTGGGGCGTGCCCCCGTGATCCGTAGATCGATCTTGTATATCCTGCTTTGTTTTCCAATATGTCTCGCAGGTCCTGCGTGTTGCCCCGAGCCTTGGTATTTTTGTTTCACTAGCGACGGGTTGCGGACTGGACTTCGGGCTGATATGCCGCTTTGTCTCGGCCACGAGGTGGCCAGTCAGCCGCATCATACGCTGGGAGCGTAGGCTTTAGTGCTTCCTCCTCGAGTTGGGGTAGCAACCTGCGTTTTTGATAACTTTTGGTTGGGAGCTCGAGTTCGTATTCCTCGACCGCCAGGACCTCAGTCCATCTATCCGCTAGCAGATCTTGGTTAGCTTGAAGCTGCTGTTGCTTTTTCTTCAGGCTTTTTGCTGTGGCTATAAGCCGGCGCTTGAAGCGCTCCTGTTCAGCGGGATCCTTAGGCACGATAAATTCTTCGATGCCGAGGCTCACCTCACCTTCAGTGAGAGGCATGTAATTGTCATCCTCTGATTCTCCGTTTGCTGCCTGTTCCTTAGGGCTGGCTTGCCCATCCTCCCGCTCGAGGCCTGGCTGGAGGGGATTGTCTTCGTCTTTGGCGCTATCCGCAGCGTTATTGTCTCTTGTGCCGGTATCGCTGTTCTTGCTATGGCAGGGCTTAGAGCGGCGCTGTTGCCGCCGGTGCTTAGATTGCTTCTCGAGGGGATTATCCTCTGTTGCCTTATTGCCATCACTTTCTTTGGGGGTGTCCACCATGTATATATCATATGATGAGGTGGCAGTCCAGCGCCCTGTGAGCGGTGGTTCCTGTTCTTCTCCTACATCGTCGTCCATACCGTCGATGTCTTCAGAGCCGAAATCAAGCATGCCGGTTAAGTCATCGACAGTGGCTATTAAGTGGGTGGTGGGTGGGGGACGAATTTCTTCGTCGTCCGCTTCCCACTCAAGCCAGACATAGTTCGGCTAAGGACCTCCTGACAAGGAGAGAGACCTTAATGAATTTAGCACATCGCCCAAGCGCGAGTGCTGAAAGATATCCACGGGGGAAAACTCCATGATCGGCGCCCAATCAGACTCGATAGGCATGGACGCAGGCGGTTCGGAGCCTGTGGCCGGGAACGAATCCGAGGATCCGGCAACACAGGTCTCGTAGGAGGTGAAGTCAGTACTCGGCTCTATCGCCGTTGAGTGTGCGGCCTCCGTGGTGGGGTCCATCCACCCATCTTCGGACAGCACAATATGCTCCGGATTGAGGGCCGGAGTAGCAACAGGTGAGATCTCCCGAACACCGTCCGGCGGCAAAGCTAAGTCATGCTCATCGTGACTGTGCGGCGCACCTGACATGGGCTCGAATCCGTCGAGGATCAAGTCTCCGCGGATGTCGGCAGTATAGTTCAAACTTCCAAACCTGACCTGATGGCCAGGGGCGTAGCTCTCGATCTGCTCCACACGGCCAAGCGATTTGGCCCGCAGTGCGAAGCCGCCGAATACGAAGATCTGTCCGGGGGGGGGGGGAACCTCACCCTGGATCGCATCGTTGCCGATGATCGAAGAAGCTGTCAAGCCTTATGGTGACAACACAGTGGAACTCTCAATGAAAGCACCAATGTCGGTGTCAAAACCAGCGGATCTCGGGTAGGGGGTCCCGAACTGTGCGTCTAAGGCGGATGGTAACAGGAGGCGGGGGACACAAGGTTTTCCCAGGTTCGGGCCCTCTCGATGGAGGAAATACCCTACTTCCTGCTTGATTGATCTTGATGATATGAGTATTACAAGAGTTGATCTACCACGAGATCGTAGAGGCTAAACCCTAGAAGCTAGCCTATGATTATGATTGTTCTTGTCCTACGGACTAAACCCTCTGGTTTATATAGACATCAGAGGGGGCTAGGGTTACACAGTGTTGGTTACAAGGGAGGAGATATACATATCCGAATTGCCAAGCTTTCCTTCCATGCAAAGGAGAGTCCCACCTGGACACGGGACAAAGTCTTCAATCTTGTATCTTCATAGTCCAATAGTCCTGCCAAAGTATATAGTCCGGCATTCCGAGGACCCCCTAATCCTGGACTCCCTTAGGCATACCCAAGCTTAGGCTTTTGGTTGTCCTTGGATTTTACCTTGTGGTGCCTTGGTCAACCCCAAGCTTAGGCTCTTGCCACTCCTTGTTCCGAAATCCATCAAATCTTTACCCAAAAACTTGAAAACTTCACAACACAAAACTCAACAGAAAATCTCATGAGCTCCGTTAGTATAAGAAAACAAACCACCACTTTAAGGTACTGTACTTAACTAATTCTTTATTTATATTTGTGTTAAACCTACTGTATTCCAACTTCTCTATGGTTCATACCCCCCGATACTAGCCATAGATTCATCAAAATAAGCAAACAACAAACGAAAAACAGAATCTGTCAAAAACAGATCAGTCTGTAGTAATCTGTAGGTTTCGAATACTTCTGTAATCCCAAAAATCTTGATAAATTAGGAAGTCCTAAATAATTTGTATGTTGATCTACTGCAGTTGGAATCAGTATTTTATCGCTCTCTGGTAAAAAATGAAAATTATTCTCGTGAGCGCATACTTTCTGTTTTTTTCAGCAAGATCAAGTAACACTCATCCAAGAAGATCCTAAAGGCTTTACTTGGCACAAACACTAATTAAAACATAAAAAACACAATCATAACACAGGATAGATGATTTATTTATTACTAAACAGGAACAAAAAGCAAGGAACAAAAATAAAATTGGGTTGCCTCCCAACAAGCGCTATCGTTTAATGCCCCTAGCTAGGCATAAGAGCAAGAATAGATCTAGGTATTGCCATCTTTGGTGTTTATCTATTTAATGGAGTTGTGCTTGGACCCAGGAGGTTCCTTACGTTTCCCTTCATGCTCGGAGATTTTTAGATCTAGAGAATCCAACCGCTTATTGCAAAGAGTGATCAACGTATTCATACGGTGAAGGTTCCCAACAACATTTTAAGAGGCTCAATAGATTTTTGCAATTCACACAATTTCTCTAAAATTTGGGTTCCTTCTTGAGTAATATGTAGTTACTTTTGTGGGGTAAGTACTCCTACTATTACCTCTATATTTTCATAAGCAATATTTGGACCAATTTCAAAAAAAATCCCTTTAGCGACAAAATCCAAGAGTTCTCTATGGGATATGGTTAGCCCAACATAAAAATTACGAAGTAGAATCCTGAAATCTTCCCCTATAGTGCAACTACGATAGGATTCCATCATCCTATACCAAGCATATTTTAAGTTTTCTCCTTGTCTTTGTTTGAAGTGAAGAACTTCAAAATCAGGTGATGAAGGAAGGGAGAAAGGGCTAGCCATGACAGGAAAAATAAACGATCTAACACATGGACACACAAGAGGCAAGCGAAAAGAAGGCGAATGGAAGAAGGGCAAATAAAATGGAAAAGGTGAAGTGGGGGAGAGGAAAATGAGAGGCAAATGACAAATAATGTAATGCGAGGGATAAGAGTTTGTGATGGGTACTTGGTATGTCTTGACTTGGCGTAGATCTCCCCGACAACGGCGCCAAAAATCCTTCTTGCTACCTCTTGAGCATGCGTTGGTTTTCCCTTGAAGAGGAAAGGGTGATGCAGCAAAGTAGCATAAGTATTTCCCTCAGTTTTTGAGAACCAAGGTATCAATCCAGTAGGAGACTACACGCAAGTTGCCTAGTACCTGCACAAACAAACAAGAACCTCGCAACCAACGCGATAAAAGGGTTGTCAATCCCTTCACTACAAAAAAAGACACATCTGTGACATTTTGGGCCGAACGAATTTTTTTTCTGTCATACATATGCCACTTCTATGACGATAATTGTGACAAACCCCGGTATCATCATAGATGTGGTGGGCTCCTACTTCTATGACAAAAAATCATGACAGAAAATGGGCTTTTCATCTTGGGCGGTCCGGAGATGCAGCTGCATGACATTCTTTGGGACGTCCATGACGGAAAAAACCGTGGTAGAAGCGAGGGTGAGGAAAATTTTGGGGAGTTCCCGGTTACGGTGGGAGGTCGGGGGCCGAGCGATGCGCGTTTTTCTCGTACACGGACGCGCGTGTGTGCGAGGCGTTGGCTCTAACTGAACCTGAGCGAGGCGTTGGGCTCTAACTGAACCCGAGCGATTGCACTGCAGGCTACGCATTACTGAAGCCAAGCGATCGATCGATGGCTGTTAACTGAACCCGATCAAGCGATTCCTTCGCTATTGCTGCTAATTGAAGCCGATCGATGCTGCCTCTGGATGAATAGTGAGTGTTGCAAGGGGGGGGGTTGGATGAACAGTTCCCGGTGGGGGTGGATGAACAGGACCCTGTGGTGTTGCCTCTGGATGAACAGGACCCCGATCGATCGAGTCGGTTGGGGCTGGATGAATAGGACCCTGTGGAGGGCTGGATGAACAGGACCACCCCGTGGAGGGCAGGATGAATAGTAGACGGTGGAGGGCAGGATGAACAGTAGCCCGTGGAGGGGTGGTTGAATAGGAGCCCGTGGAGAGGGCTGGTTGAATATTAGCCAGTGGAGTAGCGCGCGGTGGAGGCTGGATGAACAGGAGCGCGTGGATGAATAGTCACAGGTGGAGGCTCGAGGAGGTCGATGGTGGATGAACAGTAGCTCGTGGAGGCTGGAGGGGGTCGACGGTGGAGATGAACAGTATCCCGTGGAGTCCCGTTTTGCGGTACGCCACACCCCTCCCGATGAACAAGACCCCCGTTTCGACCGTAGCGCTCCAACACAAGTCCGTTTCGTCCGTTTTGGGGTACGCCACACCCCTCCCGATCAACAGGACCCCCGTTTCGACCATAGGAGGTCCATTTCCTCCGTTTTGCAGTACGCCAGACCCATCCCGATGAACAGGATCCCATTTCGAACGTGGCCGGTCGAACACAAGGCCGTTTCCTCCGTTTTATGGTAGGACGGGCCTCATTTCCATCACCTGTTCCGTCCAAACCCTCCCGATGAACACGACCACGCATTCCGTTCCGACCCAGCCGGTTGGCTCCCACGCGTTCCGTTGCCTCCCCATGAACACGACGCATTCCGTTGCCTCCCCATGAACACGACGCATTCCGTTGCCTCCCCATGAACACGATGACGACGCTGTTTCTCCGTTCCGACCCAGCCATGTACATGAGCCCTGGCCGTACGTATGCGTGAGTAGGCATTCGAGACCCCGCCCATATGTACACATACGTGGCTGTATTTTCTTTCTTGCACCCTGGCCGCTATACGTACGTGTAAATGCTACGTGCGCGCCTCTACTATGACCCGTACGCACCTCTACATCGACCAGTATGTACGTACACGTTCGCGACCAGAATGACAATGCTACATACGCTTCGACCAGGTGGGTCCTGACTGTCAGGCACTTCCTTGCCTGCGAACATGTAGCTAGTGGGTCCAAGCAGTCAGGGGGCGAATCGTTTTTTTACCCGGATGCACTTCCTTGCGTGCGAAGATGTAGCTGGTGGGTCTCGGCAGTCAGGGGGAAACATTTTTTTTGCGAAATATGGTGGCCCGTCCGGTGGGTCCCACTGTCAGGTGGATGAATAATTATTTTGCACGTAATAAGGAGGCACTTCCTTGCTGCGGCCGTGGACCCAACTGTCAGCCTCTCCACGTACAGTCCACGTCTGATGGAAGCCGTTCCTTGACCACGTTGACCATGCCACACCGAGAGCACCAGGGCGGTGGACAACGGCGAGGCCTAGGAAGGGGACGACGCGTAGCCGGGGAAGATGCGGCAGTGGATGCCCACACGTAGAGGAGTACGAGGGTTCACTGGTTCACTGTGGTGTGAGGCTGCCGTCACCGCAGAATAACAGGGGGTGTAGGTGAGTAGAGGGATGGCCTGGCCAGCAGTGGGAGTAGTAGGGGGCGGTGAGGCCTCCGCCGCATCGCAGCCGGCCACGGGAGGCAGGAGCACGAGGCATGACCGGTGCTGGTTTGGGCGGTTGGAGCAAGAAGACCAGAGGTTGAAGAAGCACTACGGTCGTTGCATGGACATTGTACGGTCACTTGAGCTAGAATCGTGCATATTGACTAAGTTGACAAAGCCCTCCGTCCCCGTCAACTTAGTAGGCCCACAAGTTAGCCTGCCACTATATTGCGTCCCAGCTAACAGGGGGAGTATTCATTTTTTGCGCGTAATAAGGAGGCACTTCCTTGCGTGCGAAGATATAGCTGGTGGGTCCGAGCTACCAGCGGCAGTAAGGTTTTTTTCCCATGAAATACAGAGGCCCTTTCGGTGGGTCCCTAATGTCAGGTGGAGGAATCATTATTTTGTGCATAATAAGGAGGCATTTCCTTGCGTGCAGCCGTGGACCCAGCTGTCGGCCTCTCCACGTAAAGTCCACTTCAGATGCATGTTGGTCGTTGACCACATTGACCAGGCCGCGCCGAGAGCACCAGGGTGGTGGACGACGGCGAGGCCTAGGAAGGGAACGACACAGAGGCAGGGAAGACTCGGAAGTTGTTTCCCACGCGGAGGGGAGTACGACTGTACGAGGGTTTACTGGTTCGTTTGCTATCGCTGGAGAATAATAGCAGGTGTGGGTGAGTAGAGGGATGGCTAGGCCAGCGATGGGAGTACGGTGGGGCGGTGAGGCCTGCGTGGCAGCAGAGCCGGCCGCGGGGAGGAGGGAGCAGGCAGTCCCGCCGACACCTATTTGAGCGGCTGGAGCAGGAAGAGCAGAGATTGAAGAAGCACGTCGGCCATTGGATGGCCATCCAACAGTCACTGCTTGTGCGTCAACCTTTTTTAGGAAAGCCTCAAATCTGTGGAAAACAGCATATAGCCCATTTTCCATTACTTCTAATAATTTACAGCCCATTTACTAATTATTAAGGTTTTTTTGGAGCCCATATTCTTTTTGTTAGCATAACAGCCCATATTGTGGCCACAGTTAAAAAATTATACGAAATTTTGCATATTTCGGTGTGGTCCGAACTGTTTTTAATCCCGAAATTTTGACTCACATTCAAACTAATTTTAAAAATAAATGTATATCAATATAAAATCCAACAAATTCTCCATGCATAAAAACTAATGTAATTTCAAATCTCAAAATGAAAAAAAAGATATTTGAAACTAATTTCCAGTTTGATGTGTTTTAAAAATGTACAGCCCATTTCTCATTACTAATGGGCCATTTTCTCGGGCAGCCGAATTAAAGCTCTCCTCGTCTTGAAAGATTTGCAGCCCAATAGGCCTGACAAAGCGACTTACTTGGCAAATCACAAAAAAACGGGGCTGTGGCCGTGGACCCAGCTGTCAGCCTCTCCACGTACAGTACTCTTTCGATGGAATGTCGTTGACCACGTTGACCATGCTGCGCCGAGAGCACCAAGGCGGTGGACGACGGCGAGGCCTAGGAAGGTGACGACGCGGAGCCGGGGAAGACACGACAGTGGATGCCCACGCGGAGAGGAGTACGAGGGTTCATTGGTTTGGTTGCGGTGTGAGGCTGTCGTCGCCGCAGGGCCTGGCTAGCGGTGGGAGTAGTAGGGGGCGATGAGGCCTCATCGGCAGCACAGCCGGCCACTGGAGGCAGGAGCAGGAGGTCTCCCCGGTGCTGGTTTGGGCGGCTGGTGCAAGAAGACCAGCAATTGAAGAAGCAGCAGGACCGTTCGATTCAAATCCAATGGTTACTGCTGCTAGAATCGTTTGTTGACTAAGTTGACAAGCCCTGCGTACGCGTCAACTTAGTAGGCCCACGGTCAGCCTCCCAACCGGTGCGCCCCAGATGTCAGTGGGAGGAATCTTTTTTCGCGTAATAAGGAGGCAGTTGATTGCGTGCGGCCAGGCCAGCGGAGGGAGTAGGGTGGGCCGGGGAAGCCTGCGTGGTATCACAGCGGGCCACAAGAGGAGGGAGCAGGCAGTCCCGCCGACGCTAGTTTAGGCGGCTGGAGCAGAAAGATCAGAGATTGAAGAAGCACGTCGGCTGTTGGATGGACATCCAACACTAACTGCTGCTAGAACCGTGTGTTCACTGACAAAGCCTTGCGTAAACAAGTCAGCCTCAAAATCTGTGGCGTGTACAACCCATTTGCTATTATTTTTATAATTTTTACTCATTTTCTAATTCATATGGAATTTATTGCAGCCCGTTTTCCATTTTTAGAATTGCTGGCCATTTTCTGGTTAGTACGAGGGTCAAAAAATTAACTAAATATGTGGGAAATTTTGAAAATTCGCAAATTTTTGCTGGGGAACGAAATTTTCTTAATCCAAAAATTAATAGCCATACTAAAACAAATTTAAAAATAAATTAGTACTATGTCATGTTAAATCCAATGAAATACGTATAAGATATCAGTGAAGAACAAAAACAAAAAAAGAAACTTATATCCCATTTGCTATATTTTTTTGGAATTTTCAACCCCTTTTGATATTACTTAAGCCAGGCCGGAATGCATCCCTCCTCATCTTGAAATATTTGCAGCCGAGTAATTTGGTGAAAACAAATAGGCCTAGCTTGGGTATTCTTCAAAAAAAATACTGAGCATTTAACGTTATTTATTTATTTATTTACTTATTTATGTTTAGGGGACCATGAGCATGTACCTAGGCCGGATTCATGTGAGAGCCTCCCTTCCAGTTAATTATGGGCTTCTCTATTGGGCCTTCATCAGTGGGCTGCATGTTATCAACAAGTGGAAAATTTGTTCCGAGTTTCAAAAAAAATGTGTTCCGTATGATAAATAGTATGCGCTACGTACGATACGGGGCACTAAAGGATCAAACCGTGCAACGACTTCCAAAACATTGTGTTTGTCATTCTAACAACACATTTATTCAACCAACAGACGAAATATACTACTGATTGTACATTGAAAACAACAGCAGCATCAACGAGGGCTGGGGGTGCAACAGAAGCAGTAAGTAGGCCAGAAGAGTGAAGACGTAGATCTCTCTTCCAAACCAAACATTAGCCATCATTACAAAAGGGCTACCAAAAAACAACAAGTGTATGCATCAAAATAAATAAAGATCCTACTACACCAAGTGTACGCATCTAACTAACTAGCTCAGTTAGACGTTACTATTTATTAAGCTGTGGAGATTGGCTGACGGCTTGCACCAGATGGGTGCCTGATGGGGGAAACTCCAGCCAACAGGTTGAAGTCTGATACTTGCGACCCTCTCTCCTACTTTGGGCTGCAGAGCGTGGTGGCACATATCAGGGTATGGTGCATACAGAGACGCGTGGTACGCTGTGTACACATAGTTTTTCCTGATGAACGAAACCGCGCTGCCACCATGATCCTTGCCGTCGGTTATCTCCTGGTTAATCGAATAATTCATTCCGACAAACAGAGAGCGTGTACCAAGGCTACTTACCAGCCTCCACTCAAAAATTCCTGAAGGCCCAAAGAAGCTGGGATCCTGCTCAAAGACCTTGCAGTGACTGTGATTGTATTCCGCGAAACAACACGTCTGGTACGTGCGAACGATCATCAATCTTTCGTCGTCGTCTGATCGAGCCAGGAACCACCTGCAACTGCCATGCCACTTTTCTTTGAAAGGTTCTGGGATTAGGAAGGGTAGGGACACCAGGCGGCCTACAACATCATATAAAGTTGGAGTGAAATAAAAAAGGGCTTTTGGTTTAGTCAATCTTAAGAACATCATGTTATGAGCATGAATATTTTTTCAGCAAATGTTAACAGTAATATAAGCAAGCCATCGTGATATCATAGGAAAGTAACATACTGCTGTAACAACCGTTTGTAGCGATGACTGGAGTAGGCCAGCAATACGTCCAGCCATAGAAGGAGTCGACAGCGTAAATGAAGCCCTTGTGTTCAATGGCATCAGAGAACCATGGAGGATGTATGATCCAGCGATGGACGTGCAGATTTATCCACTTACCGCAGTGACCTGTCAGATAGGCGAGACCGCGGTTGAAGAACGCAATTAGCCTGAAGTCTTTCTAATTTGCAGATCTTCTGGGCACTTGGCAGATTACAACCTTGAGCAAATCAAACTTGGTATCATGTTGGCTACTATAAGATTCTGAGTATTCTGGGCCGCAGTGCCAAAGGAGTGCAGTATTAATCGAAGGAAGGCGGATCAATCGCCGGGTGTAGACCTCCACGAGCATCCAGCTGCCGCGACCATCGACGAGCACCATCCAAGACGTGTTCATGCCGACCCAGTACATACCGTTAATGTAGTTGAGGCTGACGGGGATCGGATCACAGTCGAGGGGGTTGATGCTCGCCACCCTATGATCCTGATGCTGTGTGACATGCCGTTTCTGAAGATCAGTTGGCATCAGCAAGCAAGGAGCTGGCTTAAAAAGCTCCGGCCCGAGGGCTTTGAGTAAACGGTACAGCCCTGACGAGCACATGGCGAGCGGCATGGTACTGAGATTGTCCACACGCGAAATAATGAGCTTGATTACCTTTGTGGGGAGCGAATTCCAACCACTCTTTCGGCGGACGCTGCTCGGTTCTGCCATTGTTAGTGCTTGGGTTTCGGACGAGGGGGGGGAGGCACCTTAGCGGGGATGGAAGATTAGACGAGATTATGTGCGGACAAAGATGGAGAAGCGAATATGTGCTGCGGGAAGTGGACAGGTGATGATGACTACAGCACGCCGCTTGACTTACCAGACACATACCAGTAGCGTAGGGTCATGTCGATGCTAGACAACTTGCTTGAGTGATCACAGTACTGGTACTCCCTACAATGCTATGCCCTAACTTGCTTGAGTAGAGTAGTAGAGTAGGAATCTGCTCTACTACTAGCACATGAGGAGTAGTATATTCTAATCTAAAATAGTTACAAACTTCAATGCCCGAGCATGGAACGACTACGAACCATGCTCAAAGACCGTGTCTACGTGGTGTTTGCACATGGGCGACAACCTCAACACCAACGGTGCTGCTCCCGTTGCACCGTATGTGTTTCTGTCCTTCCTGTTCGAAATCATGGTAGAATTCATGTTTCTACTATGTATCCTACTACTATGCTAGTCCATATGATTAGTTGCGAACGACGACTTCTTCCCCGACCTCGGCAACCTCATCCTCGACGACACGGGCGACAACGTCAACGCCGACAACCAGTGTGATACAGGGTGTAGGAAGCGGTTTGGGAATTTGCATGCCTTTCCAACCAGTGAGATACTCCGTACAAAGTACGACCGAGAAATAACCACAGAGAAGGAAGCTGAAAGTAAACAATCAAACGAGCATTTTTGCATTTCTTTTGCATTGAATCGTTTCACAAGCTTGACTAGTGCTGTTTTTCTACTTTTACAAAAACCACATCGTAATGTTAAAACGTGCATTTGCACGTACATAAGTAATAGTAGTACTCCCTCCGTCTAGGTGTATAAGTCTTCCCTCCTTCTTGGTCACGGTGCAAAACCGAAGATGACTTATTGACCTGGACGGAGGGAGTAGCACAATCTACAAGCATATATCGAGAGAGACGTGTAGTGCGATAGTATATAGTAAAGTTTGTGCTATATGCACGTACTTGCAAAATGCGTACGAATACACAAGGTTTCCAAACTTTCCCTTTTACATACTTAATTAAGGACGCTAAAAATTCCTGAGCGTTCGGGATTTATTATTTGCGTCCCAAAACTAATGAGATCGCCTTACGAAACAAAAATTATACTCCTCCTAAAAGCCACGGCGCTCGCAGGAGCGCTTGCGGCGCACCACGAGTGCCCTGGCACGCGGCCGTTTCCCAGCGCACCGACACAACACCTCTTCCTCAGCCTCGCAACTCGCGAGGTGCTGATTGGCGGCTTGCCGGCGGGCGGGTGCGATCCCACCGGTGTGGTGATCCGGCGCCAACAGGTACTCCTCCTCGCTGGAAGCGTGCACCCGGTCCACGTACCGCCAAGTGTAGATGAGGCGCTTGGGCTCGACTGCACTAATAGCGTCGGCACGGGCGTCCTCCGCCACCCTCAAGGCCCTCACACGAGCCTTCTGCCAAAGAGCCAATTGCCTGACTCTCTCGGACGCGACATAGGCCTCCCAGGCAGCTTGTTCCGCGGTGCGCTTCTCTTCATCGGCCTTCTTCTCCGCCTCTATTTTGGCGCGCTCTGCTAGAGGCAAAGCGTCCCACAAGGCGACATCCATTTCTTTCCAAAGCTCCTCAAGGCTGGGGGGGCTCGGCGGGCGGAGCGGCATTCTCCTCGTAGCAGAGAGCCGACACATCGTCCGGCGCGAGTGCTGGCGAGATTGGGAACGCCGACACGTCCACCTCGATGCGTCGTGATGAGGAGCGGAACACCGATGCGTCCTCCTCGACTAGTGGCGGCGAGGAACGGAACGGTGATGCATGACCATCCGCGTGGTGCAGCGAGGGGCTCCTAGGGCTTGGGAGGGGCGATGCCATGGTGGTCGACGTGAGAGGGAGGGGGAGGAGATAGTGATGAACGTGAACATTAGGGGGAGGAGATAGTGATGTCGTGGGAGGTGCAGTATTTATAGCGAGAAATGGCACACCTATGTAAGATATGGACTGAGCTACACTGACTTAACTGCCGGTCCAGTTGCGTCACTGACATGTGGGCCAGACCCCTGTTGGGTCCATATGTCAGTGACCGAATGCACCTGCAGTTAAGTAACAACTATGTGGGCATATTTGTTGTAGTAAATTACGGGGGAGCGAAGGGGTGGAAATATTGCTGGTCACAACAGATTGGATGAGCGTGGGGGGAGGAGAGTCATGCATGCAGATATTTTCACACGGGGTGGAGTGGTGGGACCGCCAGAGGGAGAAGGAGAATTTGGCAGGCATATTGTTTCCACACATGGAGAGGAAAAAATTTGGAGACGAACGGGCTTCCTGCAGGTATGGGGAACGGTGTATAATAAGTCATCTTGCATGCCAGGCTAGGTATAGTCTCAAGTCATTAAAAACAAACACGCCCCACACATGTTCATATTTCAAGGTGCACTAAATTATTGCATGTGATGATTAAGGCTAGCCATAATGGTGGTATCTTAGCTGGTATCATGCACACGGGAATAGCAAACATGCTGATGTGGCAAAGAATTAAATAAGAGAGGGGGGTTAGAGTAACTAGAGTTCACGGATGCATTAGTAAACACATTTTTTTTGTGGAGAACGACAACACTAGTTGAGTACTTTTGCAGACTTCAAAAACTATTCCACAATGTGTCGACATTCACAATGTCAAATCAATATTTTACACTCATTATAAAACGTAGTTCTTATACTCCCTCCTTCCATCTATACAGGGCTTAATGCGTTTTTCGAGGCTAACTTTGACCAAATGTTAGAGCAATAATATATGACATGCAACATACACAAAGCACATCATCAAATTCGTATGTGAAAGGAGCTTTCAATGATATAATTTTCACATTATGCATGTCATGTAGTATTAATTTTATCAATAGTCAAAGGTGGTCTTGAAAAACGCATTAGGCCCTATATAGATGAAGGAGGGAGTACTCATTATAATCAGTACTCCCTCCGTCTAGGTGAGCAAGTCATCTTAGATTGTGCACTGTGACCAAGGAGGAGGGGAAAACGAGAGATCTTAATGTTTATTTGCTAATTAATAGCATTGCATGCAATGAAATAACCACTTCATGTCGTGTTTGGAAGTCTCAAGTCATTAAAAGCATGCACATCCACATCTCCTATTGGTTGATATGTCAAGAAACAAGAAACGAGGTAGAAGTTAATGCACCGCGCCTAAGTGTTTTGGGAGTACTGTAGATATTGATATTTTTAGTATAAATTTGGTCGTGGGATTTCATTGATGCCTGTCAAAGCGTTGACAGGTCTGCTATGCGTGACCTGAAGATGAAAGCGTTGAGCATCTCGAAGTTGATCAACAATCTTCAATTGTCAAAGATTAGCCGTTCGGCCAATAAGGTGGCACACTTAATCGCTAAGTATCGCTTTGACAATAGATTAGATGGTATTCTTGTAAATAACATACTGCCCTGTGTGGTGAATATTGTATCGAATGAGTGTACTGGTGTGGCTGGTTAATTAATATAAGGTGGTGTTCAAAAAAAGTATAAATTTTGTCAAACACTTTGCAAACGGTTGACGGGAGTAAAAAGGACCAGAGGGAGTATCATGCATGCGGAGTAGGCAAAAAAATTGCTTGTCTAAATAAAGGCAAAAAATTGCTCATTTATAGCCGGTCGAAGTCTCAAAGGGCGCGACCGCGCGAGGGAGGCGAAGGTTGTGGGAGGCGCGACGTCTGATGGAATTAAGTGAAGTTACATCCACGCGCCGGCATGGCGTGCGAATAGGCAGAAGCTATACCGTCAGGCCTACGATATGGGTCTAGTAGACATGACATCTAGTGGGTCCCGCATAGTTCTCGAGAACTCTTTGGGGGCTTGCAGCCATTTATCCACCGGGCAAGCCAGCAACCCCACGCCGTTCGCACGCCCTACTCGTCCCCGTCTTCTACCTTACAACAGTTCGCTCCCAGTCGTCCCATCCTTTCACATTAGTTCGCTCCCAGTTTTTTTTGCGGGGTACAACAGTTCAACTTCTCCTAACCCTCCTCCAAAATCCATGGCCTCCCAAATCTCCATGGTCGCCGCTGAGTACCAGGTTAGAGCCATCAACGGCGATCAGTTCATCATCATCTACACACGTGGATCCGAGACGGTGAAAGCATGGCTTGCTCGCTTCCTACGCATGTTCAACAGTTCAACGGTTGAGTGGGTTGCTGGGCTAGATGTTGAGTACACCACAGTTCTGGGATGAGAGAAGGATCTAAAGGACGAAGAGAGGAAGAAGCCCGCCGTGATCCAGGTTTGCGTACATCACGTTTGCTTGGTCTACCAGATATGCCATGCCGACGTTGAGTGCCAGGATTTTAAGAACTTCTTCAAGGACAAAAGAGTGAAATTCGTTACTATAGGCTTTAAGAATGACAGTGGCGTCCTGCGTCGGATAGATCTCGTTGTAGGCCAGCCCTTCGATCTCTAGAAGACAAGCCTGGTGTCCTCCTCTCAACCTTCAATGCTGACCCTGGCAGCAGCCATGATTGATCCTTCGTATGCTAAACTGAAGAAACCTCATCACGAGTTTCATCATGCATGGGAGTCGAGGACATTAGATGAAGATCACATCCTGTACGCAGCAATGGATGCCTACCTTTGTTTAAATATCTACAAGGGTTGGATGAAGAAGCAGAGCCCAGTGTCCGGTTCAAGCAAAGAAGCGTCGGCGAAGAGGAAGAGGAAGAGGGACGAGGATGAAGTCGAGGACGTGGACTCGGACTCCAAGTAGGTGGCAGTGCCGTCGCTCATGCTGGTTCTACTGCAGTGTCAAGCGGACTAGTTGCTTATTAGTTTATTTTCAAGGGTGTGTTGTGCTGAGGCCCCAGCAGAACTATGTTTATGTTCTTTCTCGTTATTTGAACTATTTAGTACGTACAGTAGTACTAGTACTATGTCTTACTACTATTCTTCTTGCAGTTGCTACTACTGCTTGTATCTTCGTGTTCCTACTATACTTAATATGTTCGTACTAGTTGTATAATTTGGGTCAGTCGATTTGTGAAAGAATTTTGACGGAGCGAAGGAAGAAGACGGCAGAAGAGGTGGAAGAAGCCCTTCTAGCCATCCATGTTGCATCAAACGGATCACATGAGTCGACTGACCCAAATTGCTCCTTCAGATTGCAGGATCCACGTGGCATTCAAGGTCTCAAAGGTAGATTCCGTGTCCGCACCCGGTTTGCGGGCTCGACGCGCGCGCGACCGGCTTCCGCCGCGACAGCCACCATGTGCGCCTCCTCTGCACGGGCGGAGACGACAATGACACGCTAGTTCCTCCTCGCCGGCATGCTGGAGCACGCGCTCGTCCTCCTCTTCATACGCTGCATGCATAGACGCGGCTCCACCAGCTGCTCGCGTGCTTGGCAGCGCAGCGGCATCGCGAGGAGGGACTGCATACAATGTGAGCGGCGAGCCTTCGGCTTCATGGCACAGGGATGACGGCGACACGACGGTGATGGGCGAGAAATTGTTGGCCGGAGCAGGTAGGCGCCGGCATGCGCAACGGCGGCGGCATATTGATGAGTGCGCGTGTGGGAGCTTACTTTACTTTTATATATAAGTTTGGTCAAACTTAAAAGAAAACCGTACTAGTACACGTAAACATTAGACTTAGGCAGCGCTTTTATTAGTTACTAGCTTATGTTCTTGCCCATTGTGACCAGCCTTAGTACCACGACCACGATACGGAATCCTGTGCAAGCGCGTGAACTGCGGCCGCGCGGTCGATCGAACGGTGCGTCACCAAGTCGTGCTCGAAGGACATCCACCGAACCTTTTTGTGTGTGTGAAAACAATCCTCGAATATTACTCTACTTTTTTTCCTGTGAAAGTTCTTGACGCTGCAATATTTCCATATATTTGAATTTAGCTCCAGTTCCTGTTTATTTGGATTTGGACGTTTTAGGTGCGCCCTAGTTTTTTTAATACTGATTTTGTGTGTGCGACTGAGAGAGAACGTGTGTATGTGTCCATATGTGTGTTGTGGCGGAAGGGCAATGTGGAGACGGTGTGCGTGTGATACAGACATAGAGAGGTGTGAACAAGCAAATGATCGTGCATGAGTGAGACATAGACAGATGCCGATACGTTGTGTATACATGAGAGAACGGTCTTCTAGTTTACTTGTGTGTGTATGTGAGAGAGAGAGAGAGACAGAGATAGGAGCATCCGTAACACAACAACCATCTCGCTCAATTCGTCCGTCCCTCGCACGGTCGCATGCAACACATGCATCAACGCGCACATTTTGACACCCTCACCCGGCCCCTGCCCACCTCAAGGCCCGCACAATCTCTTCGTGAATACCCATTTCTCTCATTAGGTTTGTTTTCTCTCAATATCTGACACACACACACACAGAGACACACGCAACACAACACACACACTCCCCCGAGCACACAATTCATCCCCATCCAAGGTTATACGGCGACCACTCTCGCTTGTGCTTCTTTGCACCCCAACATGCACAACACCTCAATCTTCAAAGAGGGCAACGAGCAGATCGAAGAAGGCGACCACACCGCGCTAGACAATGTGGGGTCATTTGGAAGCAGGGTGATGTGATGACGGCTGACTGACTCCTCCCCCACCCTCTCTCTCTTGCACAAAATTACCAATCCCTCTCTCTCCCGCACAAAATTGGCAATCCCTCAACCCACAAGATCCTTCCCCTCTTGTCCATGTTTTTCCTGCTCTCTTATCAAACATGTTGTCTCTTGTCCTTCCACGTATACAGAATCCAGATGCACACGCATCTCATGTATATTACATGTATGCATCTTTCTCACAGACCTAACTTCTTCCTCTCTCTTTCTCTCTCTATCTCTCTCTCTGTCTCGTTAGGTTTGTCTCCTACTCTCTCGTCCACATACATACAATCTTTCCCGCCCTATCTGCTCCATCTTCAAAAGCTCTCTCTGCACGTTTCATTCACACATTGGGATATGTCAAAATGTTGCTTCTATAATGGCTGATGTAGAGTTATGGTTGTTCTTGTTGCATCCTACAAAGTAATAACTATGAAATGGATTTAGATTCTCATTTGAATGGGATTATGTGAGTTTGAGCATGTTGTGAAGTACTATAGACCTTGTATACATCTTGGGATTCGACAATGATTGTAACTATTGAATTGTATAGACCATTACATTCGAAGTCAATAGCCTAATATATTTATTTCACAATTTCAACAAATGATTAGTTCACTACAAACTAAGAAAAAAATGTGTACTCCCTCCGTTTTTATTTAAGTCCGTGTATTAGCATTGGTCAAAGTCAAGTTTTGTAAACTCTCAGAAAGCTTATAACAAAAAATATTAACATATACAATAACAAACAAATACCATTAGATTCATTATTGAATGTACTTTCACATCATACATATTTGTTATGGTAAATGTTTATATTTTTCTATAAACTTGGTCAAACTTGAGGAAGTTTGACTTCGGTCAAACCTAATATGCAGAGTTTACTACTACTACTCGCTAGTTGCTTAGCTGAATCACTCAACACGCCACACGGGGAGTCCAGTGTCACAAAATTTTGAGATCGGCGGGAAAATCTCCCGCGACCCTGATTTGAGTAGTGGGAAGTTACCATCATAGCCTTCGGAATAGGCCTACGGATGACGCTTGGTAGGGGCTGTTTTCGTAACTTCAGGTTCACCCTACCCAGCCAACCCCACCCCGGCACCTAGAGTAGTACACCTGAATACTCCCCAATTTCTATCCCCACCACAAAATAGACTTCTCCACGGCACCGCAGCCTTCGTGCTCCCCCCTTTACATCAGCGCACTTGTCCACCGCAGCGCATCTACCTCATCGACGACCTCGTACGCCGCACTGGAGCCGGTCCACCGTCGTCGTCGTACACCGAGCCTCTTCCCCGGCATCGTCTTCCACGGTCTCAGATCTGCTTCCCGGAAGCCGACGCCAAGCGCAGAAGTACCACCGTCGTGGATAATGAACTGACTCCCGTTGTCGACCATGACTCACAGAGGCCGCCGTGACCATCGTTCTCCTCCTCGATTGGTAATGTGTGTATTGAATCACTTAGCAGTACATGTGGAGTTCCAATTTTGTTCATACCTACCCTTAAAATTTCCTGGGTGCTATTGTTCCCGTAAAAGTAATTGGTTATAGCCTCCATTGTCCAATAGAATATCAGCTTGTAATTGTGCGTCGCTCCTGTATCACGCTGTGCTTGGGTAGGTTTTTCATCTGCAACCAGTAGTGTGGCAAATGATGGAAAGGTTTTTAGAACTAGCAAAATGCCCATGCGTTGCACGCATCAAGATGCATTTGTATGGGTAGTTTATCTTGTTGGAAATGCTCTAACATGGCAGACGAGTGCTTTAATGTTGCCCACAAGATACACGAGTATTACTAGTAGTATATTTTTCTTGCCATGTTGAGATTTTAAAACCATGAGTGCGAACATGCAGAGGAGCAATGAAGACCACACACGGGATATTCGGGACATCTTCAATGAGTGTGGCAAGTTAAAGAGGAGTTGTACCGAACATGTAAAATGAGCTTTGGTAAGTAACACCCTTTCAATTACTTTCGTGTAGCCTCGTGTTCTTCGATGTGTATATGTTGTAGTTTTTCTTTCTCTTAAGCGTGGTGTTCTTCGATGTGTAATAAGAAGAGTCTTAATCGTCCTAATGCTTTCATTTTTAGCTTGATGTAGGAAGTGGGTGTTCTCACCTTGTAGTCTGTTTTTATTTATTTTTTTCCTTTTGAATTCACTTCTCCGAGTTCTATTTATCTGGCTTCTACTAAATGGATCTAGGTTGCTCTGAGTATTGATCTAAAAAAGAAGTAACTTCATGTCAGGATGCAGTTCCTGCGAGGAGGGAAGTATGGTCAACCTCGAGATCATGTTTCCAAAATGAGGCTAGATTACACACAAGGTGCCAGTTCCCTAATGATGCTGGATTAGACACAAGGTGCAAATTCCCCGATGATGCTGGATTACACACAAGCCAGGTGGAGTCGTCAGCTCTTCGTGTCCTCGTGGCATTAGTAAAGGCTTAAAGAAAGTGTGCAACATCCCTTGAGAATGTAGCTGAGTTCCTGAAGAAGCGAAAAGAGCAATCAGATGCTCTCTTCACCCAAGTTAAAGAAGAGATGGAAGAAGCCAGAAATAAGCTAGCAGAGGCAGAGCAGGCTAGGCGTCTCCTGCTATCTAAAACTATTGTTAATACAAAATTTCCTTCATAATAGCTAGGTTCAAATGTTTATCCAGTCAGCATGCATGTTGTGATGTCCATGCATCTACTGATGTGGCACAAAATGTTTTTTTTCGGGTCATGTAATAACAGCAATTACTTTCCAAACAATAACAGACGAAGCATTGGACATGGTAGAGTTCACGCGCAAGCCCGACATTCCAAGTTCAACTTCCACATCAAACTCATGTTCACAGATATCTGCACATTCATACATAATGTCCACAACCATGATTCACTTCAAAGCCAAAAAATGTGAGGAGAGTTATAAATAAAGAAAATCCTCTACTAGTTCCTGCTACCAGTGCGAGCACAACAAGTCAAGACCATGCGTAAATTAATTATATTTTAGTCATTTTTTGTGTTCTAAAATGCCTGCCGACTCGCGGAAGGACGTGTTTCCGGCACACACGCGGATTCAATGAAGGCAGGCGGGGCAGTCTTAAGCTGGTTGCATGCGGCGAGGAGGCGTGCTCAGCCGGGCCTGCAGCGAGTGCGTCCCTCTTGGCCGGTGCGCCGGTTCAATGCCTGCGCTATGAGAGGTCGCATCCGTGTCAGAGCAATCACTCCCTCCAGTCCTTTTTTGTTTGGGTATAACAAAATCTCGTTTTCCATTCACATTTTAGTGGTAGGAGTTGTGCGTGTGTGTCTGTGAGAGAGAGAGGAGACGGTAGTCGGGGTTGTCTGGTCGGTAAACAAATGAATAATGTCAGTCTGGGATGGAGACAAAAAGGAGACCGCAACAAATGTTGTGTCTACAGGAGAGTAGAGAGAGTAATTTTAGTGGTATGAGTCATATGTAGAGACATATAGGGTGTGTGAGAGAATCCTATAGAGAGAAAGACAAAGTGAAAGACGAGTGGAGACTGTGTGTTTGGCGGTGAAAAAGAAAGCTTAGGTACCGAGTGATACCAGAGAACAGTAGAGACGTGAGAGATATTGAAAACCGTGTAATTTATAATGATAGGGAGAGTGTGACACTTCTCAAGGGAGACATCGAGAGACCGTGTTTGCGAGGATAGGAGCAACATGAAGTGAGCGTGCGGGTGAGCTAGAGAAAAGAGAGTGATAGCTACCTCAAGGAGCATGCATGCGAGAGAGATGGGCGTGAAAGGAGTGAACAAAAAAGGGATTTAAATATTTGAATTTGAGATGATGATACATGTAATCCATACTCGAACCAAAATTGGTCTACCAAACATGCATACTCATATGAATTCACGCACATCTATGTTATTTAATATGTAGATATTACTAATCCATACATATTAGTAGAACATAATTTGGTTAAATTTTTTCGAATTCAACCTTAAGATTTCGAGGTCGTTGTATTTGTCAATCATATTATACATATAAAGGAGCAGAATTCTTTGTTGTGCTTTTGAAAGTATATATAAAAAAATGATGTATATAGAATGTAATTCCAATTGAAAATGGATCCCGCCCGGAAAAAAATAGAATACAAACGGGATTCGAATTGAGTTGGCACGGTAAACGTGCACTCTACAAAATTTGAACGAAGCGGGGAAAGTCGCAGTAACCGCCCGAAACCAAAATCCGCGAGATGGAAATCACTACTGCCTATCCCTGCTGCGCAAAGCCTATATGCTGGATTTCTATAGCTTTCGATAGGGGTAGGTTTGTAATTTCACCCAAACGTGACGTAACCGCCTCTCACCCGGATTCATACACGGTGGGCGCCAAAACACAATGTGTCCTGGGCCAAAATCGACTCCCTCCCCGATTCATATTCATACACGATGGGCGCCAAAAACAAACTCTCATCGGCAAATATTCGGTGTATGCGAGATTACCGCCCTATCCCCAACCGACTAGTGTTGCTGTGATGTAGTAGAAATTTGAAATAGGGGCTAAGTTTGTAAATTTCCTTGCATTTGAGACAAGCGCGCCCTGAATATATGGTTCCCCCTTCCTCTCTACCTCCCTTTTCCCCATTCGTACTCCGTGGGCGCCAAAACGCCCTCTCCACCCCACCCTCCTCCGTCCGCCGCTGTCCGCCACCCCATCCACCGTCGTCCTCCTCCACCATGCCGGAGCTGATACCCCACCGCCGCCGTCCATTACAAGAGATCGACCTGTCTCATCCACGGCTTTGGATCGGGATCCTCGCATCCCGTCCTCTCGCTTCATCCCCGCTGTCGTCCACCTTGCCTGCGCCGCTCCTACGACCGTCTCGTCCACCGCGCCCCGCCTCCATCGTCTACCCTCCTAGATCTGCTTCCACGCTGCCGACAGCCATCGCTACCGCAGCACCGTCAAATTCTCAACAGATGCGTACACGACGCCGCACCAGAGGCGGTACTATTTCGTATCTTCTCAACTTATTTATCGCAACAAGAAAATAGATCACCACTGCTTTACTCTGATTTCTTGTCTTGGTTGCGAAGTTGCCTTTGTCCGGTTTGCACCTTCAGATCCGCCATGGCACGCTCAACACCATACTCGCAATGCTTATGGTTTTCCCCTTTTATATTCCACACTAGTTAAATCACAGTACACTAAATTTCAAAATTGGGTCAGTCGATTTTTCAGATCTCGCCGGAGTTCACCGGTGCGATCGATGGTGCTTGGGTGGTTGTGGGGCCTCGCCGAACGAAGAAAACTCGACGCAGGTGGGGGTTGGGGTGGGGGTGGCTTTGGAACACAGGCGGTGGGGGCCGGTGGTCCACCGGCGGCCCGTGCGGTGTTCTGTATGGGAAGAATCAGAGACGAGGAAGAAGAAGGGTTAGGAGACGTAGGATCTTCATCCAACCACCTGAAATGGTCGAGAGACAGCTAGGAGTTGCATTCTTAATGCGCTCTGGTTCATCATGTGTGGGCACTGCACAACCAACATTTTATTATCCAAAATCTGCTTGCTCTTCTTTACCATGTTCCTCTTCCGTTCTTCTTTAATATGTACTCTCTCTGTTCCTAAATACAAGTCTTTGTATAGATTCCACCATGGACTACATATAGTACAGTATGTTCCTTGTACTGAAGATGAGCAGGGACATTTGCAGTGTAGAGGTCTATACGGTCAGTTGTGATGGACACTTTGAGCCTCTTTGATTCGTAGGATCTTGTAAAAATAGGAATAGGATTTGTAGTGGCCTGCCCACTTGAATCCTATAAGAATAGCAAGGAAATGCGGGGAGCTGTGTCGCCTTTGAAAGTTACATTGATATTAATAGTACCACACCTTCACTTGAAAAGACATGGTATCCGAAGCCTTTCTAGCCGTGCCGGCAATACTAGCACATATATTCCAGCAAGTTCCACTTTGCTGATTTTACTCTGATGCTTAAGGTTTTCCCGTTATATCTACACTATGATCTGTGTAGCTGCTTTGTCTCGCACTAGCAGGAGTCCACTCTTGAAGCTAAACACTGCAATGACTTACAAAATTGGCACCAAGGCATTGAGTGCCATTCTGGATGCAATGAAACTCATACGCTCCCCACCTGTTGATTCTTTTTCAAAATAAGATCCTAATGACTATTCTAACCTCGAGGAGTCAAAGGCATATGGCCTGTACTGTTCACCAATCAAGGTGCCTGTTCTAATTTGGCAATGTTTTATTGATTGCGGGTATCTTGCATATGTTGTCTTGCATTTCTTCTACTTTGTTGCACCGCCATCCGCTTAGTTTACTCATCACATATGTTGAGATGCCATGCCCATCCATTATCAATACATATTCCATCTATCATCATACCATGTTTTTCCACTCAAATGCTATTCTTGTGCCATCAGACATCAAAAAGGAAGAGGGTGATTGCCGAACCTGAAGGAGCACCAGCAAAGTCCTTGAAAAATGTCGTGGTGCCGGAGAAATCAGACAGCACCCCACTTATATTGGTTGTACAACCAATGACACAAAACGTAGGACCGACTCCAGCAGACTGTACCCATACTTCACTGGCCACACCACTAGCCCCACCACACAGGACCTGCACTCCATCAAAAGGTATACCGATTTCATTTTCCATGGCACCAGCTGTACCACAAAAAAGTCCCACTCTAGCAAAAAGTACAGCAAGTCCACTGGCCGAAGACCTATCCCAACTGCAGAGACGGCCAATTCCTGCAGATTGGAACCCCATTCCATTTATTCCTAGTTTAAAAGACAATGCTTTCAATGTTGTTAGGGACTATGTGCATATATTCCCATCATGGGAAGATTATTGTGAAGACAAACACCATTTTCACATCTTCCTGTCCAACTTACGTGTAAGTGCTATTATTCATGGCTATTTTTTTCCTGTTTTCTGCTGATTGAACACATCAATGATTTACATTACATTGTTGTAACTAGGCGAGGGTCAATCTGGATAGTCATGATGAGCAAAGCTTGTTTGTGCTTTTCAAGGAAGCATTGTAGCAGTATCGGTGTTACCTGAGGAAATCACACTTTGATGGCAAGTCTATAAACGAATTTCGAGTGAAGTCTCCTGTGCTAAATTTAGAAGACATTGAATGGAAAAACCTTGTTATGCACTGGTCTCGTTCCCAGGATGAGGTACTGTCTATGAAATCACATGAAAATTTGAACTTCTACTTTTCCGCATGTGCCTTACGGATCTTTTTTGCAGGAAATCTGCTCGAAGAAGAATTCCGGTTTGACAAGAACGACAGGATATCGCAAATATGCTACCCGCTGCTTTGCTCTTGTTAGTACCTGTTGTCCTATATCACTGTACTTGCATACATACCTGGTTCATTATGTGACAGCAGTATGCATGATAGCTTGCTTATCAATTGTTCGCTCCAAATTATCTGATCTGTATGAATGGTTACATTAGTGTAGAATATATCCAATGCCAATGTTTTTTTAGCTCTGCATTGTTCTTGAAAGTACATGTTGTCCTTTATCAGTGTACTTATAATGACAGGTAGTTGTTCATGTACCATCACTTTGTAGCTTATTTTGCTTTGCCCTTTATTTTCTACACATCCGATCTATATTTACTCTTACCATAAGGTTGGTACTAAAGAAGTTTAGCTGTGCATTGCTCTTGGCTGTACCTTTTGCCTGTATCGCTGCACTTACATTTATAGCTACTTGGTTATGTAGCATCACTCTTCATCTTATCTTGAATATTCTCCATTTTTTCATATATTATCACATCTATATTTACTCTTAACAAAATGTAGAATAAAGGCAATGATTTTGAAGAAGATTCTATGGTAAACTTCTTGAATTGCCCCCCCCATCAGCATGGACAAGGCCTTTATTGAGCCTGTCTTCACCAATAATGTAAGTTTGTCCATCTCAAGCCTTCAAACTTTGTTGTATATATTTGGTTAGGCATGACTGCAACAACTGTTTATTGTTGGTGTTTGCATCAAATTGCTTGTTTAAAGTTTATTATATGTAGTTCATAAACAAAAGTTCGTCCTTTCTCAATTTAAGTTTTCAGTTGTACAACCAAGTTCCTTCTTCATACCATGTAAATTAAACTATACAGAGCAAGTGATCTTCTTTTGCACTGCATGTATGCTTCTGTTCTTCATCTATAATCCAGTGGTGTGGTGAACCTACCCACTACAGCACAATGTCATATTCTGCAATGTCTTAACTACGAAAAATGTTGTATCATTCTACTATTATTCAAACCGTCTCTTTATTTGCCAATCTGAAATGGTATAAATTGACAGCACACTAACCATTGATACTTATGAGTTCTTGATCTGTAATCTAGTGGTGTCGTGAAGCTGCCAACTCCTTCACAATGTCATTTCCTGCCATGTCTTGACCTGAACAATACCATATTGTGTTAATGCAAATTTAAACCGTGTCACTTTATTCGTCAGTAAGAAATGTGATGAATTGTCAGCACTGATACTTTTATGTGCAAAACCTGTCATCTGTCTTCTTGTTTATCTTTCAGAGTGAGGAAGATATAAGTGTTGAACAAGCGCAGTCTCATCATCTTGCTCAGCTGCTTCCGCTGCAGCTCCCCAGCAGGGCTAACCTTTCTTGAACTCTATTGAAGTGCTGTCGGTTTTGTATATTATTTTGTCGGCGTGTTTATTTGCACTAGTGGTGATCTTTGATGCCCAGTGTATGTAATCTGCTGTCTGTTTGTCCTTTATTATCATAGTGGTGAACTTTGATGCCCAGTGGATGTAATATGCCGTAATTTCTTTATTGTATAGTATAGGTTTTTTCTTATTCACGATGCTGCAATTATTTTACTGTATATATATCCTATCTTCGCAGTAAACCGGCCAAACCATAAAATTACAGTACATAATCAGGCCATCATGCAATCACGATGTAGGTTGGGCCTGAAACGTGCTGATCAGCTCACGGGCCGGCAGCAGCCCGAAATGAACCCCGGCCCATGATTGTGCGAATCAAATCACAGGCTTTTAACAGGCCGAAAAATTGTCTCGGTCCTTGTTTGGCCCAATCAGATATCGGCTGCAAGCAGGCCGGATGCAAACGGGGCCGTAGTTAGGCCCAACTATATGACGGGCTTTTAACAGGCTGAAATTAATATAGGGCCGAAATGTTAAACGGCCCTTAACAGGCCAAAACTAATATCAGGCCGAATTACTAAGTGGGCCTTTAGCAAGTGGGCCCAAAAGCATAGTGTCCAGTTGACGGGCCGAATCTGATATGGGCCATAATTAGGCCCAAAACCTCTTAAAGTGTCAGAACTGATCTGGGCCGTAATTTGGCCCAGAACATGGTAGGCTTTTAACGGGCCGGATCTCATATGGGCCACTATTAGGCCCGGAGCATGGCAGGCCATTAATAGACCGTATCAAATATGGGCCGGCATTTGGCCCAAAACATGGCAGCCAGTTAACGGGCCGGCCTACTAGGGACGGGCCGGCCTACTAGGGTCCTCAAAATCTTGTGGGCCTACAGCTGGGCCGGCCCATTAATGTCGGCGAAATCTCATGGGCCTTTAGTTGGGCCGACCCATTATGATCCACAAGAATTTTGTGGGCCTTTACCTTGGCCGGCCCATTATGGCACACACAAATCTTGTTGGCCTTTACCTGGGCCGGCCCATTATGGCCCGCGAAATCTTGTGGGCCTTTAGCTTGGCCAGCCCATTATGGTCCGCAAAATCTCGTGGGCCTTTAGCTGGGCTGGCCCATTATGGTCCGCAAAATCTTGTGGGCCTTTAGTTGGGCCGGCCCATTTAAACTTGTTGGCCGTGCCACGCGTCGACGTATCATAGGCGCCTTCTGTCGAGTGAGTGGATGACATCTGTCCCGACGATGAGCCGACACGTGTTTCCTCTAGCCAATGATGATTTTACACGTGGAAAATCCCCATTGGTCGGGGCTATTAATGGGTTATCGGATCCAAAACCCTACCTGATAGCTTAACGGCATTCCGTTATGGTGGATGCCACGTGTCGGTCACCCTTGACGAAAGCACTTCTGTGACGCGCGATTTATCGTCATGGAAGTGGACACTTCCGTGATGATAATTTTGGTAAAGTCATGGAACACTTCTACGACAGCACAGGTATGACTATCTTGATTCTGTCATAAATTGGTCATGGATGTACATGCATGACAAAAAAGCGACCTACTGTGACAAACACGTATCATCACGGAAGTGTATTTTTTTGTAGTGCTTCACGGTCACTTATGAAAGTGAGATCTGATAGAGATAATAAGATAAATATTGTTGGTATTTTTGTTGTATAGATTGAAAAGTAGAGATTGCAAAATAAACGGTGACAGAAATAGCTAGTTGACGGGAAAATAATATGATGTAAAGTAGATCCGGGGGCCATAGGTTTCACTAGTGGCTTCTCTCAAGATAGCATATATTACGGTGGGTGAACAAATTACTGCCAAGCAACTGATAGAAAAGCACATAGTTATGATGATATCTAGGCATGATCATGAACATAGGCATCACGTCCGTGTCAAGTAGACCGAAACAATTCTGCATCTACTACTATTACTCCACACATCAACTGCTATCCAGCATGCATCTAGAGTATTAAGTTCATAAGAATAGAGTAACGCATTAGGCAAGATGACATGATGTAGAGAGATAAACTCAAGCAATATGATATAAACCCCATCTTTTTATCCTCGATGGAAACAATACAATATGTGCCTTGTTGCCCCTGCTGTCACTGGGAAACGACACCGCAAGATTGAACCCAAAGCTAAGCACTTCTCCCATTGCAAGAAAGATCAATCTAGTAGGCCAAACCAAACTGATAATTCAAAGAGACATGCAAATATATAAAATCATGCATATAAGAATTCATAGAATAATCAAATACTGTTCATAGATAATCTTAATCATAAACCTACAATTCATCGGATCTCAGCAAACACACCCCAAAAAGAATTACATTGAATAGATCTCCAAGAACATCGGTGAGAACTTTGTATTGAGATCCAAAGAGAGAGAAGAAGCCATCTAGCTAATAACTATGGACACAAAGGTCTGTGGTAAAGTACTCACACATCATCGGAGAGGCTATGGTGTTGATGTAGAAGCCCTCCGTGATCGAATCCCCCTCCGGCAGATTGCCAGAAAAGGTCCCCAGATGGGATCTCGCGGGTACAGAAGGTTGCGGCGGTGGAAAAGTGGTTTTCCTTGCTCCCCCGGATGTTTTTAGGGTATAAGAGTATATATAGGAGAAAGAAGTAGGTCGGTGGAGCCACGAGGGTGGGGGGTGATGACCCACAAGTATAGGGGATCTATCATAGTCCTTTCATAAGTAAGAGTGTCGAACCCAACAAGGAGTAGAAGGAAATGACAAGCGGTTTTCAGTAAGGTATTCTCTCCAAGCACTGAAATTATCGGTAGTAGATAGTTTGTGAGATGGTAATTTGTAATGGGTAACAAGTAATAAAAGTAAATAAGGTGCAGCAAGATGGCCCAATCCTTTTTGTAGCAAAGGACAAGCCTGGACAAATTCTTATATAGAGGAAAGCGCTCCCGAGGACACATGGGAATTATCGTCAAGCTAGTTTTCATCACGTTCATATGATTCATGTTCTGTACTTTGATAATTTGATATGTGGGTGGACCGGTGCTTGGGTACTTCCCTTTCTTGGACAAGCATCCCACTTATGATTAACCCCTCTTGCAATCATCCGCAACTACAAAAGAAGTATTAAGGTAAACCTAACCATAGCATGAAACATATAGATCCAAATCAGCCCCTTACGAAGCAACTCATAAACTAGGGTTTAAGCATCTGTCACTCTAGAAACCCATCATCTACTTATTACTTCCCAATGCCTTCCTCTAGGCCCAAATAATGGTGAAGTGTCATGTAGTCGACGTTCACATGACACCACTAGAGGAGAGACAATATACATCTCATCAAAATATCGAACGAATACCAAATTCACATGACTACTTATAGAAAGACTTCTCCCATGTCCTCAGGAACAAACGTAACTACTCAAAAATCATATTCATGTTCATAATCAGAGGGGTATTAATATGCATAAAGGATCTGGAACATATGATCTTCCATAAAATAAATCAACTAGCATCAACTACAAGGAGTAATCAACACTACTAGCAACCCACAAGTACCAATCTGAGGTTTTGAGACAAAGATTGGATACAAGATATGAACTAGGGTTTGAGATGAGATGGTGTTGGTGAAGATGTTGATGGAGATTGACCCCCTCCTGATGAGAGGATCGATGGTGATGATTTCCCCCTCCCGGAGGGAAGTTTACCCGGCAGAACAACTCTGCCAGACCCCTAGATTGGTTCCGCCAAGGTTCCGCCTCATGGCGGTGGAGTTTCGTCCCGAAAGCTTGTTTATGATTTTTTTTCCAGGGCAAAAGACCTCATATAGCAGAAGATGGGCACCGGAGGCCTGCCATGGGGCCCACGAGGCAGGGGGCGCGCCCCCACCCTCGTGGATGGTGGGTGGCCCCCCTCTGGTACTTCCTTCGCCCAATATTTTTTATATATTCTAAAACATGCTCTCGTGAAGTTTCAGGACTTTTGGAGTTGTGCAGAATAGGTCTCTAATATTTGCTCCTTTTCCAGCCCAGAATTCCAGCTACCGGCATTCCCCCTCTTCATGTAAACCTTGTAAAATAAGAGAGAATAGACATAAGTATTGTGACATAATGTGTAATAACAGACCATAATGCAATAAATATCGATATAAAGGCATGATGCAAAATGGACGTATCAACTCCCCCAAGCTTAGACCTTGCTTGTCCTCAAGCAGAAACTGATATCGAAAAATATGTCCACATGTTTAGAGATAGAGGTGTCGATAAAATAAAAGATGGACATGAGGGCATCATGATCATTCTTATAACAGCAATATATACAAATATTGTCATATGATCTCTTATACGAAAGTAACAATTCATTCATAGTTTCATGTATGAATCAGAAACTTCATTGAAAACTAACAAACTATAATCTCAGTCATTGAAGCAATTGCAATTTATCATAACATTGTAAAGAGTCAATATAAGAGCTTTTCAGCAAGTCCACATACTCAACTATCATTTAGTCTTTCACAATTGCTAACACTCACGTAATATTTATGGGTATGAAGTTTCAATCGGACACGGAGAAAGATAGGGGCTTATAGTATTGCCTCCCAACCGTTTACCTCAAGGGTAATGTCAACAATAATAGTTCATGAAAACTCACATCCAATTAGCTATATATATATATAAGGATCTTTCCAACACATTGTGCTTTTCCAAAGGATAAAATGTAAAAAGGAAAGGTGAAAATCACCATGACTCTTGTATGAAGTATAAGACAAGTATAAAAGATAATCCCTTCGCAGAGGGAAGCAGAGGTTGTCATGTGCTTTTATGGTTGGATGTACGAAATCTTAATGCAAAAGAACGTCACTTTATATTGCCACTTGTTATATGGATGTTTATTATGCAGCCTGTCTCTTTTATTTCTTCCACATCAAAAGATCGTATAGAGCTTATTTTCTCCACACTAATAAATCATACATATTTAGAGAGCAATTTTTATTGCTTGCAACAATGCCAAGTTACTTGAAGGATCTTACTCAATCCATAGGTAGATATGGTGGACTCTCATGGCAAAACTGGGTTTAAGGATATTTGGAAGCACAAGTAGTATCTCTACTTGGTGCACATAATTTGGCTAGCATGAGAGGAAAAGGCAAGCTCAACATGTTGGATGATCCATGACAATATAATTTATTTCGGATGTAAGAAAACATAACCCATTACGTTGTCTTCCTTGTCCAACATCAACTCTTTAGCATGTCAAATTTTAATGAGTGCTGACAATCATAAAAGATGTCCAAGATAGTATATTTATATGTGAAGACCTTCTTTCTTTACTACTTCCTATTAATTGCAATGATGACCAAAACTATGTTTGTTAACTCTCAACAACTTCTATTCATCATACTTTTTATATGTGAAGTCATTACTCTCCATAAGATCCCTATGATCTCTTTAAGTCTTTTTATTCTATCTCTCCTCGTTTATTTTTATCCCCTCAAAATCACAGCAAGACAATCAAGCCCTTGACTCAACACTAATCTTTATTATGTAAAGCTCACAAACTCGATTAAATAGAAGGATCATAAAGCAAAACTCAAAACTAGATCATACTAAAACTTTATTCTACTAGATCAAAATATTACTAAATAGATCGAACTAAGAAAAACGGTAAAGATAAAGGTGTGATGGTGATACAATACCGGGGCACTCCCCCAAGCTTGGCAGTTGCCAAGGGGAGTGCCCATACCCATGTGTTTATGTTTCCTTCCTCGAAGGTGGTGATGATGGAATTGTTGATGATGTGGGCTTGTTGTCCATCTTCCAAGGCATAGGCTCACCATCATAGAAGGATGATCGAGTCTCCGGGATCCTCAAATCTGCAGCCAAACTCATCCTCTTGAATCTGTATTCATACTCACAGTTTTGGTTTTGCAGGTCATAGATCTAGGCTTGGAGATGCTCGATTTTCTCGTGAAGCTTGAAGATGGTCTCCCCGATGTGCGTGGCTTCTTGCTTGGTGTTGTTGGTGAACTCTGTGATCATTATGTGGTTGGCGTCGAGTCCACGCTCCACCATCTCTTGGCACTTGAAAACTTGTTGCTCCATTGCCTCGAGTCTTGTCCCCACGCTTCCGGTCCTCCTTGGTCCCTCAACATCACGGATGTGCAGAAACCCCTCACGCATCTCAATGGTTTGAGGGTGTTGCAGCACCTCCACGAGGTAGGGGTTGATGACCTTCTCGAAGAACTTGTCCTTGGGGGCACTTGAAGACGTCATGGTGATCTAGATCTGTCAGAAAAATAGCTCGAAACAAAGACAGAAGATATTTGCATGATACGGTGGTCAAAACCTTCGGGAGATTATATAATGAATTTTTACTGACCAAAAGAAGTATCATGCAAGAAAACGGAGTCCGGAGAGCACACGAGGTGCCCACGAGGCAGGGGGCACGCCCACCACCCTCGTGGATGCCTCGTGTCCTTCCCGGACTGGTTCTCATTTTCCTATTTTCTTAAATATTCCAAAACGGAGCAAAATTGCTATTAGAACTGTTTTGGAGTCAGTTTACTTACCGTACCAAATACCTCTTCCTTTTCGGAGTCTGAAACAATCTGGAAAGTGTCCCTTATGTATTCCTATGGGGTTATGGTTTCAATAACATTAGTTTCAACATTTATAGGATTACCTGACACATAATGTTTAGTTCTTTGGCCGTTCACCACCCTCGGGTTTGTGCCTTCGAAGTTGTTGATTTTTATGGCACCGAAGCGATAGACCTCGTAGATAATGAAAGGACCTTTCCCATTTTGAGAGGAGTTTGCCGGCAAAATTTTTTAACGAGAGTTGTATAGCAAAACATAATCACCAACATTAAACTCACGCTTTTGTATCTTTTTTTCATGCCATATTTTAACTTTTTCTTTAAACAGTTTGGCATTCTCATAAGCCTGGGTTCTCCATTCATCAAGTGAGCTGATGACAAATAATCTCTTCTCACCAGCAAGTTTGAAATCATAATTGAGATCTTTAATGGCCCAATATGCCTTACGTTCTAGTTTGAGAGGTAAGTGACATGCTTTTCCATAAAGCATTTTATATGACATACCCATAGGATTTTCATATGCAGTTCTATAAGCCCATAATGCATCATCAAGTTTCTTGGACCAATTCTTTCTATATCTATTAACAGTCTTTTGCAAAATTAATTTAAGCTCTCTATTACTCAGTTCTACTTGACCTCTAGACTGTGGATGATATGGAGATGCAATTCTATGATTAACATCATACTTAGCAAGCATTTACGAAAAGCACCATGAATAAAATGTGAACCACCATCAGTCATTAAGTATCTAGGGACTCCAGACCTAGGCAAAATAACTTCTTTAAGCATCTTAATAGAGGTGTTATGATCATCACTACTAGTTGGAATAGCTTCTACCCACTTAGTAACGTAATCAGCAGCAACTAAAATATGTGTATACCCATTCGAGGAAGGAAACGGTCCCATATAATCAAAGCCCCAAACATCAAATGGTTCAATAACAAGTGATTAATTCATAGGCATTTCTTGACGTCTACTAATATTACCATTTCTTTGACATTCATCACAAGACAAGACAAACTTACGGGCATCCTTGAAGACAATAGGCCAATAAAACTCGGATTGCCATACGTTATGTGCAGTTCTGTCTCCAGCATGGTGTCCTCCATAAGCCTCAGAATGACACTTGCGTATGATCTGTTCCTGTTCATGCTCAGGTACACAACGACTAATAATACCATCTACTCCTTCTTTATAAAGGTGTGGTTCATCCCAGAAGTAATGTCTTAAATCATAGAAAAACTTTTTATTTTGTTGGTATGTGAAACTAGGTGGTATAAATTTAGCAACATTGTAATTAGCATAATTAGCATACCATGGAGCAGCATGAGAAGCATTTATGACAGCCAATTGTTCATCGGGAAATCTATCATCAATAGGTAGTGGGTCATCAAGAACATTCTCTAGCCTAGACAAGTTGTCTACAATGGGGTTCTCAGCTCCCTTTCTATCGATAATATGCAAATCAAATTCTTGTAGCAAGAGAACCCATCTAATAAGTCTAGGTTTAGCATCTTTATTTTTCATAAGATATTTAATAGCAGCATGATCAGTGTGAATAGTTACTTTAGAATTTACAATATAAGGTCTGAACTTATCACAAGCAAATACGACTGCTAAAAATTCTTTTTCAGTAGTAGCATAATTTCTCTGGGCACTGTCCAAAGTCTTACTAGCATATTGGATAACATTTAATTTATTATCAACTCTTTGTCCTAGAACAACCCCTAAAGCATAGTCACTAGCTCCACACATAATTTCAAAGGGTAAATTCCAATCAGGTGGCTGGACAATAGGTGCAAAAATCAAGGCTTTCTTAAGTATTTCAAATGCTTCTACACAATCATCATCAAAGACAAATGGAACATCTTTTTGTAAGAGATTAGTCAAAGGCCTAGAAATTTTAGAGAAGTCCTTAATGAACCTCCTATAAAAACCGGCATGACCAAGGAAACTTCTTATACCTTTAATGTTCTTAGGACACGACATCTTTTCAATAGCATCAACTTTAGCTTTATCAACTTCAAGACCGCTTTCAGAAATTTTATGCCCCAAGACAATACCTTCATTAACCATAAAGTGGCACTTTTCCCAATTCAAGACAAGATTAATTTCTTCACATCTCTCCAAAACTCGATCAAGGTTTCTCAAGCAATCATCAAAAGAAGTTCCACATACGGAGAAATCATCCATGAAAACCTCAACAATCTTTTCACAAAAGTAAGAGAATATAGCAGTCATACATCTTTGAAAGGTAGAAGGTTTATTTCATAAACCAAAAGGCATACGTCTATAAGCAAGGTACAGAAAGGGCAACTAAAAGTTGTATTTTCTTGATCCTCTTTTGACACAGGTATTTGAGAGAAACTAGAATAAGCATCTAGGAAGGAAAAATTGAGTATGTTTGGATAGTCTTTCTAGCTTTTGATCAACAAAGGGTAAAGGGTAATGATCCTTTTTAGTAGCTTTATTTAATTTGTGGAAATCAATTACCATTCTGTAACCTGTAACAATTCTTTGTGGAATCAATTCATCTTTATCATTACGAACAACAGTAATACCTCCCTTCTTAGGGAAACAATGGATATGACTTACCCACTAACTATCAGCAACGGGATAAATTATACCTGCCTCCAGAAGCTTTAGTATTTATTTTCTTACCACTTCTTTCATCTTAGTATTTAACCGTCGTTGGTGATCAACAACCGGTTTCGCGTCTTTCTCCAATTTTATTTTGTGCTGGCATAGAGTGGGACTAATGCCCTTAAGATCATCAAGAGTATATCCAATAGCAACACGGTGCTTCTTTAGAGTTTTCAATAATTTCTTTTCTTCATGCTCTGAAAGGTTAGCACTAATAATAACAGCATATATATCTTTCTCATCAAGATAAGCATATTTAAGAGTATTAGGTAAAGGTTTAAGCTCAAACACGGGATAACCTTTGGTGGAGGAGGATCCCCTGGGATTTCAACAGGCAAGTTGTGTTTCAAAATAGGTCCCTGTTTAAAGAATACTTCATCTATTTCCCTTCTTTCATTCATAAACATACCATTTTCATGGTCGAGCAAATATTGTTCTAAAGGATCACTAGGAGGCACGGCAATAGAAGCAAGACCAATAATTTCATCTTTACTAGGCAATTCTTTATCATGGGGTTGTCTACGAAATTTAGCAAAATTAAACTCATGAGACATATCCCCCAAACCAATAGTAACAACATACTTTTTGCAGTCTATCTTAGCATTAAGAGTATTCAAGAAGGGTCTACCAAATATAATGGGGCAAAAGTCATCTTGTGGGGAACCAAGAACAAGAAAATTAGCAGGATATTTAACTTTCCCACACAAGACTTCAACATCTCTAACAATCCCAACTGGTGAAATAGTGTCTCTATTGGCAAGCTTAATTGTAACATCAATTTCCTCTATCTTAGCGGGTGCAATATCATGCATAATTTCTTTATATAAGGAATGAGGTATTGCACTTGCACTAGCACCCATATCACACAAGCCATGATAGCAATGATCTGCTATTTTAACATAAATAACAGGCATGCCTAAAACAGGTCTATGTTTAATTTTAGTATCGGGTCTAGCAATTCTAGCAGCTTCATCACAGAAGTAAATAACATGCCCATCAATTTTATTGGCCAAGATATCCTTAACCATATCAATACTAGGTTCAACTTTAATTTGCTCAGAGGGTGTATGTGTTCTAGGATTACTCTTACGAACAACAGTTGAAGCTTTAGCATGATCCTTTATTCTAACAGGGAAAGGTGGTTTCTCAATATAAGTAGCAGGAACAACAGAATCATTATAAGTACTAGTCTTTTCTTCAACTTTGATAGGTGCAACTAATTTTACTTCAATGCGAGGATTATATTGAAACCACTTCTCCGTAGGGAGATCAACATGAGTAGAAAAGGATTCACAGAAAGAATCTACTATCTCAGAGTCAAGTCCATATTTAGTACTAAATTCACGAAAGGTATCAATATCCATAAAATATTTAACACAATCAAACTTTGGAGTTATACCTGACTCCTTACCTTCGTTGATATCCCAATCTTCGGGGTTGCATTTAATTCTTTCCAATAAATCCCATTTTAATTCAATAGTCTTCATCATAAAAGAACCAGTACAAGAAGTGTCGAGCATGGAGCAATTATCGAGAGAAAGCCGAGCATAAATTTTTTGAATAATAATTTCTCTTGAGAGCTCATGATTGGGGCATGAATGTTACATTGACTTAAGCCTCCCCCAAGCTTGAGCGATGCTTTCTCCTTCACGAGGCCAAAAATTATATATATAATTATGGTCACGTTGAACAAGATGCATAGGATAAAACTTGTGATGAAATTCCAATTTCAATCGGTTGTAGTTCCATGATCCCATATCATCACATAGCCTAAACCATGTCAATGCCTTTCCCTTCAAAGATAAAGGGAAGACCTTCTTCTTGATAACATCCTTGGGAATACCTGCAAGCTTAAATGATCCACAAACTTAATCCACATAGATTAGGTGCAGATCAGGATGTAAAGTTCCATCACCTGTGAAAGGATTAGCTAGAAGTTTCTCTATCATACCCGAAGGAATTTCAAAGTAAAAAATTTCATTAGGTTCAGTAGGTTGGGGAGCAACTCTTTGCTCTACTGGTCGGGGTGAAGAAACCCCAAACAAGCCCCTCAAAGGATTATGTTTCTTAGTAACAAGTGACAGTAAATTTCAGCACACTATATAAATTTTTCCTTACCAAATTCCACCTACCAAAGGCACTTACCTCCCCGGCAACGGCGCCAGGAAAGAGTCTTGATGACCCACAAGTATAGGGGATCTATCGTAGTCCTTTTGATAAGTAAGAGTGTCGAACCCAACGAGGAGCAAAAGGAAATGATAAGCAGTTTTCAGTTAGGTATTCTCTGCAAGCACTGAAATTATCGGTAACAAATAGTTTTGTGATAAGGTAATTTGTAACGGGTAACAAGTAATAAAAGTAAATAAGGTGCATAAAGATGGCCCAATCCTTTTTGTAGCAAAGGACAAGCCTGGACAAACTCTTATATAAAGGAAAACGCTCCCGAGGACACATGGGAATTATCGTCAAGCTAGTTTTCATCAGGTTCATATGATTCGTGTTCGGTACTTTGATAATTTGATATGTGGGTGGACCGGTGCTTGGGTACTGTCCTTCCTTGGACAAGCATCCCACTTATGATTAGCCCCTATTGCAAGCATCCGCAACTACGAAAGGAGTATTAAGGCAAACCTAACCATAGCATGAAACTAGGGTTTAAGCTTCTGTCACTCTAGCAACCCATCATCTACTTATTACTCCCCAATGCATTCCTCTAGGCCCAAACAATGGTGAAGTGTCATGTAGTCGACGTTCACATGACACCACTAGAGGAAAGACAACATACATCTCACCAAATATCGAACGAATACCAAATTCATATAACTACTTATAGAAAGACTTCCCACATGTCCTCGGGAACAAACGTAACTACTCACAAATCATATTCATATTAATAATCAGAGGGGGTATTAATATGCATAAAGGAGCTGAACATATGATCTTCCACCGAATAAACCAACTAGCATCAACTACAAAGTGTAATCAACACTACTAGCAACCTACAGGTACCAATCTGAGGTTTTGAGACAAAGATTGGATACAAGAGATGAACTAGGGTTTGAGATGAGATGGTGCTGGTGAAGATGTTGATGGAGATTGACCCCTCCCGATGAGAGGATCGATGGTGATAACGATGGTGATGATTTCCCCCTCCTGGAGGGAAGTTTCCCTGGCAGAACAGCTCCGCCGGAGCCCTAGATTGGTTCCGCCAAGGTTCCGCCTCGTGGCGGCAGAGTTTCGTCTCGTAAGCTTGCTTCTAATTTTTTCCAGGATGAAAGACTCCATATAGCCAAAGATGGGCATCAGAGGGCTGCTAGGGGGCCCATGAGGCAGGGGGGCGCGCCCAGGGGGTAGGGCTCGCCCCCCACCCTTGTGGATGGTGGGTGGCCCCCCTCTAGTACTTCTTTCGCCCAATATTTTTTATATATTCTGAAACATGCTCCCGTGAAATATCAGGACTTTTGGAGATGTGCAAATTAGGTCTTTAATATTTGCTCCTCTTCCAACCCAGAATTCCAACTGCCAGCATTCTCCCTCTTCATGTAAACCTTGTAAAATAAGAGAGAATAGGCATAAGTATTGTGATATAAGGTGTAATAACAGCCCATAATGCAATAAATATCAATATAAAAGCATGATGCAAAATGGACGTGTTAGGACACAAATTTAATTTTTCAACCAATATGCACTGGAGCTCGTGCATGTAGTTCAAATTTGAATTATGCACATGAAATGCCTAGAAAACCTAGTTAATGTATAAAAATGTCCAAACGAACCCTGAAAATTTCCAAAAGTAAACACAACACTCCTGTTGTTCTATGTTGACACTAGAAATTTTTTGAAAGCAATTAGAGGCAACGAATATCGTTTCATCCCCAAAGGTGGCACGTTCCCTACCGAAACCATCACGCTTGTTGTCGGAGTAATGGGCCACGGGTAGGCTAACCCGAGGCCCAGAACCTTTCAAGACATCAGGGCAGGCTGCGCCCCTCAAGATCCCAAGACGAAGAGTCGCCTTCTAAGGAGCCGACGACAAGACGGCCAACTGACCACTCACGGCCGAGTCCCAGGGACGACTGCAGGGATAAGCCGACTCCTGACTGGCGACTTCCAGAGAAGCCAGCTTTGGGGAGTCGGCCTGCGACTCCAACTAACCCCATGACCTCATCAAGAGGGACGGGGCAGGGGAGGGGCTACAGTGAAGCCCACTCCCGCCCCTTACCAAGGGCAGGGATGGCCACAGCACGCCGTACCCCGGAAGATCTCCGTGCGGCGTGGCACTGTTGCCATACCGGCCCTGACATCAGCACCACAGGATCGAATCCTGTACCCACGACGGCTTGTCTGTACGGCCCAAAGGCAGCGGGTCCCACCAGTCAGTGAGACCCCAGGAGACGGCAAGAGGGCCACCAGTCGAACCCGTCAGGAGTCGGCCCCGGGGAGTCGGCCGAGCCCTCCCCCGGGGCCCGCGCGCCATTAATCAAGATGTGATGGAGAGTGGCAATAGTGATCGCTTGCCAGGCGGCGGGGCTGTTGCCACGACCGTACGATCAACCTCGCGTCATCAGAAGCACAACTACAGTTATCAGCAGCCGGCAAGACCCGCCCACGGCGGACGCGGCCTGTCGGCTCCGTACCAGGCCAGTCGGCGAGGAAGACGGAGGCCAGAGGCGCTGACGGCGGGGCCCGCGTCCAGCCGGATTACCATTGTACCCCTGGGGGGTAGGCCTATATAAACCCCCCAGGGCACCCATGCAAAGGGTTGGAACCCATTAGCTCTAGACCAGATCATATAGGAGGGAGAGAGCTAGCCTTGCCCTCTCCTACCTCCAGGAAACAGCTCGAGGAGCAATCGTGTAAACACTTTGCCATATTGATCATGCGGAGACCCCGCAGAGCAGCAGTAGGGGTATTATCTCCCCGGAGAGCCCTGAAGCTGGGTTAGATTCGCCGGCGTGCATGTCTTCGCCTCATCCCATTTCCAGGCACCGGCGACGTTCTACTCGCCCCCACCATGATAAGCCATCCTTTGGCATATGTCGCACCTAACCCCCGACATTTGGCGCCCACCTTGGGGCATGGTGCACCGCCGTCCGGAGACCTGTTCTGGATGGGAACCCTTTTCCTCCCTGGCGAGCACAGCCAGCCAAGCACGCCAGACGGGGTTTGCGCCGACGCGCTGCGCGGCGTTGAGATTGCATGCGCGGGCAGCTGCCTGGCCAAACTTGTCGGCGAGGTTCGCCTCTCCGACGAACCTGCACCCAACGCAGGCACGGGCGGCTCCGAGAGCCTCCTCGCGGGCCTCCTCGATCAAATCCACGTTTCCGGCGAGCCTGCCATAGACTTGGAGTCTGTAGGCGCCACCGACCCGATGCTGGTCGACTCCGACACCGCGTCGCTCGACGCGTTCCCCACTAATGTGGCGGTCTATCATGAGCCTCTCCCTCGCGCGGCGATTAACGGAAGCACCGTCACCGAGGTGCTTGTCATCAGTCATGACGAGCTCCCCAGCGGAGGAGCGCATGACTCACTCGGCGTGGCGCTACAAGACCTAACTGCGCCCATTCCGGAAGACGCTGACGCAGAGACGTTGGAGGCGCGCCGCCTTCAGCTCGTTGAAGGCGCGAAGAAGCTGGCCAGCATGAGACGCTTGTCAGAAGCCTGCCAGCGGGAGATGGATCGCACCGTCGGCGGCTCGCCGGCCCCGGCGGGGCCCAGCCGCCTTAGCACGGTCCAGCAGCATGGCATAGCCATCGCCAACCTGTTTGGGGCAAGCCGCCCTGTGTACGCTACCCCAGCGGAGAACATCCGAGCCGCCCAGGCAGCGGCGGAAGAGCTGGAAAATTTTGAGGGCGAAGAACGCCGCATCATGATGGAGCGAGTCCAGTGGCTCCTCGACGCGGCTACCGCGCAGAACGAGGCCGGCTGCCGCATGGAGGCGCCGCAACGGCAAAACGATGACCTTTGCCGAGATCAAGGCGCGATGTCTCGGACGCCGACTGGCGGCGCCCGAGGAAGAAGAGACAAGGATCTGGCTCTCAGCAACAGTCGGACTCGCATTACCATAGAGCGTGACCGAGACGGCCGCCCAAGAGCAGTGGAACGACAGGACGACTGTCCGCCTCCCCCTCCTCGCAAGGAGAGGCGAGTCTCCCCGCCGCCTGTTGACCATCCGACTCTCGGCGACCGCCTTGGCCGCCGAGAGGGAGTTGGAGAGAATGACGCCCGCCACCGGATCGACCGACTTCACCGATCCCTAGCGCTGGAAGAAGAAGACGAGCTGGGTCCGCCTTGTTTCGGGCCCCGCATTCGGGACGAACCCTTTCCTAGAGGGTTCATGCTCCCAAGAGACACGCCCAAGTATACCGGCTCCGTGAAGCCGGAAGACTGGCTAGTCGACTACTCCACGGCTGTCAGCAAAGCAAATGGCAACAAGCGTGTCGCCGTAAAGTACGTTCCGCTCATGCTCCAGGGCACGCCCCGGACATGGCTGAACAGCCTGAAGCCCCGCAGCATCAACAACTGGGTAGACTTCAATGAAGCGTTCGTCCGCAACTTCACTAGCACGTACAAGCGTCCTCCCAAGCCTTGTCAGCTCTCCTTGTGCGTGCAAGGCCCCGACGAGTCGACTCGCGATTACCTCACGCGTTGGGCCGAGCTTCGGAACTCCTGTGAGGGCGTGCAGATTGAGTGGCCAGCAGATCACGCTCTGTGGTGAGCTTGCTGCACTCCTCCCCTTTGGCGCGCAATGCGGAGTTGGCTTCGCTCAGCTGCTATTGAAGAGCAGCGTTGGCTCCTGAAAAGAAGGAGGAAAGAAGGAGTTAAGTCATCAACAAAGAAGATCGCCGGGGAGATCCGGCCCGACTGCTCAGCAGTCGGCCCGAATCTCGGGACTACAGCCCGCGGGTCCGCCAGCGCGCCCCCGCAAAGAAGACAAAGGACTTACTCCGGCTCTTCAATGTTACGGTTGAAGGCAGTGACGCGGAGGTTGTGGTAATCCTGCGTCAAGCGTTTCAGACAAAAAGTCAATACCCAGAGTTCATAATTGGAGTTCCGGGCCGCCTGCTCAGCAGCCAGCCTGAAACTCGGGGACTACACCCAGTGGGTGCGCTGGCACGCCCCCACAGAGAAGAACAAGGAAACAAGGACCAAAGGAAAAAACATACCCGAACGGCTGCCTACGACGCCTGGTACGCCTTGGTGCAATTCTGGAGAGCGTCGCCCTCAGCACCAAACTTCGCCTGGACGTCCAGAAGCGCCTGGTTCAGCGGCCTTGTGCCGCCTCCTCGCACCCACCCAATGGGCGCGGCGCTCGTCGCTTCGGCGTCTGGGATCGCCGAGCTGGCGGTGCCGGCCTCCAGGGGGCGGGGTGCCGAAGTCGCCTTCTCCAGACGGCGGCGCGTCGGTGAGCCGACTTGGAGGAGTAACCTCGCCACAGCCTTGTCTTCGGTCGGCGGCACCAGAGGGTCCGCTGGCTGCTTGCCTTGCGCACTTTCATACGGCGGCGGAGGCGGCGGCGGAACGATCACGTCCGGCGTAGAGGGGTCGTCGCCATCCCTCTCCACGATGGGGTTCTCGCCGCCGGCTTCCCCAGACTGCCCCGTGGACTCCGGAGGCGGCGGCACAGAATTTAGCAGGGTGACGAACACCGCCGATTGGCGGCGTGTGGCCTCCTCAGCCTGCACCCTATCGGCCTCCACCCTATCGGCCTCTGCCTTCTCTAGGTGAACGGCCTTTTCTTCGTTGCGCTTCTCCTGCGCATTCCACTCTGTCACCTCCCGGAGGTCAGCAGCGGGGTCAATCTGCCGAGTGGTGGCGGACGTCTCCGCTGACCCCATGACGGAGGCGGCGGTGACCCTCTCAAGAGTAAGGGGAGCCCTGAAGAAAGGGAAGCAAGCAAAAGACTCAGGCAAAGCCACAAAGAAAGAATAAAGCATTGAGACAGAATACTCACGCGGAGACCAATGGCGGCTTCTTCACTTACTTACGAAAGCGGATGGCCTTCGCAGCCGCCTCGTCCCGCTGGGTCGCCGCAGCCAAACCCTTGGGCTTCTTCGGCCGACTGCTGAACAAAGTCGGCACGGCCCTGCGCTTCTTCCCGCCGCCTAGAGCACCCGGCGCGGCAGGAGAGCCCGCACCTAGCTGGCTGGCTCCTGGACGATAGCGGGGGGCGACTTCTCCCTCGGTGTTGTCGTCAGGCCAGTCGGCGAAAGTGGCCGAAGGCCTGAAGTCGCCTACTGCTCCTCCTCCTCCCTCGGCGTCGTCCTCCAGAGCCGCCGCCCCCAGATCAGGCTCGTCGACGTCGCTCTCTGCTCGGTAGGTGAGGAACTTGCGGCCCGGCCCCGAGGTGCCGGCTAGCGGGTGGAGGAGGGGATTCTGACCAAAGCCGACTGGTCAAAACAAACTCGGCAAGAAAGAAGACAATCCAAAGAAAGAAAGGAAAGGTAACTCACCACGGGCAGGGGGTTGGCGCGGGAGTACGGCTCCTTGCCGAACCGCCAATCCTCCAGGAGCTTGCTGTCCGAGAGGTAGTTCACCATGAAGGCCACCTCCTCGTGAGGCATGTCCTTGGTGCACATCCGACTCGGGTCGCGGTGCCCGCTCATTTGGCATATCATATGGGGGCGGCCTTGGAGCGGGAGGACTCGGCGCGCCACGAAGGCGGCCAGCAGGTCTGGACCAGTCAAGCCCTCCGACTGCGTCAGCGCTCGGAGTCGCGTGAAGGCGCCGGCTCCCGCAGGCGTCAGCGACTTGGCCCGGTACGACCAGTTGGGTAGTCTCCCAGCCGGCGGGTCGGCTTCGAAATCCGGCAGGTTGACCCAGTCGCCCCTTGTAGAGATGCTCCTGACATAGAAGTACGATCTCTGCCACATCTTCACCGACTTTCTCAGCGGGATGGAGGGGAAGGGATTGTTGGCCCCCGACCTTCGCACGGTGATAAAAGCGCTGCATTGAGCCGGCACGCCTGCAGCCTGGGTGCCGAGCTTGGAGAAGAAGAACTCCCCCCCAGAGCTCGAGGGTGGGGAGGACTCCGAGGAAGCCTTCGCACAAGGCCATGAAGGCGGACAGCAGCACCACCGTGTTGGGGGTGAGGTGGTGCGGCTGGAGGCCGTAGAACTCCAGGAAGGATCGGAAGAAACTGCTCGCCGGCAGCCCCAACCCACGCAAGCAGTGCGAGCGGAAGATGACCCGCTCGCCCTCCTGCGGCGCGGGGGAAATCTCCCCCTTCGGTGCAAGACGCACCCGCACGTGATCCTCGCCTGGGAACTCGATGTGGTCGTCATGAACTTCGGAGCCGTCCCAGGTGCCAGAGCACACCGGGGGAGGCGCGGCGGTAGAGGAAGAACTCATCGCGAGCTGATCGCCGCGGCATTCGTCAGAGCTTGGGCGCGCGGCGGAGCAAAGAAGAAGAAGAAGAAGGAGGAGAGCGAGGAGCAGTGAGAAGGGGGAGAGCGAGGAGTAGTGGGAAGGAGGGGCGCGCATGCCCCGCCTCTTTCCCCTACTTATAGCCTCGTGGGCTCCGAAGCCGAGGGGGCAGTCGTGGGATTTACTGCGCCCACGGCCCCACGACCCCCACGTTCCACGACAAAGTTACTGCGCACAGTAACTCCAAGGGAATCCCAACCATCCGCCGGGGCGATGGCGGATCCGCTCGGGCGCCGAGGCGCGGTAGTGGCGGGCCCCGCCTATGGGCATGCCCCGTCGCACGCGTAGGCTGGCAGAATGGCCCAGCCACGTGTCATCGCATGACAGGACTAGAACGGGCGGCGGCCCGGAGGCTTAGCAAGCACGCTACTTGGATCCCGCTGCGACGTTCGAAATATTGTGCGAGTCAGAGTTGGGCGAGTCCGACTCCTTCTAGCCGGCTCGGCGGAAGTCAACCAAGAGCCATGTGTTGAGTACCTGGAAAGAGAAACTGCTGAGGCTTCTCGGCCGATCGTCCATGGTGCCTCACCAGCTTCGGGGACTACTGTCGGAGTAATGGGCCACGGGTAGGCTAACCCGAGGCCCAGAACCTTTCAAGACATCGGAGCAGGCTGCGCCCCTCAAGACCCCAAGATGAAGAGCCGCCTTCTAAGGAGCCGACGGCAAGACAGCCGACTGACCACTCACGGCCGAGTCCCAGGGACGACTGCTGGGATAAGCCGACTCCTGACTGGCGACTTCAAGAGAAGCCGGCTTTGGGGAGTCAGCCTGCGACTCCAACAAACCCCATGACCTCATCAAGAGGGACGGGGCAGGGGAGTGGCTACAGTGAAGCCCACTCTCGCCCCTTACCAAGGGCAGGCATGGCCACAGCACGCCGTACCCTGGAAGATCTCCGTGCGGCGTGGCACTGTTGCCATACCGGCCCTGACATCAGCACCACATGATCGAATCCTGTACCCACGACGACTTGTCTGTACGGCCCAAAGGCAGCGGGTCCCACCAGTCAGTGAGACCCCAGGAGACGGCAAGAGGACCACCAGTCGGACCCGTCAGGAGTCGGCCCCGGGGAGTCGGCCGAGCCCTCCCCCGGGGCCCACGCGCCTTTAATCAAGATGTGATGGAGAGTGGCAATAGTGATCGCTCGCCAGGCGGCGGGGCTATTGCCACGACCCTACAATCAAACCCGCATCATCATAAGCACAGCTACAGTAATCAGCAGCCGGCAAGACCCGCCCACGGCGGATGCAGCCTGTCGGCTCCGTACCAGGCCAGTCGGCGAGGCCCGCCCGTTGGTGGGCCCCAGCGGTCGACGGGGAAGACGGAGGCCAGAGGCGCTGACGGCAGGGCCCGTGTCCAGCCGGATTACCATTGTACCCCTGGGGGTAGGCCTATATAAACCCCCCAGGGCACCCATGCAAAGGGTTGGAACCCATTAGCTCTAGACCAGATCATATAGGAGGGAGAGAGCTAGCCTTGCCCTCTCCTACCTCCAGGAAATAGCTCGAGGAGCAATCATGTAAACACTTTGCCATAGTGATCATGCGGAGGCCCCGCAGAGCAGCAGTAGGGGTATTATCTCCCCGGAGAGCCCTGAAGCTGGGTAAGAATCGCCGGCGTGCATGTCTTCGCCTCATCCCGTTTCCAGGCACCGGCGACGTTCTACTCGCCCCCACCATGATAAGCCATCCTTTGGCATATGTCGCACCTAACCCCCGACACTTGTTGTGAGAAGCTAAAGTTTTTGAGAAGCTTATACCCAAACCTGCCACAAGTGGGACAATTTTTTTACCACGACATGTTGATGCCACTCCATGATAGCATGCCAAGTTTCATGAATTTCAGATGAGTTCTGGATTTACTACAATTTAAAAACCAGGTATCTCAATGTTTTGCCGGCAATCAACAGTGCCTTGGAGTTTGAAATTCATTCCGCTTTCTTGCATGGGACCTAAGCATGCCCCGAAGGACACAAATTTGATTTCCAAACCAACTTATATGCACTAGAGCTTGTGCACGTAGTTCAAATTTGAATTATGCACATGAAATGCCTAGAAAACCCAGTTAATGTGTAAAAATGTCCAAACGAACCCCGAAAAATTCCAAAAGTAAACACGACACTCCTGTTGTACTGTGTTGACACTAGAAATTTTTTGAAAACAATAAGAGGCAACGGATATCATTTCGTCCCCAAAGGTGACACGTTCCCTACCGAAACCATCATGCTTGTTGTGTGAAGCTAAGGTTTCTGAGAAGCTTATACAGAAACCTACCCCAAATGGGACAAAATTTTTACCACGGCATGTTGATGCCGCTCCATGATATCATGCCAAGTTTCATGAATTTCAGATGAGTTTTGGATTTACTAGAATATAAAAACTAGGTATCTCAATGTTTGCAGCCGAGTTACGGTGGCAGGGTGTTTGAAATTCATTCCCATTTCTTGCATGGGACCTAAGCATGCAACCAAGGACACATATTTGATTTTTCAACAAGTTTATATGCACTAGAGCTTGTGCACGTAGTTCAAATTTTAATTATGCACATAAAATGCCTGGAAAACCCAGTTAATGTATAAAAATGTCCAAACGAACCCCGAAAAATTCCAAAAGTAAACACGACACTCCTGTTGTACTGTGTTGACACTAGAAATTTTTTGAAAGCAATAAGAGGCAACGGATATCGTTTCGTCCCCAAAGGTGACACGTTCCCTACCGAAACCATCATGCTTGTTGTGTGAAGCTAAGGTTTCTGAGAAGCTTATACAGAAACCTACCCCAAATGGGACAAAATTTTTACCACGGCATGTTAATGCCGCTCCATGATATCATGCCAAGTTTCATGAATTTCAGATGAGTTTTGGATTTACTAGAATATAAAAACTAGGTATCTTAATGTTTGCAGCCGAGTTACGGTGGCAGGGTGTTTGAAATTCATTCCCATTTCTTGCATGGGACCTAATCATGCAACCAAGGACACATATTTGATTTTTCAACAAGTTTATATGCACAGGAGAATGTGCATGTAGTTCAAATTTTAATTATGCACATAAAATGCCTGGAAAACCCAGTTAATGTATAAAAATGTCCAAACGAACCTTGAAAAATTCCAAAAGTAAACACAACACTACTGTTGTTCTATGTTGACACTAGAAATTTTTTGAAAGCAATAAGAGGCAATGGATATCGTTTTGTCCCCAAAGGTGACACGTTCCCAACTGAAACCACATGCTTGTTGTGAGAAGCTAAGGTTTCTGAGAAGCTTATACAGAAACCTACCCAAATGGGACAAAAATTTTACCATGGCATGTTGATGCCGCTCCATGATAGCATGCCAAGTTTCATGAATTTCAGATGAGTTTTGGATTCACTAGAATATATAAAAACCAGGTATCTCAATGTTTGCAGCCGAGTTACGGTGGCAGGGTGTTTGAAATTCATTCCCATTTCTTGCATGGCACCTAAGCATGCAACCAAGGACACATATTTTATTTTTCAACCAATTTATATGCACTGGAGAATGTGCATGTAGTACAAATTTGAATTATGCACATAAAATGCTTGGGAAACCCAGTTAATGTATAAAAAATGTCGAAACGAACCCCGAAAGAATCCAAAATTAAACATAACACTGTTGTTGTTCTATGTTGACACTCAATTTTTTTGAAAGCAATAAGAGGCAACGGATATCGTTTCCTCCCCAAAGGTGGCACGTTCCCTACCGAAACCATCACGCTTGTTGTGAGAAGCTCTGGTTTGTGAGAAGCTTATATGCAAACCTGCGCCAACGAGACATAAAATTTACCACGGCATGTTGATACCGCACCATGATAGCATGCCAACTTTCATGAATTCCAAACGAGTTTTGGATTTACTAGAATTTAAAAACCAGGTATCTTAATGTTTGTGGCCGAGTGACGGTGGCAGGGTGTGTGACATTCATTCCCATTTCTTGCATGGGACCTAAGCATGCAACCAAGGACACATATTTGATTTTTCAACCCTTTTATATGCACTGGAGCATGTGCATGTAGTTCAAATTAGAATTATGCACCTGAAATGCCTACAAAACCAAGTTAATGTATGAAAACATCCAAACAAACCCTGAATAATTACATTTTTTGACGACACACCTATAGTTGCATGTTCACTGTAGATAAAAGTTCTAGCAATTCAAACACCATCCTTTGTAGTTTTGACCCCATTATGTAATTCAAATCAAGACGATAAATCAAGTAGATCGCACACAATTTATTATCACCAACCGTGAGAGATGCATCACAAAATATCTTGGAGCAACATCGGTGTATAGTATGCCTATGGCTAACGAGAGAAGGTGCATTGGGTACAGTCCACAGCCGACATGTCAAGCACACTAGCTCACTCCCCAAATATCATTTCACCGTTCATTCATCGCCGGTGAAAGATTGGGACGTGGACCCACGTCGTGAGGGCAACTTAGGCGGCCCACTTCGGCGAGAGCACGGCCCGCAACTAATAGGCGTGTGCTAACAAGCTTCGTGAGGGCGACCGCAGTCTGCGTCCGGGCGGCCAAGGCAGCCCAAACGGTCGCTGTTTCTTCTCAGGCGGTGACAACACCATCTGCCTCGAGGATAGCAACTAGCGAGAGTGGCAGAACAGCTATTCCTTCTGTAGCAGCAGCCTTAGCCCTGAAGGAGGCCGCCCACTACCATGTCGAGGCCGTCCACGCCCAGCTCGTGGCGGTCACCGCACAAATCGAGCAAAGCTTCTCCGACAATGGTCGGCAACCCACGGCCGAAGAGTTGGCCATCTCCGAGAGAGTTCGAGCAGCCGTCCGTTATGGCACGGCATACCTTGCCACGACGGAGGCTGCCAGAGCCCAGATCACGGCCGTGCACGCCCAGCTCATGGCAGCCTATTCCAAAGATATGGCGGACGCGGATGGCGAGATGCTTGCCGAGTATGGTGCAATTGATGCCATGGAGCCCCTTCCCCTGGAGACCGTCGGGCGCGAGCTGGCCATGGAGGCGGCGGCGGAGATCGATGAGCACCAGCTGTAGTATTACTCTTTGTTTTGTTTAATTAAGAGCATCGGTCTTTAATTTTTTAGAGTAATGTTTAGGTCAGCTAGCTCTGTTTAGTTGATGAACTTGCTCGATTAAGAAGTTAGTCTCCTTTGTGTACCCAAATTATGCAATGACGTGGATGACCACTGTAACCAGGGAAATTCAAACAAAAATTTTGACGTTCAAACTCAACACACACGGGTTAAGCAATCTGAATTGTTTGTGATGTTCACATATCGTACACAGTTCTGAATAAGGGATCGTGTTTGATGACACTTTGCGCGCCAGTTTTTTCGCTAAAGCGATTGAAACTTTTGGGCTTCCACGGAAATATCTACCTCCCCATCCCATCCCCCTTAACAAAAGCCACATTTCCCCTATTTCCGCCTTCCTTTCCAAGTTGAAACCCTCAATCCTTGTTTGCAGCGTGGCCTCCTCACCGGCGACACTCCTCCATGCTGCTCGGCCTCACCTATCCAGGCAGGTAATCCACAACCGACCCCCATCCTCCTTCTCCTTCCACATCCCACATGCCCCGACCGCCGTCGCGACACCTTCCACCCACATCACCAATCCCTCGACCAAATAAGCGCCGCCCTAAGTCATGGTGCGCGCGGTATAGCCAGGATCCCAATGAACATTTGGCAGCGGAGAAGCAAATCGCGGTCACACGCGCGGATGAGGTCGCGATGGCTGCCATTCGTGTCGACCCCTAGATCTTGGAGGAGCATCTCGCCGTCGAAGCCATCATCGACGCCTCGCACACCGACGACGCGACGCGGTTGGTTCTACCTCTTGAGCACTGCGTTGGTTTTCCCTTGAAGAGGAAAGGGTGATGCAGTAAAGCAGTGTAAGTATTTCCCTCAGTTTTTGAGAACCAAGGTATCATTCCAGTAGGAGACCACGCGCAATTCACCTCGTACCTACAAAAACAAATAAGAACCTCACAACCAACGCGATAAAGGGGTTGTCAATCCCTTCACAACCACTTGCAAGAGTGAGATCTAATAGAGATGATAATAATAAGATAAATAGTTTTGGTATTTTTATGATATAGATTGAAAGTAAAAGATATCAAAATAAAGTAGATGTGAAACTTATATGATGGAGAATAGACCCGGGGGCCATAGGTTTCACTAGTGGCTTCTCTCAAGAAAGCATAAGTATTACGGTGGGTGAACAAATTACTGTCGAGCAATTGATAGAAAAGCGAATATGTAGGCATGATCCTGTATATAGGCATCACATCCGTGACAAGTAGACCGAAACGATTCTGCATCTACTACTATGACTCCACACATCGACCGCTATCCAGCATGCATCTAGAGTATCAAGTTCATAAGAACAGAGTAACACCTTAAGCAAGATGACATGATGTAGAGGGATAAACTCATGCAATATGATATAAACCCCATCTTTTTATCCTCGATGGCAACAATACAATACGTGTCGTTTCCCTTTTTGTCACTTGGATCGAGCACCGCAAGATTGAACCCAAAGCTAAGCACTTCTCCCATTGCAAGAAAGATCAATCTAGTAGGCCAAACCAAACTGATAATTCGAAGAGACTTGCAAAGATAAACCAATCATACATAAAAGAATTCAGAGAAGATTCAAATATTGTTCATAGATAAACTTGATCATAAACCCACATATCATCGGATCTCGACAAACACACCGCAAAAGAAGATTACATTGAATAGATCTCTAAGAGAATCGAGGAGAACTTTGTATTGAGATCCAAAGAGAGAGAGAGAGAGAGAGAGAGAGAGAGAGAGAGAGAGAGAGAGAGAGAGAGAGAGAGAGAGAGAGAAGCCATCTAGCTACTAGCTATGGACCCGAAGGTCTGAAGTAAGCTACTCACACATCATCGGAGAGGCCATGGAGTTAATGTAGAGGCCTTTTGTGATCAGTGCCCCCTCCGGTGGAGCTCCGGAAAAGGCCCCAAGATGGGATCTCTTGGGTATAGAAGGTTGCGGCGGTGGAATTAGGTTTTCATGGTGCTCCTGGATGTTTGCGGGGTACGTGGATATATATAGGAGGAAGCAGTAGGTCGGTGGAGCAACGAGGGGCCCACTCCAAGTCTCCTGGATCACGTTCGTTGAGAAAATCACGGTCCCGAAGGTTTCATTCTGTTCGGACTCCGTTTGATATTCCTTTTCGGCGAAACACTGAAATAGGCAAAAAACAACAATTTGGGTTGGGCCTCCGGTTAATAGGTTAGTCCCAAAAATAATATAAAATAGTAAAAATAAGCCCATTAACGTCCAAAATAGATAATATAATTGCATGGAGCAATCAAAAATTATAGATACGTTGGAGATGTATCAGCAACCCCAAGCTTAATTCCTGCTCGTCCTCGAGTAGGTAAATGATAAAGAAAAGAATTTTTTATGTGGAGTGCTTCCTAACATATTTCTTAATGTAATTTTTCTTTATTGTGGCATGAATGTTCGGGTCTTTTGCTAAGTTACTATTGTTTGACTGATCGGGTCTTTTCGGGAGAAGGAATATCCTTCGTTGATCGTGAGAGCTTGGGATGGGCTAAGTTGGGACAACCCTGCAGGGTATAAACTTTTGAGAATCGTGCCCGTGGTTATGTGGCAGATGGGAATTTGTTAATATCCGGTTGTAGAGAACTTGACACTTGACTTAATTAAAATGAATCAACCGCATGTGTAGCTGTGATGGTCTATTTTCGGCGGAGCCCGGGAAGTGAACACGGTTTGAGTTATGTTTGAACGTAAGTAGTTTCTGGATCACTTCTGTATCACTTCTAGCGTCACAACCGTTGTGTAGCTTCTCATCTTACTCTTATTTGCGTATGTTAGCCACCATATTTGCTTAGTGCTTGCTGCAACTCCACCTCATTACCTTATCCTACCCATAAGCTTAAATTGTCTTGATCTCACGGGTTTTGAGATTGCTTAGTCCTTGTGACTCACAGATACTACCAAAATAGTTGCAGGTGCCGATGATACCAGTGCAGGTGATGCTACCAAACTCAAGTGGGATTTTGACGAGGACCTTGGTCATTACTATGTCTCGTTTCCTGATGATCAATAGTGAAGCACAGTTGAGACAACCAGTGATCTAGCATTTGGGGTTTATCTTCTTTTCATTCGGATTTGACTGTAGTCGGTCTATGTGTGTATTTTGGATGATGTATGACTTATTTAAGTATTGGGTGAAGTGGCGATTGTAAGCCAATTCTCTTTATCCCCTTCTTGTTCATTACATGGGAGTGTGTGTGACACCCTCAATGCGGCTATATCTCCCACGTGTCGAAGCGCGACTTAGAGGCATAACCGCATTGAAAGCAATGTTGCAATTGAGGTAATCTTCACAACAACCCATGTAAATAAATAAAGGGGAAAGGTACATAGTTGGCTTACACTCGCCATGTCACACAAATACATAAATAAGTCATTACATTCATCCAATACACTCAGGGTCCGACTACGGAACCAAAATAAAGATCAACCCCCAAATGCGACAAAGTCCCCGATCGCCCCAACTGGGCACCACTACTGATCATTTGGGATAGACACATACTAACGACGAGAGTCTTCATCGAACTCCCACTTGAGCTTGGTCATATCATCTGGAGCGGTATCATCGGTCCCTGCATCCGGTCTTGGGAGTAATCTGTGAGTCACGGGGACTCAACAATCTCACACCCTCGCGATCAAGACAATTTAAGCTCATAGGAAGGGTAAAGGTATGATGTGGAGCTGCAGCAAGCGACTAGCATATATGGTGGCTATCATACACAAAACAGAGCAAGAGAAGGCAAAATCACAGTCGAACAACTATGATCAAGAAGTGATCCTAGAACAACCTACGTCAAGCATTACTCCAACACCATGTTCACTTCCCGGACTCCGCCGAGAAGAGGCCATCACAGTTACACATGCGGTTGGTGCTTTTTAATTAAGTTAAGTTTCAGGTTATCAACAACCGGACATTAACAAATTCCCATGTGCCCATAACTGCGGGCACGGCTTTTGAAAGTTCAAATCCCTGCAGGGGAGTCCCAACTTAGCCCATCACAAGCTCTCACGGTCAACGAAGGATATTCCTTCTCCCAAGACATTCTGATCAGACTAGGCATCCCGGTTACAAGACATCCTCGACAATGGTAAAACAAGTCTAGCAACACCGCCTGATAGGAGATGCACATATCTCGTTCTCAGGGCACACTCAGATGAGACATCCTACGAGTAAAACCAACCCTCAAGTTGCCCCAAGGTGGCCCCGCAGTCTACTCGGTCGGACCAACACTCAGAGGAGCACTGGCCCAGGGGGTTTAATAAAGATGACCCTTGGGCTCCGGAAACCCAAGGGAAAAAGGCTAGGTGGCAAATGGTAAAACCAAGGTTGGGCATTGCTAGAGGAGTTTTATTCAAGGAGAACTATCAAGGGGTTCCCATTATAACCCAACCGTGTAAGGAATGCAAAATCTGGGAACATAACACCGATATGATGGAAACTAGGGCGGCAAGAGTGGAACAAAACACCAGGCATAAGGCCGAGCCTTCCACCTTTTACCAAGTATATAGGTGCATTAAGATAAACAATATAATATGGTGATATCGCAACAATAAACAAGTTCCAACAAGGAACGATCTCCAAACTTCACCTTCAACTAGCAACGCTATAAGAGGGGCTAAGCAAAGCGGTAACATAGCCAAACAACGGTTTGCTAGGACAAGGTGGGTTAGAGGTTTGACATGGCAATATGGGAGGCATGCTAAGCAAGTGGTAGGTATCATAGCATAGGCATAGAAAAAGAGCGAGCATCTAGCAAGCAAAGATAGAAGTGATTTCGAGGGTATGGTCATCTTGCCTGCAAAGTTCTCAGAGTTGCCTTGATCCTCGTAAGCGTACTCAACGGGCTCCTCATTCACATACTCGTCTCCCGGCTCTACCCAAGCAATAACAAGAAGCAAACGAAACACAATCAACCACGTGCAATGCTCAAGTAACATGATGCAAAACATGGTATGATATGCGGGATGCGATATGTGATGCATAGGCATGATTTGGAAAGGAATGATTGAACCTGGCCTCACTTTGGAAAACCAAGAGTGCCACTGGAAAGGTGAGGTGATTTCGGTTGAAATCGATATAAAGATCACCGGAATCGGAAGCACATTTGGAAATGGCAAGCAAAACAAATATGGCACCGGTCTGCGATTAACAGCAAGTAGCCATCTAAATGCAACAAGAACAACATGCTACAGCACTCCAACATGGCAGGGATCCACTCATGATGCTTGACAAAAGCTGAACAATGAGCTACGGCTAAATCACTCATAAACAGGTTCAAACAAGCATGGCAAAAGTACAAAAGATAACAGGTTACAGACTTAGTGAAATTAATAGCGTGTCAGGAATTTATCATCAGGAAGCAATGTTTAGAGCACGATAACTACATGCTACAGGAACATATTATGGCAAAGAAAAACATGGAATGAAGCTAATCAAAGCATATAATAAAAGTCCCTTAGTGACCATAAGCCAAAAGGGATCAGAAAATACAATTGAAAGCATGTGAACATAGCAAAAACATAAACAGATTCAGACTTGATGAAAAACTGGAACATGGCAAAACAGATAACGAGTAGGCATGTTTACGAGCTCAATGCACTCACTGCGAGGCATTGCATGGCAAACTAAGCATACACACCGCAAATAGACATGTCATAGAGGCTATACATGGCAAGAACAACAACATAGCACGCACGGATCAACAACAACAAGCTTGGCGAAATTGCAAAACATGTTAACAATCTGCCAGGAACATTTTATAGCAAAAGTAGAGCTGGATTGAGTCAAGCTAGGGTGCTCCATAATTGCAAACAAAGACATGGATGGATAGAGCACAACATTATCTACAAAACATCCTTACTGATCATGCTCAAAAGAGGCACAAATCACTAGGAAACAACATGAACATATGGCATAAAAATAATGACAGGGAAAGGACTTAGTGAAATTCTAAGTCCCTGAAATCAGCATCATTGAGTAAGCTACTTTGCATGCTTGTGCTAGTCACCACAAGGATCACAAAAATACATGGCATACACCCCTGTAAAGATAACATGGCATTCTTCAAAACACATGTAGGGCTCAGGATCATACCATGCACAGTTTAATCATGGCAAAAATGACAAAAGTGCATTTGCTGAAACAGATCTGATACTATCATCACATTGCCCTTTTCCAACAGCATTTCGGGCATTCAGATGAGCTCAAACGAAAATAATGCAATGAGATGAAATGACGTACTCGTCGAGACGAACATTTTGATATGCTACACGCATGAACCGGAGCTACGATGAGGAAGTTATGGCATGCCAAAGAATGCAAAAAATAACTAAGAGAGGGGGACAAAGTCAACCGATCCGGATCTAGGGTTTGCACGCTGATCGAGGATCGTCGGATCCGAGCTCGCCGGAGCTGTGTACGAGGTCGTCGGAGTTGGACACCGCCGCATCCGGCCGGGAAGAGGATGGAGAGGACGACGAGGTGGTCGGCACGACGTGGGCGCGGCGGCTCCGGGCCGGATGCGCGAGGCGGCGCGGCGTGGGAGGTCGCCGGCAAGGCGGCATGGCGAGGAGGTCGACGACGGCGGCGGCAGGGCGCGCGACAAGGCGGCGGGGCCGAGGAGTGGCGCAGTGCGGTGGAGCAGGCTGTCAGGACCCCGACTCAATGCCACATCGATCCAGCATGTAACACCTCATATCACTTTGCGGCCTCACGCACGGTATTCCCACGGGTGTCGCCTTACCTTTGCCTGGGACCGTTTGCGTCTTTTGGCACACGTATATGATAGTGTCGCTAGCATCTATATGATAAGGAGCCCGGGCTGACATGGCTAGTCGTAAACCCAAAGTGGCACAGACTTACAGGGACAAGCATCCATGACCCAGCATCGAACGTGTCGGTCATCAGCGAGTGAATCCAGGCTGTAGCACTGGGCTAGCAGGACTCCGGTGAACCGGGCTGTAGCGGGCTAACAGGACTCCGGTATTCATTGCATGACATTTCCTCGAAGGGACAGACACAGGAACAAAGAGGGACACATGCCGGCCAGCCTAAGTGTTCCGGAGCAGTAGCAAGCTACCATGGCTCGGTGGAAACACTAGGAGACATTTCCCGGTAAGAGGGGCTACTAAGGATAAACAACTAGATAGTCAGATCCCACACATACCAAGCATTTCAATAACATACACACAGTATGCCTGATATGTGCAAATACAACATGGCATCACAACATGACTCTACGACATCAAGTATTTATTCATTAGGCTCCGAGGAGCGAGATATTACAAACATGGGTCTCATGACCCAACAATCAGAGCATACAAATCAAAGCACAAGCGGAAGCTATCATGTCTGAGTACAGACATCTATAACTGAAAAAGGCTGAGAAGCCTGACTATCTACCAGATCCTGCCGGGGCACAAGATCATAGCTGAGGTAACAAGCTAAACGTCGAAGTCCACGAGGTACTACTAGCGAGACTGAAGTCTCTCTGCAAAAACATAAATTAAGCAACGTGAGTACAAATGTACCCAGCAAGACTTACATCAGATCTATCTACATATGCATCATTATCAACAAGGGGATGGTGGAGTTTGACTGCAGCAAGCCAGCTTTGACTCGGTGGCTAACCTGAACTACGACTGCAAGTAACTCTTTTGAGGTGGCGCACACGAGTCCACATATTCACCATATCAATACACCACTATGGATCCGCTCCCGTCTCCCTACGAGAACGCCATCCATAGCACTCACGCTTATCTTGCGTATTTTAGAGTATCCACTTTCACTTGTCTATGAACTGATATAAGCAACCCAGAAGTCCTTTTCCGCGGACACGGCTATTCGAATAGATGATGTTAACCCTGCAGGGGTGTACTTCTTCATACATGTTTCCACCACTTAGCGTCTGCACACGACATGTGCTCGGCAGACTTCAAGCGAAAGCCGACGTGGGTGTAGACCACGACCTACCTAAACACTCAAGTCTCTAGTCCAGGTTTATCACCTATTCGGGTTCCATCCATGAGGAGATCCGGCCGGAGTTTCGCTCACAGCCCCAAACGATGTGAATAGGGTTCCCGAGATACCAAACGGGCATCCGGTACACCGTGCCACGTACCTACCGCATCACAGCCCACCCCTATGGTTAGCGCTGTCCACGGCCTCCAGTAAGCTACAAACACCAGAAACTACTTGCAACTCCTGGACAGAGGACTAGGGTGAATAAGAAGTCGAGCGGGGTCATATTTCAGGGCCCAATGCATGGTAGTAGCTGAATCATGGATCACAAACACAGAACTCAGTTCCTAAGGACGGCTTCAATGAGACAACCCACCATGTACTCCTACATGGCCTCTCACCGACACCTTTTACCAAATCGTGTTCACACACTTAGCTCACACACAGTAGGACATGTTCACACACCTTTGATTCATCCCGGATGAATCAGACCTGACACAACTCTAAGCAGTAGCAGGCATGACAAACAAACATGAATGAGTAGGCACAATATGGCTCAAACAACTCCTACTCATACTAGTGGGTTTCATCTATTTACTGTGGTAATGACAGGTCATGCAGAGGATAAAGGGGTTCAGCTACCGCATCAAGTAACAAATGACTCGTTGTTGTCCTGGTGCAGTAAAAGAGAGCAGGGCGAGAGAGTAGAATTGTATCGGAATGAAAACAAGGGGTTTTTGCTTGCCTGGCACTTCTGAAGATAACATTGAGTCTTCATCAGTGTCAACGATCACATCGCCGGTACACGTCTATCGAGAGGGGACAATTACCGGCAAACAAGGAAGAACACAATCAATGCGATGCAACAATATGATGCATGATAATGACATGGCAATATGAATGTGTTTTGAGCTAATGCAACTAGCAACAGATTAAATGAAGTTGGTTTGAATACAAGATTCAAATTCAAACTCCATATGTGATTATTCAAATGCCATTTAATTGATTTGTGCTAAACAGCAGCTATAAGTTGTTCTAACATGCATGAAAATGGTACAGATGGATTCCTTGAATTTTTCTGATAATTTTTCATATATAAATTATTTAATTTGGAGTTACGGTTGAATTTCTATGATTTATTGAAGTTTTAGCTATTTTCTGAAATTTCCTGAATAATAATAAATCCAGAAATGATTTATGGCGTCAGCACCACGTCACTGTGACGTCAGCAGAGTCAACTGGGCTGGTTCGGGTCAAACCTGACGTTCGGGACCCACATGTCAGCTGCACAATGATTTAACAGAGTTTAATTAACTTAACTAAATTGTTAGCCGGGTTAATTAAACGGTAGGGCCCACCGGTCAGTGGCCCTAGGCCTGGGTTAGCGGGGGTGGTTAGGCCCTAATGACCGGCCACGTCGGATTCACCGGCGGTTGGACAACGGCGACGACCCAGAGCGGCGGTGGCTCGCCGGAGTTGCGCCAGAGACGACGGATCGACGCGCCAAGGGCACCAGGAGGTAGCCCGTGCTCGTGCGCATCTAGGGGAACCAACGGGAGGTGCGGGGGTGGTCGGGGTTCGCCGGAGTGGAGCCCGAGGCGGCGGCCGGAGCTCGGGGGTTCGCGGGACCGGCGCTGCGGTGCACGGGAGGATGAGTGGTTAGGTGCTTTGGGTTCCTAAGGTTGCGGTGAGCACGCCGGTGGGCTCGGGAGCGAGCTGTGGTGGCTGTGGCCACGACCACGCCATGGCCGGCGGCGAGGAGCAATCGGCTCCGGTGAAAAGGGCGGCTAGAGTACGGGAACGAGCGCGAGGAGGAGGGGGAATGGAAGAGTAGCTCACAGCGGATCTGGTGGAGGCAACGGCGAGGCCGGGGAGGGGCTGGAGCTCGCGAATCCTCGAAAGTTCGCCGGCGGCCGAAGGTTGGGGGCGAGCTTGAGGGCGACGCTGCAGGGCTTCCGGAGGGCCGTGGATCGGTGGGGAGGAAGAGGGGGTCGGGGCGGAGCTTCCTGGGGCGTCGGTGAGGCGTGGGACCGGCCACGGTGGTTCTCGTCGGCGGCGGCGGGCGCGTTCGGTGAGGAGAACCGAGGAGGGGGAGAGTGTTCCGGGGAGAGAGAGGAGAGGGGCACGGGGAGAGTAGGAGAGGGTCGAGGGGGCCGCGTGGCGTCACCGGGGCGTCGAGGAGGAGCCAAGCAGGCTGGGAGGGAGGAGGTGGCCGGGGCGCGTGGCCGCGCGCGCCGGGCGCGTGCCCGTCCTCCTGGCAGGGAGGAAGACGACAGGGGAGGGGTGGAGATGGGCTGGGCCGGAAGTGTTGGGCCGTCCAGGTGGGCTTCGGTGAGCGCCAGGTAAGTCCAGGTAAGTTTTTGTTCTTTTATTGTTTTTCTGTTTCTGTTTTATACTTTGCCACTGTTTTTTTCAAATTAAAACAAATCCAAAACAGTGCCATATATCCTCTGAATAATTTATGTTGCTAGATGGACTTTTCCAACAGCACATAAAGCATTTCAGAGTTATTTGAAAATATATCCCATATATTATGAATATAATTCCAAATTCAAATACAATAATGATTTAAATTCAGTGCTCAAAATATTCCTCAAAATGTTCATTATTTTTGGTTTGGTGCAAAACCCTTGCCAAAATATAACCAACATTATTTAAGGCCATTTTGGAAACATTGAATGCATTTTCCAGGGTTCTTTGCCCCTCTTTTATTTAAGTTTTTGAGGCTTCCAAAATTCCTCAGTTCAAGTTTCAAAAATTTAAACATGATGCACACATGGAAGCAAACATAGGTCAGGCCAGGACTAGGGATGTGACAACTCACCCGCACTAAACAAAAATCTCGTCCCAAGATTTAAGCGTAGGGTAAGGTGAAGGGGAAACGCAACTAGCACAATCTTCACGATCCAGGTTGCACTTCAAATGTACGTTGATTCAAACACCATCTTTGTCTCGAAGTCTTCCTCTGAGAACTCCAACTACCATGTCAGCGAGAGGAAAGGGAAGACCCTAAAAGAATTGTTCTTCTCGAAGGTCGAACAACTCAGGATTAACCCACGGATTGAGACATAGCAACATCTCTCGAGCTGAGAGACGAAGCACACATCCATAGGAATGGAGTGAAGCAGATGACAAAGGTTCACTAGGTAGACAACAATTTCACGCTTAAGAAGGTGGTAAATGATTGTCAACGTAGCGAGGAGTTTGAGTTGCCATGATACCATAACGATGCACCTTAGGGAAGGTGACTCGTAGAAATATCCCCTTAAGTGGCAAAAAGAATTACCTTTGATTCAAAGATCCTTGAAACTCTTTATACCGGCTTAAGGCAAATCATAATCGATCATTTAGAGGGGTTCGGTAGAATGGCATACCCGAACTTGGATGATGTGGATTACCTTGTTGAAGACAACGTAATGGATGAATTTGCTTATCACCGGAAATGGAAGAGACCCGTGGTAGAATGGCACATTGGTGGTGCAAGCTGGGAACAAAATGCAAATGCTGGGAATGATTCTGGTAACTGGGGAAGAACCCAACAATAGAGAGTGAATTCACTGTTTGAAAAGGTCATAGCATTGCCGAGGGAACTGAGAGCAATCCCAGTTAGTGCCGATGATAACACGTAGCGCTTGTGCGTGCTCTCAAGAACTTGACCATTTCCACAATCATCAAGGTTTTACCAACATCCGTGTCAAGGATCCTGGCAACACAACATACTACCATGATGGCTAATGATGGATGATGCAGATGCAGAGGAAGATAACACCTTCTCAGATTTCACCTTAGCGAGGCCAAGGAAACGAAATCTGGATGATCGATCGAGAGACATTTAGCACTCCGCTTCTAATGTTCTCCTTGATGTGCTAGTGTAACCCATTCATAGATATGGTTTGATATCTAGAACATCAAGTAAAAAGGTCGGACTTCGGAACACAGAAATCCATAAGGGCAACTAGGGAGTAAATCCTACGAAATCCCTATGGGGAGGTGGCCAACTTCTTCAATCAAGATACTGCAATAATAGGTCTTTCGGCTGGGAGGTGCTGGCCACGACATCCACTTTATCAGTTATCGAGGGACCAATATTATAGTTCTTGGGAAATGTTCCAAACCATCATATCTGCCTGAGATTCAGATCTGGTTGGTGTCAGGATATTCCAGACTCATCGAGCCTAGGAAGATAAATGAAAGTTTGCAACACAATTCGACGAGATAACGTTGCGAGATTCTCGGGAAATGAACTACGATAGCAAACTCCAAAACATGAGCTGGTTCTGCTACAAACATGTGAACACGTTGTCCAAGACAAGCATGACCACAAAGTAGTCTTATAATAAAACACTACCGAGTTCAGGAGGGGGAACCATCAACGAGGGTATCGAAGTCCTTACATAAGTCCGGATTAGATCTTATGAAGGAACTCCTTCTCCTTGAACAAATCAATCAGTGGCTTGGTGTGCTAGGGATACATATAGATTGAAGGTTTCAAGTCTTCAAACCACAGAATTCTTCGCACATGTGCATGACTGATTTGGAATGATTCCAAAGAAAGCAACATTGACTTTCTCGAATCCACGGCGGCAACTTGCATCAGATGCACATGAATTAAAGGAAGTCACTACCTTCATCCAAACATATGCTTCATGAGCTAGCATGAACAAATGCTTTCAAAAGTTTCCAACACTAGCTTAATGTTCAACAAAATCATGGAGGAGATAAGGATGTTGTCAATGGGCTCAACAACAATTCATCTAGGTTTCCTTTTAAAAGGAATTCCATAGTTAAGTGAACACGGTGATAGCATTGGCCAGACCAAAGATGTAATGGTGTATGCTCGAGGGATCAACCACGAATAAGACAACATTACGAGCATCGTTGGTACTGATTTGATTTGACGATAGCCCACACTCAAATCAAAGGATTGATAAGACAATAGGTCTAGCAACTGATCACAGGGACCAATCGATGAAGATATCATCTTTCTTCAACACACACTGCACAAGAATATCCCTTTGGAACGAACTAAGTTAGGCAAGCTTTTATCTTCCAATTCTCCAAGTTGTTGTCTAGCTTAACCAACTAGCTCAGGGATATCCAACACAGATTCTTGGAGAAAGGGTGGTTCTCTAGAAACCAACTTGATCACGAGCTCAACATAACAGTCAGGAAACAACCCGATAACACTTCCAAGAAGATATTTGGAAAGTCACGAACCACCGGTATGTTACTAAGCTCAAGAACAATCTTGCTTTTGAGGGCAAGACGACATGATCAAATGAGTGAGGACTTGAAATAATTCCTAACTCATTGGTCGAGGAGTGCACCAGAAATAGGGACTAGGTAGCACAATCAATCTTAGGGTGACGATTCAATAATCAACACGCTAAGAATGAGGTTATCGTCCATTTAACTACCAAGCAACAGAGTTGCTAGCAATATTGATTTCACATGCCATGATTCATTTGTCGGCATTCCGGTTACAATAACACAGGAACCGAGGAATGAACAATGATGGCAAGAAGTATCACTGTACCAAGAGTTCATAGGATGGTGTGCAATTCCTATAACAATCTCGATATAAAATATGTAATACTCCAAGGTAGAGCAGAACAAAAGTTGGATTAGCAATTTGATCTGCGGAGCACAACTTCTTTGACACAATCCTGGATAGGGAAGAGGTACTGGAGTTTGTTTCTCCTAGTCATTCCGCGATAGAATGGCTTGACGGACCACAAGAGTAATAGGCATCGATAAACGAACGCACGCATACTCTTGACTATCAATTGATAGACGAAGATCAGTAGACAACTAAAGAGGGACAACTCAAAGGAACATATAACTTTCTGAGTTGTGGATGCATAGATTAGTATGTCGAACCAAGTTCAACATAATTCTTCCGGATAACCCATGCAGAAAGGTTGAGCTGGCAGAGTCACAATATAGCATGGAGAACTCATCGAGAGCACTCTTGTTGTCATCTTTTGGTTCAGAAGAACTCCTGCCAAGAATGGTTCATGGTAATTGGAAGAAGGATGTACCACGAACCTTGAGGACTATCGCAAAGGTTACTAATATCCTAAAGGAACTAGCAACACTATCAACATGATGTAAGTAGGGTGAATCTCGGGTTCAAAACCCAGGAGTAGAATACCTACTACTAAGTAGCATCACGGAATGCTTTCGAGAATAAAGGCCAGAATCATCACACTAGGACACAAATCATGGCTAGACCACTAGATGACCCCCTGAGACACCTAGGGTCATAATAATAATTCCAACATAAATGCCAAGGCAATAGAATACCTCAACTCAACAATTAGTGTGATTGAGCTGGCATAAAGGAACATCGAAACCAGAGGGAAAGGATTTTGCAAATGCATCAGACTATTTAGAAACCTGGGATGACTCGGACAGCATAACGGCTGTAAATGCTCAGAAAAGATTTGAGACATACTACAAAATGGTGGCATAACCACTCAGAAGCACAATATCAAGGTTCTGAGATCAACAATTAACATACGGAAGTAGTAGGAACTGAACTGAGACTTAAATCCAACAATCTTATAAGTCTACTGATTAGTAACACATGATCCTAATAGAAAGAAGAGATAGCCTAGTTCTTAATCCCCGTAGAAGAGAAGATGATGACTCAGATCAGAAGGCCATGAGGTATAAGGAGTAAAAAGAGCCTTACATTCCATCCCACAATCAATTCCCTTATATAACTAAAGAATTTCTAGACTCAACTTCGACCAGTTTGGCTTGGTAATCCTACAGGCAGTCAAGCTCTGATACCAACGCTGTCAGGACCCCGACTCAATGCCACATCGATCCAGCATGTAACACCTCATATCACTTTGCGGCCTCACGCACGGTATTCCCACGGGTGTCGCCTTACCTTTGCCCGGGACCGTTTGCGTCTTTTGGCACACGTATATGACAGTGTCGCTAGCATCCATATGATAAGGAGCCCGGGCTGACATGGCTAGTCGTAAACCCAAAGTGGCACAGACTTACAGGGACAGGCATCCATGACCCAGCATCGAACGTGTCGGTCATCAGCGAGTGAATCCAGGCTGTAGCACTGGGCTAGCAGGACTCCGGTGAACCGGGCTGTAGCGGGCTAACAGGACTCCGGTATTCATCGCGTGACATTTCCCCGAAGGGACAGACACAGGAACGAAGAGGGACACATGCCGGCCAGCCTAAGTGTTCCGGAGCAGTAGCAAGCTACCATGGCTCGGTGGAAACACTAGGAGACATTTCCCGGTAAGAGGGGCTACTAAGGATAAACAACTAGATAGTCAGATCCCACACATACCAAGCATTTCAATAACATACACACAGTATGCCCAATATGTGCAAATACAACATGGCATCACAACATGACTCTACGACATCAAGTATTTATTCATTAGGCTCCGAGGAGCGAGATATTACAAACATGGGTCTCATGACCCAACAATCAGAGCATACAAATCAAAGCACAAGCGGAAGCTATCATGTCTGAGTACAGACATCTATAACTGAAAAAGGCTGAGAAGCCTGACTATCTACCAGATCCTGCCGGGGCACAAGATCGTAGCTGAGGTAACAAGCTAAACATCGAAGTCCACGAGGTACTACTAGCGAGACTGAAGTCTCTCTGCAAAAACATAAATTAAGCAACGTGAGTACAAATGTACCCAGCAAGACTTACATCAGATCTATCTACATATGCATCATTATCAACAAGGGGATGGTGGAGTTTGACTGCAGCAAGCCAGCTTTGACTCGGTGGCTAACCTGAACTACGACTGCAAGTAACTCTTTTGAGGTGGCGCACACGAGTCCACATATTCACCATATCAATACACCACTATGGATCCGCTCCCGTCTCCCTACGAGAACGCCATCCATAGCACTCACGCTTATCTTGCGTATTTTAGAGTATCCACTTTCACTTGTCTATGAACTGATATAAGCAACCCAGAAGTCCTTTTCCGCGGACACGGCTATTCGAATGGATGATGTTAACCCTGCAGGGGTGTACTTCTTCATACATGTTTCCACCACTTAGCGTCTACACACGACATGTGCTCGGCAGACTTCAAGCGAAAGCCGACGTGGGTGTAGACCACGACCTACCTAAACACTCAAGTCTCTAGTCCAGGTTTATCGCCTATTCGGGTTCCATCCATGAGGAGATCCGGCCGGAGTTTCGCTCACAGCCCCAAACGATGTGAACAGGGTTCCCAAGATACCAAACGGGCATCCGGTACACCGTGCCATGTACCTACCGCATCACAGCCCACCCCTACGGTTAGCGCTGTCCACGGCCTCCAGTAAGCTACAAACACCAGAAACTACTTGCAACTCCTGGACAGAGGACTAGGGTGAATAAGAAGTCGAGCGGGGTCATATTTCAGGGCCCAATGCATGGTAGTAGCTGAATCATGGATCACAAACACAGAACTCAGTTCCTAAGGACGGCTTCAATGAGACAACCCACCATGTACTCCTACATGGCCTCTCACCGACACCTTTTACCAAATCGTGTTCACACACTTAGCTCACACACAGTAGGACATGTTCACACACCTCTGATTCATCCCGGATGAATCAGACCTGACACAACTCTAAGAAGTAGCAGGCATGACAAACAAACATGAATGAGTAGGCACAATATGGCTCAAACAACTCCTACTCATACTAGTGGGTTTCATCTATTTACTATGGTAATGACAGGTCATGCAGAGGATAAAGGGGTTCAGCTACCGTAGCAAGTAACAAATGACTCGTTGTTGTCCTGATGCAGTAAAAGAGAGCAGGGCGAGAGAGTAGGATTGTATCGGAATGAACAAGGGGGTTTTGCTTGCCTGGCACTTCTGAAAATAACATTGAGTCTTCATCAGTGTCAACGATCACATCGCCGGTACACGTCTATCGAGAGGGGACAATTACCGGCAAACAAGGAAGAACACAATCAATGCGATGCAACAATATGATGCATGATAATGACATGGCAATATGAATGTGTTTTGAGCTAATGCAACTAGCAACAGATTAAATGAAGTTGGTTTGAATACAAGATTCAAATTCAAACTCCATATGTGATTATTCAAATGCCATTTAATTGATTTGTGCTAAACAGCAGCTATAAGTTGTTCTAACATGCATGCAAATGGTACAGATGGATTCCTTGAATTTTTCTGATAATTTTTCATATATAAATTATTTAATTTGGAGTTACGGTTGAATTTCTATGATTTATTGAAGTTTTAGCTATTTTCTGAAAATTCCTGAATAATAATAAATCCAGAAATGATTTATGGCGTCAACACCACGTCACTGTGACGTCAGCAGAGTCAACTGGGCTGGTCCGGGTCAAACCTGACGTTCGGGACCCACATGTCAGCTGCACAGTGATTTAACAGAGTTTAATTAACTTAACTAAATTGTTAGCCGGGTTAATTAAACGGTAGGGCCCACCGGTCAGTGGCCCTAGGCCTGGGTTAGCGGGGGTGGTTAGGCCCTAATGACCATCCACGTCGGATTCGTCGGCGGTTGGACGACGGCGACGACCCAGAGCGGCGGTGGCTCGCCGGAGTTGCGCCAGAGACGACGGATCGACGCGCCAAGGGCACCAGGAGGTAGCCCGTGCCCGTGCGCATCTAGGGGAACCAACGGGAGGTGCGGGGGTGGCCGGGGTTCGCCGGAGTGGAGCCCGAGGCGGCTGCCGGAGCTCGGGGGTTCGCGGGACCGGCGCTGCGGTGCACGGGAGGACGAGTGGTTAGGTGCTTTGGTTTCCTAAGGTTGCGGTGAGCACGCCGGTGGGCTCGGGAGCGAGCTGCGGTGGCTGTGGCCACGGCCACGCCATGGCCGGCGGCGAGGAGCAATCGGCTCCGGTGAAAAGGGCGGCTAGAGTACGGGAATGAGCGCGAGGAGGAGGGGGAATGGAAGAGTAGCTCACAGCGGATCTGGTGGAGGCAACGGCGAGGCCGGGGAGGGGCTAGAGCTCGCGAATCCTCGAAAGTTTGCCGGCGGCCGAAGGTTGGGGGCGAGCTTGAGGGCGACGCTATAGGGCTTCCGGAGGGCCGTGGATCGGTGGGGAGGAAGAGGGGGTCGGGGCGGAGCTTCCTGGGGCGTCGGTGAGGCGTGGGGTGGCCGGTGGCCACGGTGGTTCTCGTCGGCGGCGGCGGGCGCGTTCGGTGAGGAGAACAGAGGAGGGGGAGAGTGTTCCGGGGAGAGAGAGGAGAGGGGCACGGGGAGAGTAGGAGAGGGTCGAGGGGGCCGCGTGGCGTCACCAGGACGTCGAGGAGGAGCCAAGCAGGCTGGGAGGGAGGAGGTGGCCGGGGCGCGTGGCCGCGCGCGCCGGGCGCGTGCCCGTCCTCCTGGCAGGGAGGAAGACGACAGGGGAGGGGTGGAGATGGGCTGGGCCGGAAGTGTTGGGCCGTCCAGGTGGGCTTCGGTGAGCGCCAGGTAAGTCCAGGTAAGTTTCTGTTCTTTTATTGTTTTTCTGTTTCTGTTTTATACTTTGCCACTGTTTTTTTCAAATTAAAACAAATCCAAAATAGTGCCAGATATCCTGTGAATAATTTATGTTGCTAGATGGACTTTTCCAACAGCACATAAAGCATTTCAGAGTTATTTGAAAATATATCCCATATATTATGAATATAATTCCAAATTCAAATACAATAATGATTTAAATTCAGTGCTCAAAATATTCCTCAAAATGTTCATTATTTTTGGTTTGGTGCAAAACCCTTGCCAAAATATAACCAACATTATTTAAGGCCATTTTGGAAACATTGAATGCATTTTCCAGGGTTCTTTGCCCCTCTTTTATTTAAGTTTTTGAGGCTTCCAAAATTCCTCAGTTCATGTTTCGAAAATTTAAACATGATGCACACATGGAAGCAAACATAGGTCAGGCCAGGACTAGGGATGTGACACGGGCGGCGCGCGAGCGGCGGGGCTCGGGCCCGGTCGGGCGGCGGGAAGGGCCGGCCACGGGCCCCGTGGGCCGGTGGCGGCGGGAGGCGGCGAAGTGGGCTCGGGCGCCACGTGGCAGCTCGGGACTGGCGGCGACGGTTGTGTCCGGCGCGTCCGGATGTTGTTCGGCACGCTGAGGACGATGGGGCTAGGGTTACGGTAGGATTTGATCCGGAATTTAGAAATGGGGGGGGTCTATATATAGAGGTAGAGGGAGCTAGGAAGCTCCAAATGAGGTGCGGTTTGCGGCCACGCGATCGTGATCGAACGCTCTAGATGATCGAAGGGGTTTAGGTGGGTTTTGGGCCAGTTTGGAGGGGTGTTGGGCTGCAACACACATGAGGCCTTTTCGGTCCCTCGATTAACCGTTGGAGTATCAAATGAAGTCCAAATGGCACGAAACTTGACAGGCGGTCTACCGGTAGTAAACCAAGGCTGCATGACAAGTCTCGGTCCAATCCGCAAACGTTTAGTACCCGCACATGAAAAGAGGTAGAATGGGACACCGGGTGACATAGGAGCGCCGGAATGCAAAACGGACAACGGGGAAAATGCTCGAATGCATGAGACGAACACGTATGCAAATGCAATCCACATGATGACATGATATGAGATGCATGACAAAGACAAAACACACGGAGACAAAAACCCGACAACGAGGAAATAACATAACTTAGCGCCGGAAACGGCAAGAGTTGGAATACAAATAAGATAAATTACATCCGGGGTGTTACAACACTCCACCACTACGAAAGGATCTCATCCCGAGATCTAGGACTGGAAAATCTCCGGGTACTCAGAACGGAGGTGATCCTCGCGTTCCCAGGTGGCTTCACGGTCGGAATGATATGACCACTTGACTTTCAGGAATTTGATTGACTTGTTGCGAGTCTTGCGCCTAGTTTCTTCAAGAATAGCAATGAGGTGCTCATGATAAGACAAGTATTCTTGGAGATGAATGTCTTCGAAGTTGACGGTGCGGTCAGGAGTCTTGAAACACTTGCGGAGTTGAGAGACATGAAACACGTCGTGCACGTTTGCAAAGTTGGAGGGAAGCTCAAGTTGATAGGCGAGATCGCCTCTCTTGCTGACGATCTTGAAAGGACCCACGTATCTAGGGGCAAGCTTCCCTTTGATACCGAAGCGACGAGTACCTTTCATTGGAGAGACGCGGAGGTAGACATGGTCTCCGATATCGAAAGCCAAGTCACGATGCTTACTATCATAGTAACTCTTCTGGCGCGATTGCACAGCTTTGAGATTATCACGAATGACTTTGCACATCTCTTCTGCCTCTGTGATCAAGTCATTGCCAAGAAGTTGATGTTCACCACTCTCTGACAAGTTAAGAGGAGTACGACACTTCCTGCCATAGAGAATTTCAAATGGGGCCTTGCCCAAACTCGCTTAAAAGCTGTTGTTGTAGGAGAACTCAACATATGGAAGACAATCTTCCCACTTCATACCGAAGGAGATAATGCAAGCCCTGAGCATATCTTTGAGAATTTGATTTACTCGCTCGACTTGGCCACTAGTTTGAGGATGAAAAGCTGTGCTGAAACGGATGTTGGTGCCCATGGCCTTCTGAAAAGAATCCCAAAACTTGGAGGTGAAGATGCTGCCACGATATGAAGAAATCAACTGTGGAATGCCATGCAGAGAGACAATCTGGGAGGTATATAGCTCTGCCAATTGAGCTGCTATGATAGATTCTTTGATAGGAAGGAAATGAGCCACTTTAGTGAGTTTGTCGATGACAACGAAGATAGCATCATTGCCACGGTTGGACTTTGGAAATCTAGTCACGAAGTCCATCTCAATGTGGTCAAACTTCCATTCTGGAATGGTAAGAGGTTGGAGGAGACCAGCTGGTCATTGGTGTTCTGCCTTCACTCTTCTGCAGACATCACATTCATTCACGAACTGAGCAATCTCGTGCTTCATTCGAGTCCACCAATACAACTGCTTGAGGTCCTGGTACATCTTTGTACTTCCAGGGTGGATAGAGAGGAGTGAATTGTGAGCCTCATTCATAATGACTTTACGAAGGTCACCTTTAGGAACAACAATATGATCCTCGAAGAATAGAGTATCCTTGTCATCAAGATGATAGCACTTGTACTTGGGTTGACTCTTGGCAGTCCCAATCTTCACCTTCTTCACCATAGCATCAAGAAGTTGAGCCTCGCGAATCTGATCTTCCAAAGTAGGAGAGACTTGAAGGTTGGTGAGGAAACCTTGAGGAACAACTTGAAGATTGAGTTTGCGGAAAACTTCACAAAGCTCGGGTTGGTAAGGCTTGAGAATCAGACTATTGCAGTAAGCCTTCCTGCTCAATGCGTCAGCAATTACATTGGCCTTGCCTGGAGTATATTCGATACTCGGGTTATATTCTTGAATCATTTCGACCCAATGAGTCTGCCTGAGGTTGAGGTTTGGCTGAGTGAAGATGTACCTGAGACTCTTATGATCAGTGAAGATGTCCACTTTTCTTCCCAATAAGAGATGTCTCCAAGTTAAAAGAGCATGCACAACTGCCGCCAACTCGAGGTCGTGAGTGGGGTAGTTATTTTCATTGGGCTTCAACTGGCGAGAGGTATAAGCCACAACTTTCTTCTCTTGCATCAACACTGCACCAAGACCTTGAAGAGAAGCATCATAGAAGACCTCGAACGGTTTGGATTCATCAGGAGGTGTCAGAACTGGAGTAGTGACTAACTTCTCTTTCAGGGTGTTGAAAGTGATGTCACATTTAGGAGACCAAACGTACTTGACGTGCTTCTGGAGAAGGTTGGAAAGAGGCTTCGCGATCTTAGAGAAGTTCTCAATGAACCTTCGACAATAGCTTTCGAGCCCAAGGAAGCTGCGGAGTTGCTTCACATTCTGAGGTGGTTCCCAATTCACAATTGCAGACACCTTCTCAGGATTCACAGCAATGCCCTTGGCAGAGATGATATGCCCAAGGTAGAGAACCTCATCGAGCCAAAACTCGCACTTTGAAAACTTGGCATAGAACTGATGTTCTCTGAGCTTATCCAGCACCAAACGCAAGTGCTTGGCATGATCTTCCTTGTTCTTGGAAAAGACCAAAATGTCATCGAGGTAGTCCAAGACGAAGTCATTTGTGTAGGGGTTGAAGATGAAGTTCATCATGTGAGAGAATGTGGGAGGAGCATTGACGAGGCCAAATGACATGACAGTGTATTCATATGAACCATAGCTTGTTCTGAATGTTGTCTTGGGGATATCTTGTTCACTAATGTGAATCTGATGATAGCCCATCCAAAGATCAAGCTTGAAGAATACTTGAGCACCTTTGATTTGTTCAAACAGCTCATTGATGTTGGGAAGTGGGTACTTGTTCTTTATGGTCTTCTTGTTCACTGGACGGTAGTCGACACAGAGTCAGTCCGTTCCATCCTTCTTCTTCACAAAAAGAACTCCACAACCCCATGGAGAAGAACTTGGTCGGATGAGACCCATACGCTCTTGAATATCGAGTTGCTTCTTCAGCTCCTTCAACTCTTCAGGTCCAAGCTTGTAAGGACGTTTGCAAACAGGTTCCGTGCCAGGCTCAAGATCGATGACGAATTCAACTGGCCGGTGTGGAGGCATTCCTGGAAGCTCTTCTGGAAAGATGTCTTGATATTCGCAAACGACTGGAATTTGGGAAATGGCATCCAGTTCACCCTTCTCATTGAGAGAAAACAGATGACACTGGTAGAAAAAGGGCCTATAGTCCCGGTTCGTAAGGGCCTTTAGTCCCGGTTCCGGAACCGGGACTAAAGTGTCGGTACTAATACCTCCCCCCTTTAGTCCCGGTTCAATCCAGAACCGGGACTAAATGCCCTCCACGTGGGCAGTGCGCAGAGCCCAGTCAGGAGACCCTTTGGTCCC
>NC_041392.1:144194794-144197020 GCF_002162155.2 Triticum dicoccoides
CCAACCGGGACCAATAGGCATCCACGCGTCAGCACTTCTGTGGCTGGGTTTTTGTTTTTTTTGAAAGGGGGGGGGGTTGGGGGTTTTGGGGGGTTAATTTAGGTGTTTCATATATTGTGTTATCTAGTTATAATTAATAGAGAGAAGTGTCCTCTGTTATGTCCGTGCTTGGTCGACGCTACGTACTATACATACGTATATAGAGAGGACTAGACACGCTAGCTAGCTAGTAAGCAAACGAAGGAAACAGAAGATCGTCATGAACATATATGCATATATACAGAGAGAAGTGATATCGACCACCTCTCCTTCTCCGAAAGATTGGTCGAACAACAAGTTCTTGTATATCTATCTGACACTACCGGCTACATATATACAATAATTATCTCTTACAAATATAATCATACGGACTCAGGACCCTGGTTACTTCCGGCTAATGATGAAGGCATGGATTTCTTCAATACTTTGACACTAGGAAACCTCTCTCTACTTCCGGCTAATAAGAATAAGAAGAAGAAGAAGAAGAAGAAGAAGAAGAAGAAGAAAAAAGAGGAGAAGAAGAAAGGAATAGTGGAGAAAAGAGAAAATAGAATATATTCTATTTTCTCTTCTTCTCCACTATTCCTTTCTTCTTCTCCTCTTCCTTTTCTTCTTTTTTCTTCTTCTTATTTATTTCTCCTCTTATTTTCGATAGAGGAAACCCTAAATAGCTAGCAAGTATCGTGGGTGTGAGATACATGTGGCCTTCGGTGTCGGACACTACATCCACGTCCCACAAGTGACGTGGGCGTCGAAGCCCGCGCCACTTGTGGGATGTGGGTGTAGTGTCCGACACCGACGGTACATGTATCTCACACCGACGATACTTTCTATTTAGGGTTTCTCCTCTACCGCTCCTCAACCTCTCGACGAAACTCGTTCCCGATAAAATAAAGAGGAAGAAGAAGAAGAAAAAAAAAGAGAAGAAAGAATAGAGGAGAAGACTTCCTCTTCTTCCTCTCCTCTTCTTCTCCCTCTTCTTCCCCTTCTTCCTCGCCTCTCTCATGAATGTCCGGCTTTCTCGACCCCCCCCCCACATGTCTAAGAAAAAAAAGAAGAAGAAAAAAGAGGAGAAGAAGAAAGGAATAGAGGAGAAAAAGGGGAAATAGAATATATATTCTATTTTTCTCTTCTTCTCCTCTATTCCTTTCTTCTTCTCCTCTTCTTTTTCTTCTTTTTTCTTCTTCTTATTTATTTCTCCTCTTCTTTTTGGTAGAGGAAACCCTAAATAGCTAGCAAGTATCGTGGGTGTGAGATACATGTGGCCTTCGGTGTCGGACACTACATCCACGTACCACAAGTGACGTGGGCGTCGAAGCCCGCGCCACTTGTGGGATGTGGGTGTAGTGTCCGACACCGACGGTACATGTATCTCACACCGACGATACTTTCTATTTAGGGTTTCTCCTCTGCCGCTCCTCGACCTCTCGACGACCCTCGTTCCCGATAAAATAAAGAGGAAGAAGAAGAAGAAAAAAGAAGAGAAGAAAGAATAGAGGAGAAGACTTCCTCTTCTTCCTCTCCTCTTCTTCTCCCTCTTCTTCCCCTTCTTCCTCGCCTCTCTCATGAATGTCCGGCGTTCTCGACCCCCCCCCCCACCCTCGACCCCTAGGCGACCGTCGACCCCTCCCGATAAAAAAAAGATGAAGAAGAAGAAAAAAAAGAGGAGAAGAAAGAATAGAGGAGAAGCTCCTCTATTCTTTCTTCTCCTCTTTTTTTTTCTTCTTCCTCTTCCTTTTATCCTCTTCTTCCTCTCATGTTCGACGACCCTCGACCCCGATAACATTTTTTTCCCCGATAACATTTTTTTCTCCGAGATAGTTAGTGTTCCCGAGTGAATCGGAGGGGGCATTTTTTTCTACGAATGTTCTATATACATACATCCATCGATATCATTCCATACATACATATACATCTACATTATATATGAACAAAAAAAATCAAAATTCGTCATACATACATGTACAGTATATATGAACAAAAATTATAAACTTTCTCCCCAACTCATACATACATGCATACATACATGTACATCATATCAATATTTTGCAAATTAAGGAGCAGGGAAGGAAGGAAGGGGGGAGGATGGGGCGGTAGCTACCTCTCCCGGAGGGATCGGGGAGGAGACGCGGGAGGCCGGCATCGGGGGCGACGGCGACGAGGACGGGCTCCGGGTCGGCGAGGGCG
>NC_041392.1:144197445-144229615 GCF_002162155.2 Triticum dicoccoides
CGAGCACAGGGGCAGCCTGGCAGCGACGTCGGGGCGGGATCGAAGAAACTGAACCAAAATTTTCACAAGTGTGGCTTATATAGACGGAGCACTGGTCCCAGTTGGTGGCGCAAACCGGGACTAATGCCCCCTTTAGTCCCGGTTGGTGCCACGAACCGGGACCAAAGGCCAATTTTCAGCACCCCAAAGGGCGGGAAGCAGCGGCCTTTGGTCCCGGTTGGTGGAACCAACCGGGACTAAAGGGGGGCATTGGTCCCGGTTCGTGGCACCAACCGTGACCAATGGCCTTTGCTGCCCCGAGCCCAAAAGTTTAGTCCCACATCGCTAGCTGAAGGGCTCTGGCACTGGTTTATAAGCGCTGGTGTTCCTACCCATTCGAGCTCCTCTCTAATGCAGGCTTTCGGGCCTAAACTTGCTACTGCATGTGGGCCTAATGGGCCTTCTACGGGCCTAAATCCTGGCCCATGTAGGGTTTCTAGTCGTATTCAGGCCGTGGAGGCCCAGTAGGAGGCATTTTTTTTGGTTTTTTCTTTTTTATTTCTATATTTTTTTGGTTTTTTATTTTTTTATTTCTACTTAAAACTAAATACTTACAGTTTTTTAGTGATTTCTTTTTGCTTTTAGGTCACAAAAATTATAAACTTTCTGTTAGTGCCATTAGTTTTAAATTTTAAATAGTTTAAATTTGAATTTTTAAAAATTTGTGTGAATCACTAGTTTATGAATAACTTTACTATAAAAATAGATTTTTTTCTATTTATTTTTTATTTCTACTTACAACTAAATACTTACAGTTTTTTAGTGATTTCTTTTTGCTTTTAGGTCACAAAAATTATAAACTTTCTGTTAGTGCCATTAGTTTTAAATTTTAAATAGTTTAAATTTGAATTTTTAAAAATTTGTGTGAATCACTAGTTTATGAATAACTTTACTATAAAATTAGAAATTTTTTCTTCTTTGCTATTTATTTTTTATTTATACTTACAATTAAATACTTATAGTTTGATTTTAGGTCACAAAAATTATATTCTTTTTGCTATTGAAGAATATTATAGTTTTATTTTAGTTGATAATAACATAATATTTTAATTGATTGTTTTTATTTCCATAAAAGTTTTGTAGTTTATTCTGTTTGCTATTAATTCATTCTTCGAGCTAAATGACTCTGAAATTGGAAAGCATTTCAAAATGAACTCTGAAAAGGTTGAAAGTTGGCATGGTATCATCATTTCACCCACATAGCATGTTCCAAAAAGTAGAGATTGTTACGACAAAAACTTGATGCACTTCGTGTACAAAATGGACAATCACTTTCGAAGTATCAAAGTTTCAAACCATAAGACATGAAAGCATTTCAAATGAACTCTGAAAAAGTTGAAAGTTGGGATGGTATCATAATTTCACCCACATAGCATGTGCATGTACAAAACGGACAATGGTAGCATGTTCGTCTGTTACAAATTTGGCATGGTATCATCATAATAGTTGCGGGAGAAAGTCTTCACTTTTTCTTCGCTTGTGTCATTTGCTTATTGCGCCGTAACCATGGATAATCTTCATTGTTTATCAGGATGCTTGGGTCAGCCTTGACATTGAAGGGAGGAATTTCATGAAACTTTTCATAATCTTCAGACATGTCTGTCTTGCCGTCCACTCCCAGGATGTCCCTTTTTCCTGAAAGAACTATGTGGTGCTTTGGCTCATCGTATGATGTATTCGCTTCCTTATCTTTTCTTTTTCTCGGTTTGGTAGACATGTCCTTCACATAGATAACCTGTGCCACATCATTGGCTAGGACGAACGGTTCGTCAGTGTACCCAAGATTTTTCAGATCCACTGTTGTCATTCCGTACTATGGGTCTACCTGTACCCCGCCGCCTAACAGATTGGCCCATTTGCACTTAAACAAAGGGACCTTAAAATCAGGTCCGTAGTCAAGTTCCCATATGTCCACTATGTAACCATAATATGTGTCCTTTCCGCTCTCGGTTGCTGCATCAAAGCGGACACCGCTGTTTTGGTTGGTGCTCTTTTGATCTTGGGCGATCGTGTAAAATGTATTCCCATTTATCTCGTATCCTTTGTAAGTCAATACAGTCAAAGATGGTCCCCTGGACAACAAGTACAACTCATCACAAACAGTGTTGTCACCTCTGAGACGTGTTTCCAACCAACTGCTGAAAGTCCTGATGTGTTCACATGTAATCCAGTCGTCGCACTGCTCCGGGTGTTTGGAGCGCAGACTGTTCTTGTGTTCATCGACATACGGGGTCACCAAGGTAGAGTTCTATAGAACTGTGTAGTGTGCTTGAGACCAAGAATATCCGTCCCTGCATATTATTGAGTCTCTTCCAAGAGTGCCTTTTCCAGTCAGTCTCCCCTCATACCGCGATTTAGGGAGACCTATCTTGTTAAGGCCAGGAATGAAGTCAACACAAAACCCGATAACATCCTCTGTTTGATGGCCCATGGAGATGCTTCCTTCTGGCCTAGCGCGGTTACGGACATATTTCTTTAGGACTCCCATGAACCTCTCAAAGGGGAACATATTGTGTAGAAATACGGGCCCCAGGATGACAATCTCGTCGACTAGATGAACTAGGACGTGCGTCATGATATTGAAGAAGGATGGTGGGAACACCAGCTCGAAACTGACAAGACATTGCGCCACATCACTCCTTAGCCTTGGTACGATTTCTGGATCGATCACCTTCTGAGAGATTGCATTGAGGAATGCACATAGCTTCACAATGGCTAATCGGACGTTTTTCGGTAGAAGCCCCCTCAATGCAACCGAAAGCAGTTGCGTCATAATCACGTGGCAGTCATGAGACTTTAGGTTCTGAAACTTTTTCTCTGGCATATTTATTATTCCCTTTATATTCGACGAGAAGTCAGTCGTGACCTTCATACTGAGCAGGCATTCAAAGAAGATTTATTTCTCTTCTTTCGTAAGAGCGTAGCTGGCAGGACCTTTATACTGCTTTGGAGGCATGCCGTATTTTTCATGCAAACGTTGCAGGTCCTCTCGTGCCTCAGGTGTATCTTTTGTCTTCCCATACACGCCCAAGAAGCCTAGCAGGTTCACGCAAAGGTTCTTCGTCACATGCATCACGTTGATTGAGGAGCGGACCTCTAGGTCTTTCTAGTAGGGTAGGTCCCAAAATATAGATTTCTTCTTCCACATGGGTGCGTGTCCCTCAGCGTCATTCGGAATAGCTAGTCCACCGGGACCCTTTCCAAAGATTACGTAGTGTAAATCATTGACCATAGCAAGCACGTGATCACCGGTGCGCATGGCGGGCTTCTTCCGGTGATCTACCTCGCCTTTGAAATGCTTGCCTTTCTTTCAACATTGATGGTTGGTCGGAAGAAATCGACGATGGCCCAGGTACACATTCTTCCTGCATTTGTCCAGGTATATACTTTCAGTGTCATCTAAACAGTGCATGCATGCGTGGTATCCTTTGTTTGTCTGTCCTGAAAGGTTACTGAGAGCGGGCCAATCGTTGATGGTCACGAACAGCAACGCCTTAAGGTTAAATTCCTCCTGTCTGTGCTCATCCCACGTACGTACACCATTTCCATTCCACATCTGTAAAAGTTCTTCAACTAATGGCCTTAGGTACACATCAATTTCGTTGCCGGGTTGCTTAGGGCCTTGGATGAGAACTGGCATCATAATGAACTTCCGCTTCATGCACATCCAAGGAGGAAGGTTATACATACATAGAGTCACGGGCCAGGTGCTGTGATTGCTGCTCTGCTCCCCGAAAGGATTAATGCCATCCGCGCTTAAAGCAAACCATACATTCCTTGGGTCCTTTGCAAACTCATCCCAGTACTTTCTCTCGATTTTTCTCCATTGCGACCCATCAGCGGGTGCTCTCAACTTCCCATCTTTCTTTTGGTTCTCACTGTGCCATCGCATCAACTTGGCAAGCTCTTCATTTCTGAACAGACGTTTCAACCATGGTATTATAGGAGCATACCACATCACCTTCGCAGGAACCCTCTTCCTGAGGGGCTCGCCGTCAACATCACCAGGGTCATCTCGTCTGATCTTATACCGCAACGCACCGCATACCGGGCATGCGTTTAGATCCTTGTATGCACCGCGGTAGAGGATGCAGTCATGAGGGCATGCATGTATCTTCTCCACCTCCAATCCTAGAGGGCATACGACCTTCTTTACTGCGTATGTACTGTCGGGCAATTCGTTATCCTTTGGAAGCTTCTTCTTCAATATTTTCAGTAGCTTCTCAAATCCTTTGTCAGCCACATCATTCTCTGCCTTCCACTGCAGCAATTCCAGTACGGTACCGAGCTTTGTGTTGCCATCTTCGCAATTGGGGTATAACCCTTTTTTGTGATCCTCTAACATGCGATCGAACTTCAGCTTCTCCTTTTGACTAATGCATTGCGTCCTTGCATCGACAATGACCCGGCGGAGATCATCATCATCGGGCACATCATCTGGTTCCTCTTGATCTTCAGCAGCTTCACCCGTGGCAGCATCATTGGGCACATCGTCTGGTTCCTCTTGATCTTCACCAGCTCCCCCCGTTGCAGCATCACCGTATTCAGGGGGCACATAGTTGTCATCATACTCTTCTTCTTCGCCGTCTTCCATCATAACCCCTATTTCTCCGTGCCTCATCCAAACATTATAGTGTGGCATGAAACCCTTGTAAAGCAAGTGGGAGTGAAGGATTTTCCGGTTAGAGTAAGACCTCGTATTCCCACATTCAGTGCATGGACAACACATAAAACCATTCTGCTTTGCCTCAGCCGCATCGAGAAACTCATGCACGCCCTTAATGTACTCGCGGGTGTGTCTGTCACCGTACATCCATTGCCGGTTCATCTGCATGCATTATATATAATTAAGTGTCCAAATTAATAGAAGTTCATCATCACATTAAAACCAAAGTGCATACATAGTTCTCATCTAACAACATATAGCTCTCCAGAGCATCTAATTAATTAAACCATACATTGAAACTATGTAAAACATTTCAATGCGAAAACAAATGCAATCATAATCGCAACCAAGGTAACAATTGATCCAACGGCATAATGATACCAAGCCTCGGTATGAATGGCATATTTTCTAATCTTTCTAATCTTCAAGCGCATTGCATCCATCTTGATCTTGTGATCATCAACGACATCCGCAACATGCAACTCCAATATCATCTTCTCCTCCTCAATTTTTTTTTATTTTTTCCTTCAACAAATTGTTTTCTTCTTCAACTAAATTTAACCTCTCGACAATAGGGTCGGTTGGCATTTCCGATTCACATACATCCTAGATAAATAAAATCTATGTCACGTTGGTCGGCATAATTTTCATAAACAATAAATGAACCAATAGTTATAAAGATAATATACATACCAAATCCGAATCATAGACAGGACGAGGGCCGACGGGGGCGGATACCAAAACCATCGCACTATATAAGATGCAATAATAAATGTAAGAAAATGATACAAGTATCTATCTAAACATACAAGTAAGAATATTTTTCCTTTCAGAAAGAAGATAAGAACAAGAGGCTCACCACGGTGGTGTCGGTGATGAGATCGGCGCGGGTGATCGACGGCGGTGAAGACGGGGACGAGGCGTGACGGACCGCTAAATCTAGACAAATCTCGAGGAAAATGGAGCTTGGAGGTCGAGCTTTGAGAGGAGAAAGCTTAAGTAGTGTGGCTCGGGCATTCCATCGAACACCTCATGTGCATAGGAGGTGAGCTAGAGCACCACAAAGCCCTCTCCCCCTCGGCCAGAAAAAACAGAGCACTGTGCTCTGCTCTTGCGCGAGGGGGTATATATAGGCACCTCATTGGTACCGGTTGGTGGCATGAACCGGGACTAAAGGGGAGCCTTTGGTCCCGGTTCAAGCCACCAACCGGGACCAATGGTGGTGGGCCAGGAGCGAGGCCCATTGGTCCCGGTTCATCCCACCAACCGGGACCAATGGCCCACGTGGCCCGGCCGGCCCCCTGGGCTCACGAACCGGGACCAATGCCCACATTGGTCCCGGTTATACACTGAACCGGGACTAATGGGCTGAGCCGGCCTGGACCATAGCCCTGTTTTCTACTAGTGTGAATGGTATCATCATGAGCGGCAAAGACAATTACATCCTCAGACGAATGAGTCAATTGAATCTTCCTGGCGGCACAATCAAGATGATCCTTGTGCTTAGAAAGCCAGTCCATTCCGAGAATAAGATCAATATCCAAGTTACCAAGGACCACTTGAGAGGATAGAAACTTGTAGTCGCCCAACATGATAGTAACATCCGGAGCAACCAAACTAGAAGTCAAAAGCTTGCTGGGAGAAACAACTTGCATTACTTTGGGCATAACCTCAGTGTCAACATTGTGCTTCGATGCAAATGGGAATTACAAGAAAGAATGCGATGCACCAGTATCAAAAAGTACTTTTGCAGGAACATCGTTAACAGGAAGGTTACCCATGATGAAATCTGACGAGTCATCTGCCTGAGCTGCATTCACCATGTTGACCTTGGCGTACTTGGGGTTATGCTTGACCACTGTGGTACTAGCATATGTCACGGGAGGAGGAGGAGGAAGACGCCTCTGAATGAAGCATTTGTTGGCATAGTGACCCTTCTGCTGACACTTGTTGCACGTGACCTCCGAGAGCGGACGATGATACGGAGCACTTGATCTTGGAGCTTGAGACGAAGTCTTGTTCTGAAAGCCAGGGTTGGGTGGGCGGGAAGATCCATTGCCACCTTTGCTCTTCTGCTGATAAGGCTGATGGAACGGAGGAGGAGGCAGCCAATACTTTTGCTGCTTAGAAACCACTTGAGTTGAGGAAGAAGGAGTTGCATCTCTGACTCGCTTCTTGGAAGCATCGCACTTGAGTTGAGCAGTCTCTTGCTTCATTGCCATATTGTAGAACTCATCGTACTTCTTCGGCTAGAAATGCACGAGAGAAAGTTGAAGATCTTCTCTGAGGCCACCCCTGAACTGATAAATCATGCTCTTCTCGTCAGGTACGTCTTGCTTGGCGAAACGAGCGAGCCTCTGGAACAGAATGTTATACTAGTAAACAGACAAGCTGCCTTGCTTCAGGTTGCGGAATTCCTCACGCTTGCTTTCAACAACACTCAGAGGAATGTGATGAGCTCTGTAGTCTTGACGGAATTCATCCCAGGTAATCTCATGGCCTCCTCTAGAATCTTTGTATTGCTGAAACCATTCTGCAGCTTGGTCTTTGATTTGGAAGGAGACAAACTTGACAAAGTCCTCAGGCCTGACGTTGCTGCACTCGAAATTCTTGCATATATCAACGAGCCAATCATCAGCGTCTAAGGCCTCGACACAGTTGCTGAAGGTCTTTGGATGATTAGCGAGGAACTGGTTGAGTGTAGCAAACTGATTCTGATTGTTGCCATGGCCATGATTCCCTTGGTTGCGCTCTTGAAGAATTTGCATGATCAGCTGCGTGTTTGCATTGGTAGCGGCCATCATAGCTTGCCATGCCTCCGGAGGTGGAGGTGGTGGTGGCGGATCCTGATTCTGATTGTGACCCTTAGCAGGAGCCATCATGAAGAGGGTGACATCCGTTAGCATATTGACAGACAAATATTGAAGCTGAATCGAAAAGGATCAAAATTGCAACATAAAGTATTCACATCCGAACAAAATGAACGAATGTATTCCAATCGAAATGGTAACATTTCCATAAATTGAGAAGCCACTTAGATACAGGTAGAAGACTAAAACAACAAGGTACGGACAAGAACAAATACTTGGTGAGGATTACCCAATCGCAAACCAAATATCCGCGGAAGAAGAACTAGAGCTACAACAATTCCCACCTATGAAACTCCCGAACCTTTCCGGTTATGCAATCAGGTGTTGGGGATACAGGGGAAGCATAATATCTCACCCAAAGCTAGCAAGTCCTACATCCAGCTGTATCCATCCTTCAACACATAACCAAGAAACCTTCAGAAATCATTTACCTCAACCTTCGAAAAGCACCCGTTATACAAGTTATGGCAATACTCCCGAACTCCCGCCCCAGTACTGGGTGGCGTCGAGGTTATCTCACCAACAACTGCATAAAAGAGAGTTTTGATGTCGGCGAAACTCAGGTATTCCAGAATCTCAACGATAAAATTGTGAAGACAACACCTCGGAGCTCAACTCCCCGGGACAGTGCCACAACCCCTAAATGTCAGGAGGCACCAAGAACAATGTTCTCGTCACAAAACCATCGGAACAAATCCAAGATACCCGCGTGATCCTAAAAAAATCTAGTGAAATTTGAGAAGAGAAGAGTCAAAACTCTACGTCAGGATGCCTCACCAGAGCAACGAAGGGACTGAGAAGTAAAAAGAAGTCCTACTCTCCGATATATATAATTCCTAAAAGACACAAAACATTTTTCTAGACTCAACAACGCCAACAATTCGATCAAGCAGGGGGCTCCTAAGGTCGGGGATGGCTCTAATTACCAACTTGTAACGCCCTCGATGCGGCTATATCTCCCACGTGTCGAAGCGTGACTTAGAGGCATAACCCCATTGAAAGCAATGTCGCAAGTGAGGTAATCTTCACAACAACCCATGTAAATAAATAAAGGGGAAAGGTACATAGTTGGCTTACACTCGCCACGTCACACAAATACATAAATAAAGTCATTACATTCATCCAATACAGTCAGGGTCTGACTACAGAACCAAAATAAAGATCAACCCTCAAATGCGACAAAGTCCCCGATCGCCCCAACTGGGCACCACTACTGATCATCTGGGAAAGACACGTAGTAACGACAAGAGTCTTCATTGAACTCCCACTTGAGCTCGGTCATATCATCTAGAGCGGTATCATCGGTCCCTGCATCTGGTTTTGGAAGTAATCTGTGAGTCACGGGGACTCAGCAATCTCACACCCTCGCGATCAAGACTATTTAAGCTCATAGGAAGGGTAAAGTTATGATGTGGAGCTGCAGCAAGTGACTAGCATATGTGGTGGCTATCATACACAAAAGAGAGCGAGAAGAGAAGGCAAAAGCACAGTCGAACAACTATGATCAAGAAGTGATCCTAGAACAACCTACGTCAAGCATTACTCCAACACCTTGTTCACTTCTCGGACTCCGCTGAGAAGAGACCATCACGGTTACACACGCGGTTGGTGCTTTTTAATTAAGTTAAGTTTCAGGTTATCTACAACCGGACATTAACAAATTCCCATCTGCCCATAACCGCGGGCACGGCTTTCGAAAGTTCAAATCCCTACAGGGGAGTCCCAACTTAGCCCATCACAAGCTCTCACGGTCAATGAAGGATATTCCTTCTCCCAAGACATTCCGATCAGACTAGGCATCCCGGTTACAAGACATCCTCGACAATGGTAAAACAAGTCCAGCAACACCGCCCGAATGTGCCGACAAATCCCGATAGGAGCTACGCATATCTCGTTCTCAGGGCACACTCAGATGAGACATCCTACGAGTAAAACCAACCCTCAAGTTGCCCCGAGGTGGCCCCGTAGTCTACTCGGTCGGACCAACACTTAGAGGATCACTGGCCTAGGGGGGTTTAATAAAGATGACCCTTGGGCTCCGGAAACCCAAGGGAAAAAAGGCTAGGTGGAAAATGGTAAAACCAAGGTTGGGCATTGCTGGAGGAGTTTTATTCAAGGCGAACTGTCAAGGGGTTCCTATTATAACCCAACCGTGTAAGGAACGCAAAATCCGGGAACATAACACCGATATGACGGAAACTAGGGCGACAAGAGTGGAACAAAACACCAGGCATAAGGCCGAGCCTTCCACCCTTTACCAAGTATATATGTGCATTAAGATAAACAAGATAATATGGTGATATCCCAACAATAAACAAGTTCCAACAAGGAACGATCTCCAAACTTCACCTGCAACTAGCAAGGCTATAAGAGGGGCTGAGGCAAAGCGGTAACATAGCCAAAAAACGGTTTGCTAGGACAAGGTGGGTTAGAGGTTTGACATGGAAATATGGGAGGCATGATAAGCAAGTGGTAGGTATCATGGCATAGGCATAGCAAAAGAGCGAGCATCTAGCAAGCAAAGATAGAAGTGATTTCGAGGGTATGGTCATCTTGCCTGCAAAGTTCTCAGAGTTGCATTGATCCTCGTAAGCATACTCAACGGGCTCCTCGTTCATGTACTCGTCTCCTGGCTCTACCCAAGCAAGAACAACAAGCAAACAGAACACAATCAACTACGTGCAATGCTCAAGCAACATGATGCAAAACATGGTATGATATGCGGGATGCGATATGTGATGCATAGGCATGATTTGGGAAGTAATGATTGAACCTGGCATCAACTTGGAAAACCAAGAGGCCACTGGAAAGGTGAGGTGATTTCGGTTGAAATCGATATAAAGATCACCGGAATCAGAAGCACGGTTTGGAAATGTCAAGCAAAACAAATATGGCACCGGTCTGCGATTAACAGCAAGTAGCCATCTAAATGCAACAAGAACAACATGCTACAGCACTCCAACATGGCAACAAAATACATGGCAGGGATCCACTCATGATGCTTGACAAAAGATGAACACTGAGCTACGGCTAAATCACTCATTAACAGGTTCAAACAAGGTTTAGAGCACGATAACTATATGCTACAGGAACATATCATGGCAAAGCAAAGCATGGCATGAAGCTACTCAAAGCATATAATAAAAGTCCCTTAGTGACCATAAGCCAAAAGGGATCAGAAAATACAATTGCAATCATGTGAACATAGCAAAAACATAAACAGATTCAGACTTGGTGAAAAACTGGAACATGGCAAAACAAATAACGAGTAGGCATGTTTACGAGCTCGATGCACTCACTACGAGGCATTGCATGACAAACTAAGTATACACCCAGAAAATAGACATGTCATAGAAGCTAGACATGGCAAGAACAACAACATAGCACGCATGGATCAACAACAACAAGCTTGGCAAAATTGCAAAACATGTTAACAATCTGCCAGGAACATTTTGTAGTCAAAGTAGAGCTCGATTGACTCAAGCTAGGGTGCTCCATAATTTCAAACAAAGACATGGATGGATATAGCACAACATTATCTACAAAACATCCTTACTAATCATACTCAAAAGAGGCACGGATCACTAGGAAACAACATGAATATATGGCATAAAAATAATGACAGGGCAAGGACTTGGTGAAATTCTAAGTCCCTAAAATCAGCATCATTGAGTAAGCTACTTTGCATGCTTGTGCTAGTCACCACAAGGATCACAAAAATACATGGCATACACCCCTGTAAACATAACATGGCATTCTTCAAAACACATGTAGGGCTCAGGATCATAGCATGCACACATTAATCATGGCAAAAATGACAAAAGTGCATTTGCTGAAACAGATCTGAAACTATCATCACATAGCCCTCTTCCAACAGAATTTCGGGGATCAAGATGAGCTCAAATGAAAATGATGCAATGAGATGAAATGATGTACTCGTCGAGACGACCATCTTGATATGCTACACGCACGAATCGGAGCTACGATGAGGAAGTTATGGCATGCCAAAGAATGCAAAAAATAACTGAGAGAGGGGGAGAAAGTCAACCGATCCGGATCTAGGGTTTGCATGCCGATCATTGGAACCCATTAGCTCTAGGCCAGATCATATAGAAGGGAGAGAGCTAGCCTTGCCCTCTCCTACCACCAGAAAACAGCTCAAGGAGCAACTGTGTAAACACTTTGGCCATAGTGATCATCCGGAGACCCCGCAGAGCAGCAGTAGGGGTATTATCTCCCTGGAGAGCCCCGAAGCTGGGTAAGATTCGCCGACGTGCATGAAATCTCCTCATCCCGTTTCCAGGCACCGGCGACGTTCTACTCGCCCCCACCACGATAAGCCATCCGTTGGCATATGTCGCACCAAACCCCCGACATTTGGCGCCCACCATGGGTTGTCGGAGTAATGGGCCACGGGTAGGCCAACCCGGGTCCCAGAACCTTTCAAGACATCGGGGCGGGCTGCGCCCCTCAAAGACCCCAGGACAAAGAGCCGCCTCCTGAGGAGTCGATGGCAAGACGGCTGACTGCCCGCTCACGCCGAGTCCCAGGGACGATTTCCAGAGAAGCCGGCTTTGGGGAGTCGGCCCGCGACTCCAACAAACCCCATGACCTCATCAAAGGGGACAAGGCAGGGGCGTGGCTACAGTGAAGCCCACCCCGCCCCTCACCAAGGGCAGGCATGGCCACAGTACGCCGTACCCCGGAAGATCTCCGTGCGGCGTGGCACTATTGCCATGTCGGCCCTGACATCAGCACCGCAGGGCCGAATCCTGCACCCATGACGGCTTGTCCGTACGGCCTGGAGGCAGCAGGCCCCACCAGTCAGTGAGACCTCGGGAGACGGCAGGAGAACCACCAGTCGGACCCGTCGGGAGTCGGCCCAGGGGAGTCGGCCAAGCCCTCCCTCGGGGCCCACGCGCCATTAATCAAGATGTGATGGGGAGAGGCAACAGTGAGCGCCCGCCGGGCGGCGGGGCTGTTGCCATGACCTCATAATCAAGCCCGCGTCATCATAAGCATGGCTACAGTAAGCAGCAGCCAGCAAGACCCGCCAGCGGCGGACGCAGGCTGTCGTCTCCGTAACCGGCTAGTTGGCGGGCCCCAGCGGTCGGCAGAGAAGACGGAGGCCAGAGACATTGACGGCTAGGCCTGCGCCCAGCCGGATTACCATTGTACCCCTGGGGGGTAGGCCTATATAAACCCCCCAGGGCACCCATGCAAAGGGTTGGAACCCATTAGCTCTAGACCAGAACCCATTAGCTAGCCTTGCCCTCTCCTACCACCAGAAAACAGCTCAAGGAGCAACCGTGTAAACACTTTGGCCATAGTGATCATGCGGAGACCCCGCAGAGTAGCAGTAGGGGTATTATCTCCCCGGAGAGCCCCGAAGCTGGGTAAGATTCGCCGGGGTGCATGTCTTCGCACCATCCCGTTTCTAGGCACCGGCGACGTTCTACTCGCCCCCACCATGATAAGCCATCCGTTGGCATATGTCGCACCAAACCCCCGACATTGGGCGCCCATCGTGGGGCCTGGTGCACCGCCGTCCGGAGATCTGTTCTGGACTGGAACTCTTTTCCTCCCTGGCGAGCGCAGCCAGCCAGGCACGCCAGATGGAGTTTGCGCCGACGCGCTAAGCGGCGTCGAGATAGCCTGCGCGGTCAGCTCCTTGGCCGAACTCATCGGCGAGGTCCGCCTCTTCGACGAACCTGCATCCAACGCAGGCACGGGCGGCCCCGAGAACCTCCTCGCGGGCCTCCTTGATGAACTCCACGTTTCCGGCGAGCCTGCCATAGACTTGGAGTCCGTAGGCTCCACCGACCGATGCTGGTCGACTCCGACACCGCGTCGCTCGACGCGTTCCCCACCAATGTGGTGGTCTACGACGAACCTCTCCCCCACGCAGAGAGCAACGGAAGCACTGTCACCGAGGTGCTAGTCATCAGTCATGACGAGCTCCCCAACGGAGGAGCGCACGACTCGCTCGGCGCGGCGCTGCAAGACCTAACTGCACCCATTCCAGAAGACGCTGACGCTGAGACGTTGGAGGCGCGCCACCTTCAGCTCGTTGAAGGCGCGAAGAAGCTGTCCAGCATGAGGCGCTTGTCAGAAGCCTATCAGCGGGAGATGGATCACGTCGTCGGCGGCTCGCCGGCCCCGGCGGGGCCCAGCCACCTTGGCGCAGTCCGGCAGCGCGGCGTAGCCATCGCCAACCTGTTTGTGGCAAGCCGCCCTATGTACGCTACACCAGCGGAGAACATCCGAGCCGCCCAGGCAACGGCAGACGAGCTGGAGAATTTCGAGGGCAAAGAACGCCACCTCATGATGGAGCGAGTGCAGCGGCTTCTCGACGCGGCTGCCGCACAGAACAAGGCCGACTGCCGCGCGGAGGCGCCTCAACGGCCCATCGACGACCTTCACCGAGATCAAGGCACGACGTCTCGGACATCGACTGGCGGCGCCCGAGGAAGAAGAGACAAGGAGCCGACTGTTAGCCATAGTCGGACTCGCATTACCATAGAGCGCGACCGAGACAGCCGCCCAAGAGCAGTGGAACGACGGGACGACTGTCCGCCTCCCCCTCCCCGCAAGGAGAGGCGAGTCTCCCCTCCGCCTATTGACCATCCGACTCTCGGTGACCGCCTTGGCCGCCGAGAGGGAGTTGGAGAGAACGACGCCCGCCACCGAATCGACCGACTCCACCGATCCTTAGCGCTGGAGGAAGAAGATGAGCTGGGTCCACCTAGTTTCGGGCCCGGCATTCGGGACGAACCCTTTCCTAGAGGGTTCACACTCCCAAGAGACATGCCCAAGTATACTGGATCCGTGAAGCCGGAAGACTGGCTAGTCGACTACTCCACGGTTGTCAGCATAGCAAACGGCAACAAGCGTGTCGCCGTAATGTATGTTCCGCTCATGCTCCAGGGCACGGCCCGGACGTGGCTGAACAGCCTAAAGCCCCGCAGCATCAACAGCTAGGTCGACTTCACCGAAGCGTTCTTCCGCAACTTTACGAGCACGTACAAGCGTCCTCCCAAGCCTCGTCAGCTCTCCTTGTGCGTGCAAGGCCCCGACGAGTCGACTCGCGATTACCTCACGCGTTGGGCCGAGCTCCGGAACTCCTGCGGAGGCGTGCACGAGGTGCAGGCCATCGAGTACTTCACGGCTGGGTGCAGAGAAGGCACCCTCCACAAGCACAAGCTCCTTTGCGACGAGCCAGAAACCCTCGACGAGCTGCTGATCATAGCGGACAAGTACGCCACGACCGACTCCTCCATGAAGGCGGAAATTCAAATCAGCACAACTGGCAAAGTGGCTCCTCAAGCTCCATGAAGTCCGGCGGCAGACGCCGGCCGGCGACAACAGCAGGGCGACAACAAGCGCAAGGCCCCACAGCCGGCTTCCAGCAGCCGGCAGGTCGCGACCGTTGAAGCCTAGCAGCCAAAAGAGCAGCCCCCGCCCAAGCGACAAAAAGGCGGCAAGCCAAACTGGTTACCGGCCTTCTCCTATAAGCAGACCTTGGATGGACCTTGCAAGTTCCATAGCGGCGCAAAGCCGTTGAATCACACCACCCAGAAGTGCCACTGGCTCACCAGGATTGCCAAGGGAGACGGCCTCCTGCCTCCCCCGCCTTCTAGGCAGCCGCCTCCGCCTCCGCCCCAGCAGCCGGCTGTCAGGCCAGTCGGCGCAGTACAAGACGAATACCCTGAAGAGCATGGAGCCTATGTGGTGTTCACTAGTGTGGCTGATGATCGACGCAGCAGGCGGCTGCAGCGACAAGAGGTGAACGCAGTAGCGTCGGAGATGCCAGAGTTCATGCACTGGTCTGAGAAGCCCATCAGCTGGAGCAAGGCTGACCACCCAGAAGTGATGCCGAGTCCGGGCTCCTATGCTTTGGTCCTGAACGCCCCCTTTGCTACGGACAGATGAGTCACGCGTTTCTCGCGAGTTCTGATAGACGGGGGCAGCAGCATCAATATCATGTACAAGGACACCATGGAGAAGCTAGGAATCAAGCAAAGACAGCTTCAGAACAGCCGAACTGTCTTCCATGGCATTGTTCCTAGGCTTTCCTGCTCGCCAATCAGCAAGGTCCTGATGGTCGTCCTCTTTGGGGACAAAGATCACTTCCGTAGAGAGCCCATTTGGTTTGAGGTGGTGGATCTTGAGAGCCCATACCATGCGCTGCTTGGCCGACCTACCTTGGCCAAGTTCATGGCGGTCCCCCACTACGCCTACCTCAAGAAGAAGATGCCCAGTTCCAAGGGAATTCTGACTGTGGCTGGCGACTACCGGAAGTCGTCTGCTTGCGCAACAGAGAACAGTCGGCTGGCCGATTCCTTGGTAATCGCGGTTGAGAAGCGGCTCCTTGAGCGAGTTGTGGCGATGGCCGGCAAGCAGCCTGATGTGTCGCCCAACCCAAAAGAGTCGGAGACCGAGGGTTCGTTCAAGCCGGCCAAAGAGACAAAGAAGATACCCTTGGACCCGGAGCACCCAGAGAGGTACGCCGTCGTAGGCGCAAACCTCGACAACAAATAGGAAGGCGAGCTCGTCGATTTCCTCCGTGAGAATCGAGACATCTTTTCATGGTCCCCCAAAGACATGCGAGGTGTACTGACGGAATTCGCCGAGCACAAGTTACATGTCTGATCTGATGCAAAGCTGGTCAGACAGCCCCTGCGCCGCTTATCAGAAGAGAAGAGAAGAGTTGTCGGAGAAGAGATAGCCCGACTCCTAGCAGCCGACTTCATTATGGAAGTATTCTTTCCAGAATGGCTAGAAAATCCGGTCCTGGTACTAAAGAAGAACAAGCAGTGGCGAATGTGTATTGACTACACGAGCCTCAACAAGGCCTGCCCCAAGGACCCATTTGCTTTACCAAGAATCGATCAGGTGATAGACTCCACAGCCGGATGCGAGCTATTGAGTTTTTTGGATGCATATTCAGGATATCACCAGATCAAGCTACACCTGGCTGACAGACTGAAAACCGCCTTCATCACGCCGTTTGGAGCCTTCTGCTACCTCACCATGACGTTCGGCTTAAGGAACGCTGGCGCCACCTTTCAGCGTTGCATGCAGAAGTGCCTCCTCAAACAGCTCGGCAGGAACGCCCATGTTTACGTGGATGACGTGGTGGTGAAGACGAAAAAACATGGGACACTGCTGGAAGACCTCAAGGAGACCTTTGATAACCTGCGGCGGTTCGAGATCAAGCTCAACCCCGAGAAGTGTGTCTTCGGAGTACCAGCCGGCCAGCTCCTTGGCTTCCTGGTCTCTGAACATGGCATAGAATGCAACCCAGTAAAGATCAAGGCCATTGAGAGAATGGAGGTACCCAGCCGACTGCTGGGCGTGCAGAAGTTCACCGGCTGCTTGGCGTCCATCAGCCGATTCATCAGTTGGCTGGGCGAGAAAGCTCTCCCCTTGTACCAACTCATGAAGAAGACCACTTTTTTCGAGTGGAACCATAAGGCGGACGAAGCTTTTCACCAGTTGAAGAAGATGTTGACTACTCCACCTGTCCTGGCGGCTCTGACTCCCAAGGAACCTATGCTCCTGTACATCGCCGCCACCAGCCGAGTAGTCAGCACGGTCATTGTAGTGGAGCGCAAGGAGGAAGGCAAGGCGCTGCCTGTCCAGAGACCGGTATATTACCTGAGCGAGGTACTGTTGACCTCCAAGCAGAACTACCCCCACTACTAGAAGATGTGCTATGGCGTACACTTTGCTGCCAAAAAATTGAAGCCTTACTTTCAAGAGCATCCAATCACGATGGTCTACACGACCCCACTTGCCGAGATCATTGGTAGCCGAGATGCTTCTGGCCGAGTGGCCAAGTGGGCCATAGCGCTGGCTCCTTACACCATCCACTACCAGCCCTACACCGCCATCAAGTCACAAGCACTGGCTGACTTCCTCATCGACTGGGCCGAGACCCAGTACCTACCTCCAGCACCTGATTCCACCCATTGGCGGATGCATTTCGACGGCTCCAAGATGCGCACTGGCTTGGGAGCCGGCGCCGTCCTCACCTCTCCCAAAGGCGACAAGCTCAAGTATGCGCTGAAAATCCACTTTGCCGCCTCCAATAACGTCGCCGAGTACGAGGCGCTCATTCACGGGCTCCGGCTTGCCAAAGAGCTTGGCATCCGTCGGATCTTGTGTTATGGCGACTTGGACTTAGTGGTCCAGCAATCATCTGGCTACTGGGACGCGAAAGATGCAAACATGGCGAGCTACCGTTTCCTTGTGCAGCAACTCAGCGGGTATTTCAAAGGGTGCGAGTTCCTCCATGTGCCAAGGAATGACAACGACCAAGCAGATGCATTGGCACGAATCGGCTCTACCCGCCAAGCAATACCATCTGGTGTCGCCCTTCAATGCCTCCTCAAGCCGTCTGTCAAGCCTTCACCAGAATCAGACTCCATTTTTGTGCCAGCTCCTCCCGAAGACGTCGGATCCAACTCCATAGCTCTGGCAGTCGGAATGAGGATTTTGGCAGAAGACCCCAAAGCTGCCACAGCCAAACCCGGCCCGGGGACTGCGGTGGCGGACTCGAAGACTCCAGAACTCGGCCCAAGAACCGCACCAGTTGGCCTGGGGACTTCTACAACCCAGCAAGCGGATGTTGACTCCACCCTGCCGCCTCCCAGCCCAACCGCCCTCGTCCAAGTTGCAGTTCTGGCAGTCGAAGAAATAGCAGCACCCTCATGGGTCCAGCCCATCCTCAAATTCCTGGTGAACAAAGAGCTGCCGACCGATGAAACTTCAGCTGGGCAAATACAACGCCGGGCGGCAGCCTACACCATAGTCAACAGAGAGCTGGTCAGGCGCAGCGTCACTGGTGTCTACCAGCGCTGCGTAGAGCCAGAGCAAGGCCAAGCGATTCTCAAAGACATCCATCAAGGCGAGTGCGGCCACCATGCGGCTTCAGGAGCACTCGTCGCCAAAGCCTTTCGGCACGGTTTCTTCTGGCCAACTTCCTTGGAAGAGGCCAAGGAGCTAGTCCAAAGATGCAAAGGGTGTCAGAAGTTCAGCTCCAAGCCGCACCAGCCAGCTTCTGCACTCAAGACCATCCCCATTGCCTGGCCTTTCGCAGTTTGGGGTCTAGACATGGTGGGACCATTCAAAACAGCACGAGGTGGTTTAACTCACTTACTTGTCGTAGTGGACAAGTTCACCAAGTGGATAGAAGCAAAGCCAATCAAGAAGCTGAACGGTCCGACTGCCGTAAGTTTCATCTCCGATATCACAATTCGGTATGGCATACCACACAGCATCATCACCGACAACGGCACAAATTTCGCCAAAGGCGCCTTGGCCCGTTTCTGCGCAATACAGGGCATCCGTCTAGACCTAGCGTCCGTCGCCCACCCGCAGTCAAACGACCAAGTGGAGCGAGCAAATGGCCTCATCCTGTCCGGCATCAAGCCTCGGTTGATCGAGCCTCTAGAGCGCTCGGCTGGCTATTGGCTCGACGAGCTGCCAGCCGTCCTCTGGAGTCTGCGCACGACTCCAAACAAGTCAACCAGCTTCACGCCCTTCTTCCTCGTCTATGATGCCGAAGCCGTCATCCCAACGGACATAGAGTTCGACTCCCCACGAGTCACCATGTACACCGAGGAGGAAGCAGAAGAAGCACGACAAGACGGCGTGGATCTGCTGGAAGAGGGCCGGCTGTTGGCACTCAGCCGGTCCAGCATCTACCAGCAGAGCCTGCACCGATACCACAACAGGAAGGTCAGGCCAAGATCTTTCCAAGAAGGCGACCTTGTGCTCCGGCTAATCCAGCGAACAGCCGGCTAGCACAAGCTGTCGGTGCCTTGGGAAGGCCGTTTCATCATCAGCAAAGTACTGGGCAACGATTCCTACTACCTGATCGACGCTCAGAAGCCCCGAGCACGCAAGCGGGACGACTCCAGCAAGGAGATAGAGTGGCCAAGGAATGCAAATCTCCTCCGAAGATTTTACAGTTGATGCAGTATGTACCACTTTACCTTTTGTATTAAAGTACCAAGACTTCGGGCCCCCCGAGGCGAGCTCGGGGACTGCCCTCTTTTATCTGTACGATAAAAATTATGACTGTGAGTATGTTACTCCTTTTTATGCCGTTTGGCACCGGGCTCGACAAGTCGGCCTGGGGACTTGCCGCCTTGCACTATGAAATGCTTCCTACAGTTGGACAAGTAGTGTGTAAACGCCCAAACCGTCTACTGTCAGAAGCCGCAGCTCGCAGAGCGACTGTACGGTGGGCAGCAGTAAGGTAGAATGGGCATTCGCATGAAAAATGGCTAAGGACTCAAAGCATAAAACATAGCTCAAGACAGCTTCCAGCCTTTCTCGCAAATCGACTCTCGGATAGTCGGATTGCCGTCTTCTATCTAACTTGCTCAAAAAATCTTGAAAACGGCTAAGTAGTTGCTTTCCCAAAGTAGCCTAGCACTTGATCCAGCGACAATCCGTAGAGCAGCTGTCCGATTGGCAAGGCAGGCAACTAAGAGAAAGCGGCAAAGGAAAAAAGCCAAAAGAGCATTGAGCAAGAAAAGATAGAACTCAGATAAATATATTTACATAACATAGGCCCTTGGCCGAATTTTCGAGTAGAGGTTCAAAATACACCACGCGGGTGGAATTGTGCGAATTAACAAGTTCTTCAAAGACTACTGAAGCAGACAAAACAAAGATACAGCGGCAGCTTAGGAAGCAGCAGACAGACTCGGAGGTTCGAAGGAGGCGCCAGCGCCAGGCGTCGGGGCGGCTGGCCGGCTAGTCTCGGCTTGATCGCCTCCAGCAGCAGTCGGGTCAGTTGCACGCGGCTCATTGCTCGAGGCACGGCCGAGCTGAGGCTGGCCGTCTGCTCCGTCTTCTGGTGCCTCCGCCTTGCCTCCGTCCTCCGCCTCGCCCTCTTCCTCGACGCTGGAGCCAATCACCTCCGCCGAGTCCTCACCCTAGTCTGGGTTCATCCCAAACCACTCCGGCGGTACCTCCTCGCCGTCTTCAGACCGCTCGGGGACGAAGATGCTAGTGTCGGTGTACTCGGCGATCGCCGCAGCACACTTGACGAGGGCATCTTCCGCGGACGCCAGCTCCGGCTGGGCCTCCGACCGAAGCTTGGCTAGCCGGTCTAGGTCCAGCCGGTCTAGGTCCAGCCCCGGATACCATGCCTTGACGAACTCCAAGGCCCGGCGCGCTCCAGGTCGGGCCGAAGAGCCCTTCTAGGCCTCAAGACGATCAGCCGCGACCTCCCGCCAGTCGGCCGTCAGGCTGGGGTGTGTGGAGCCTGCATATCCGGCCACATGGCGGCAATCGCCTGGGCACCGACACGCTGAAGTCGGCGCAGCATCCGGTTAGCCGGTCGGAGGCGAGCCTCGATGCTCAGGATGTGCTCGTCAAGAGTTCGGGGGGCATCGGCAGCAATCTCTGCGCCCTCCGCCCTCCGACCTTCACGGTCAGCCTTGATGGCTTAGATGGCGGCCTGCGACTGCCCAGGGAAGAAGTCTGCAAAAGACATGAAGAAACGAAGAAGCAAGTCAAAAACCAGGAGTCAGCACGATTTAAGTCGGCAGCTCGAAGAAAGAAAATAAAGAAACTCACCATCAACGATGTCTTCAATCTCGTGGAAGCCGGAGGATTGCAACGCCTCCTTGTCAGACCAGGAGGAGCATTCGCTCGTGAACTCGGCCAGGAGGGCGGTTTCTATCTCCTCCGCCTCCCTCTGCGTCTTCACAAGCAGCTCCTCTGCTTTGCCAATTGAGTGGCCAGCAGATCGCGCTCCATGGCGAGCTTGCCGCACTCCTCCTCTTTGGCACGCAAAGAAGAGTTGGCGTCGCTCAGCTGCTGTTGAAGAGAAGCGTTGGCCCCTAAGAAGAAGAAAGAAAGAAGGCGTCAAGTCATCAGTAAAGAAGGTCGCCGGGGAGATTCGGCCCGACTACTCAGTAGTCGGCCCGAATCTCAGGGACTACAGCCCCCAGGTGCGCTAACGCGCCCCCGCGAAGAAGGAAAAAGGACTTACTCCGGCTCTCCGACAGATCGGCGGTCCGCTTGCCCAGCTCTTCGATGTTACGGTTGAAGGCAGTGACGTGGAGGTTGTGGTAATCCTGCGATGAACGTTTTAGACAAAAAGTTAACACCCAAAGTTCATCAATTGGAGTTCCGGGCTGCCTACTCAGCAGCCAGCCCGAAACTCAGGGACTACACCTAGTGGGTGCGCTGGCGTGCCCCCACAGAGAGGAACAAGAAAAACAAAGACCAAAGGGAAAAAACATACCCGGACGGCTGCCCGCTACGCCAAGAATGCCTTGGTGCAACTCTAGAGAGCGTCGCCCTTAGCGCGAAGCTTCGCCTAGACGTCCAGGAGCGCCTTGTTCAGCGGCCCTGTGCCGCCTCCTCGCACCCACCCAGTAGGCGCGAGGCTTGTCGCCTCAGCGTCTGGGATCGCCGAGCTGGCAGTGCCGGCTTCCACGGGGCGGGGCGCCGAAGTCGCCTTCTCTAGGCGGTGGCGTTTTGGCGAGCTGACTTGAAGAAGTAGTCTCGCCACGGCCTCGTCTTCGGTCGGCGGCACCGGAGGGCCCGCCGACTGCCCGCCCTGCGCACCTTCAGACGGCGGCGGAGGCGGCGGCGGAACATTCACATCCGGCGTAGAGGGGTCGCCGCCCTCCCCCTCCACGATGGGGTTCTCCCCGCCGGCTTCCCCAGTCTGCCCTGTGAACTCCGGAGGCGGCGGCGCAGAGTTCAACGGGGTAACGAGAACCGACAACTGGCGGCGTGCGGCTTCCCCGGCCTGCTGCTTCGCCACGGCGGCGGCTTCTGCCTCCGCCAGTTTTTTCTTGGCGGAGGCCTCCGCCCTGTCGGCCTCCACCTTCTCCAGGCGGAGGGCCTCTTCTTTGTTGCGGTTCTCCTGTGCATTCCGCTCCGTCGCCTCCCGGAGGTCAGCAGTGGGGTCAATCCGCCGAGTGGTGGCGGACGTCTCCGCTGACCCCATGACAGAGGCGGCGGTGACCCTCTCAAGAGAGAGGGGAGCCCTGAAGCAAGAGGGGCAAGCAGAGACTTAGACAAAGTCACAAAAGAATAAAACTTTGAAGACAGAATACTTACGCGGAGACCAATGGCGGCTTCTTCACTTCCTTACGGAAGTGGATGGCCTTCGCGGCCGCCTCGTCCCGCCGGGTCGCCGCAGCCGAACCCTTGGGCTTCTTCGGCCGACTGCTGAACAAGGTCGGCACGGCCCTGCGCTTCTTTCTGCCGCCTGGAGCGCCCGGCGCGACAGAAGAGCCCGCGCCAGGCTGGCCGGCTCCTGGACGATGGCGAGGGGTGACTTCTCCCTCGGCGTCGTCGTCAGGCCAGTCGGCGAAGGTGGCCGAGGGCGTGAAGTCGCCTGCTGTTCCTCCTCCTCCCTCGGCGTCATCTTCCAGAGCCGCCGCCACCAGATCGCGGTCGTCGACGTCGCTCTCCGCCCGGTCGGCAAGGAACTCGCGGGCCGGACCCGAGGTGCCGGCTGGTGGGTGGAGGAGGGGATTCTAACCAAAGTCGGCTGGTCAAAACAAAACTCGCCAAGAAGAAGACAATCCAAAGAAAGAAAAGAAAGGCGACTCACCACGGGCGGGGGGTTGGCACAGGAGTACGGCTCCATGCCGAATCGCCAGTCCTCCAGGAGCCTGCTGTCCGAGAGGTAGTTCACCATGAAGGCCACCTCTTCGTGAGGCATGTCCTTGGTGCACATCCGACTCGGGTCGCGGTGCTCGCTCATCTGGCATATCATATGAGAGCGGCCTTGGAGTGGGAGAACTCGGTGCGAAACGAAGGCGGCCAACAGGTCTGGACCAGTCAGACCCTCCGACTGCGTCAGCACTCGGAGTCACGTGATGGCGCCGGCTCCCACAGGCGTCAGCGACTTGGCCCGGTACGGCCAGTTGGGCAGTCGCCCAGCCGGCGGGCCGGCTTCGAAAGCCGGCAAGTTGAACCAGTCTCCCCTCGCGGAGGCATTCTTGACATAGAAGTAGGATCTCTGCCACATCTTCACCGACTTGATCAGCGAGATGGAGGGGAAGGGATTGTCGGCCCCTGACCTTCGCACGACAGTGAAAGCGCCGCACTGTGCCGGCACGCCCGCAGCCTGGGTGCTGAGCTTGGAAAAGAAGAACTCCCCCCAGAGCTCGAGGGTGGGGAGGACTCCGAGGAAGCCTTCGCACATGGCCACGAAGGCGGACAGCAGCACCACTGCGTTGGGGGTGAGGTGGTGCAGCTGGAGGCCGTAGAATTCGAGGAAGGACCGGAAGAAACTGCTCGCCGGCAGCCCCAACCCGCGCAGGCAGTGTGAGCGGGAGATAACCCGCTCGCCCTCCTGCGGCACGGGGGAAATCTCGCCCTTTGGCGCAAGACGCACCTGCACGCGATCCTCGCCGGGAAGACGACGAGTCCGGCGGAGGAACTCAACGTGGTCTTCATGAACTTCGGAGCCGTCCCAGGTGCCGGAGCGCATTGGGGGAGGCATGGCGGCGGAGGAAGAACTCATTGCGAGATGTCGCCGCAGCGTTCGCCGGAGCATGGGTGCACGGCGGAGCGAAGAAGAGAAGAGGAAGGAGGAGAGCGAGGAGCAGCAAGGAGGAAGAGAACGAGGAGTAGTGGGAAGGAGGGGCACGCGTGCCCCCTCTTCCCCCTACTTATAACCCCGTGGGTTGCGAAGCCGGGGGGCGGACGTGGGGATTTACTGCGCCCGCAACCCCACGACCCCCACGATTCACATAAAGTTACTGCGCGCAGTAACTCCACGGGAATCCCAACCGTCCGCTGGGGCCGCAGCGGATCCGCTCGAGCGCCGAGGCGAGGTAGTGGCGGGCCCCGCCTATGGGCCTGTCCCGTCGCGCGCGTAGGCTTGCAGGCGGCCTAGCCACGTGCCCTCGCGTGACAGGCCTAGAACGGGCGGCGGCCAGGAGGCTTAGCTAGCACGCCACTTAAATCCCGCCGCGATGTTCGAAATACCGAGTGAGTCGGAATTGAGTGGGTCCGAGTTTAGCAAGTCCGACTCCTTTTAATCGGCCCAGCAGAAGTCAATCAAAGACCATGTGTTGAGCACCCGGAAAGAGAAACTGCTGAGGCTTCTCGGCCGATCGTCCGCGGCGCCTCACCAGCTTCGGGGACTACTGTCAGAGTAATGGGCCATGGGTAGGCCAAACCGGGTCCCAGAACCATTCAAGACATCGGGGCGGGCTGCGCCCCTCAAAGACCCCAGGACGAAGAGCCGCCTCCTGAGGAGTCGACGGCAAGACGGCCGACTGCCCCCTCACGGCCGAGTCCCAGGGATGACTTCCAGAGAAGCCGGCTTTGGGGAGTCGGCCCACGACTCCAACAAACCCCATGACCTCATCAAAGGGGACGAGGCAGGGGCGTGGCTACAGTGAAGCCCACCCCGCCCCTCACCAAGGGCAGGCATGACCACAACACGCCATACCCCAGAAGATCTCCGTGCGGCGTGGCACTGTTTCCATGCCGGCCCTGACATCAGCATCGCAGGGCCGAATCCTGCACCCACGACGGCTTGTCTATACGGCCTGGAGGCAGCAGGCCCCACCAGTCAGTGAGACCTCGGGAGACGGCAGGAGAACCACCAGTCGGACCCGTCGGGAGTCGGCCCGGGGGAGTCGGCCGAGCCCTCCCCCGGGGCCCACGTGCCATTAATCAAGATGTGATGGGGAGAGGCAACAGTGATCGCCCGCCGGGCGGCGGGGCTGTTGCCATGACCTCATAATCAAGCCCGCGTCATCAGAAGCACGGCTACAGTAAGCAGCAGCAGGCAAGACCCGCCAGCAGCGGACGCGGGCTGTCGGCTCCGTACCCGGCTAGTCGGTGGGGCCCGCCAGTCGGCGGGCCCCAGCGGTCGGCAGAGAAGACGGGGGCCAGAGACACTGACGGCTGGGCCCGCGCCCAGCCAGATTACCATTGTACCCCTGGGGGGTAGGCCTATATAAACCCCCAGGGCACCCATCCAAAGGGTTGGAACCCACTAGCTCTAGACCAGATCATATAGAAGGGAGAGAGCTAGCCTTGCCCTCTCCTACCACCAGAAAACAGCTCAAGGAGCAACCGTGTAAACACTTTGGCCATAGTGATCATGCGGAGACCCCGCAGAGCAGCAGTAGGGGTATTATCTCCCTGGAGAGCCCCGAAGCTGGGTAAGATTCACCGGCATGCATGTCTTCGCCTCATCCCGTTTCCAGGCACTGGCGACGTTCTACTCGCCCCCACCATGATAAGACATCCGTTGGCATATGTCGCACCAAAGCCCCGACATCGAGAATTTGATTTACTCACTCGACTTGGCCACTAGTTTGAGGATGAAAAGTTGTGCTGAAACGGATGTTGGTGCCCATGGCCTTCTGAAAAGAATCCCAAAACTTGGAGGTGAAGATGCTGCCACGATCTCAAGAAATCAACTGCGGAATGCCGTGCAGAGAGACAATCCGGGAGGTATATAGCTCTGCCAATTGAGCTGCTGTGACAGATTCTTTGATAGGAAGGAAATGAGCCACTTTAGTGAGTTTGTCGATGACAACGAAGATATCATCATTGCCACGCTTGGACTTTGGAAATCCAGTCACGAAGTCCATCTCAATGTGGTCAAACTTCCATTCTGGAATGGCAAGAGGTTGGAGGAGACCAGCTGGTCGTTGGTGTTCTGCCTTCACTCTTCTCCAGACATCACATTCATTCACGAACTAAGAAATCTCGCGCTTCATTCGAGTCCACCAATACGACTGCTTGAGGTCCTGGTACATCTTTGTCCTTCCAGGGTGGATAGAGAGGAGTGAATTGTGAGCCTCATTCATAATGACATTACGAAGGTCACCTTCAGGAACAACAATATGATCCTCGAAGAATAGAGTATCCTTGTCATCAAGACGATAGCACTTGTACTTGGGTTGACTCTTGGTAGTGCCAATCTTCACCTTCTTCACCATAGCATCAAGAAGTTGAGCCTCGCGAATCTGATCTTCCAAAGTAGGAGAGACTTGAAGGTTGGCCAGGAAACCTTGAGGAACAACTTGCAGATTGAGTTTGCGGAAAGCTTCACAAAGCTCATGTTGGTAAGGCTTGAGAATCAGACTGTTGCAGTAAGCCTTCCTGCTCAATGCATTAGCAATTACATTGGCCTTGCCTGGAGTATATTCGATACTCGGGTTATATTCTTGAATCATTTCGACCCAACGAGTCTGCCTGAGTTTGAGGTTTGGCTGAGTGAAGATGTACCTGAGACTCTTATGATCAGTGAAGATGTCCACTTTTCTTCCCAATAAGAGATGTCTCCAAGTTAAAAGAGCATGCACAACTGCCGCCAACTTGAGGTCGTGAGTGGGGTAGTTATTTTCATTGGGCTTCAACTGGCAAGAGGTATAAGCCACAACTTTCTTCTCTTGCATCAACACTGCACCAAGACCTTGAAGAGAAGCATCACAAAAGACCTCGAACGGTTTGGATTCATCAGGAGGTGTCAGAACTGGAGCAGTGACTAACTTCTCTTTCAGGGTGTTGAAAGCGATGTCACATTCAGGAGACCAAACGTACTTGACGTGCTTCTGGAGAAGGTTGGAAAGAGGCTTTGCGATCTTAGAGAAGTTCTCAACGAACCTTCGACAATAGCTTGCGAGCCCAAGGAAGCTGCGGAGTTGCTTCACATTCTGAGGTGGTTCCCAATTCACAATTGCAGACACCTTCTCAGGATTCACAGCAATGCCCTTGGCGGAGATGATATGCCCAAGGTAGAGAACCTCATCGAGCCAAAACTCGCACTTTGAAAACTTGGCATAGAACTGATGTTCTCTGAGCTTATCCAGCACCAAACGCAAGTGCTTGGCATGATCTTCCTTGTTCTTGGAAAAGACCAAAATGTCATCGAGGTAGTCCAAGACGAAGTCATTTGTGTAGGGGTTGAAGATGAAGTTCATCATGCGAGAGAATGTTGGAGGAGCATTGACGAGGCCGTATGACATGACAGTGTATTCATATGAACCATAGCTTGTTCTGAATGTTGTCTTGGGGATATCTTGTTCACTAATGTGAATCTGATGATAGCCCATCCGGAGATCAAGCTTGAAGAATACTTGAGCACCTTTGATTTGTTCAAACAGCTCATTGATGTTGGGAAGTGGGTACTTGTTCTTTATGGTCTTCTTGTTCACTGGACGGTAGTGGACACAGAGTCAGTCCGTTCCATCCTTCTTCTTCACAAAAAGAACTCCACAACAAAATGGAGAAGAACTTGGTCGGATGAGACCCATACGCTCTTGAATATCGAGTTGCTTCTTCATCTCCTTCAACTCTTCAGGTCCAAGCTTGTAAGGACGTTTGCAAACAGGTTCCGTGCCAGGCTCAAGATCGATGACGAATTCAACTGGCCGGTGCGGACGCATTCCTGGAAGCTCTTCTGGAAAGACGTCTTGATATTCGCAAATGACTGGAATTTGAGAAATAGCATCCAGTTCACCCTTCTCATTGAGAGAAAACAGATGAATGGTATCATCATGAGCGGCAAAGACAATTATCCGCGGAAGAAGAACTAGAGCTACAACAATTCCCACCTATGAAACTCCCGAACCTTTCCAGTTATGCAATCAGGTGTTGGGGATATAGGGGAAGCATAATATCTCACCCAAAGCTAGAAAATCCTACATCCAGCTGTATCCATCCTTCAACACATAACCAAGAAACCTTCGGAAATCATTTACCTCAACCTTCAAAAAGCATCCGTTATACAAGTTATGGCAATACTCCCGAACTCCCGCCCCAGTACTGGGTGGCGTCGAGGTTATCTCACCAACAACTACATAAAAGAGATTTTCGATGTCGGCGAAACTCAGGTATTCTAGAATCTCAACGATAAAATTGTGATGACAACAGCTCGGAGCTCAACTCCCCGGGACAGTGCCACAACCCCTAAATGTCAGGAGGCACCAAGAACAATGTTCTCGTCACAAAACCATCGGAACGATTCCAAGATACCCGCGTGATCCTAAAAAAATTTAGTGAAATTTGAGAAGAGAGGAGTCAAAACTCTACGTCAGGATGCCTCACCAGAGCGACGAAGGGACTGAGAAGTAAAAACAAGTCCTACTCTCCGATATATATAATTCCTAAAAGACACAAAACATTTTTCTAGACTCAACAACGCCAACGATTCGATCAAGCAGGGGGATCCTAAGGTCGAGGACGGCTCTGATTACCAACTTGTAACGCTCTTGATGCGGCTATATCTCCCACGTGTCGAAGCGCGACTTAGAGGCATAACCCCATTGAAAGCAATGCCGCAAGTGAGGTAATCTTCACAACAACCGATGTAAATAAATAAAGGGGAAAGGTACATAGTTGGCTTACACTCGCCATGTCACACAAATACATAAATAAGTCATTACATTCATCCAGTACAGTCAGGGTCCGACTACGGAACCAAAATAAAGATCAACCCTCAAATGCGACAAAGTCCCCGATCGCCCCAACTGGGCACCACTACTGATCATCTGGGAAAGACACGTAGTAACGACAAGAGTCTTCATCGAACTCCCACCTGAGCTCGGTCATATCATCTAGAGCGGTATCATCGGTCCCTGCATCTGGTTTTGGAAGTAATCTGTGAGTCACGGGGACTCAGCAATCTCACACCCTCGCGATCAAGACTATTTAAGCTCATAGGAAGGGTAAAGGTATGATGTGGAGCTGCAGCAAGTGACTAGCATATATGGTGGCTATCATACACAAAAGAGAGCGAGAAGAGAAGGCAAAAGCACAGTCGAACAACTATGATCAAGAAGTGATCCTAGAACAACCTACATCAAGCATTAATCCAACACCTTGTTCACTTCCCGGACTCCGCCGAGAAGAGACCATCACGGTTACACACGCGGTTGGTGCTTTTTAATTAAGTTAAGTTTCAGGTTATCTACAGCCGGACATTAACAAATTCCCATCTGCCCATAACCGCGGGCACGGCTTCCGAAAGTTCAAATCCCTGCAGGGGAGTCCCAACTTAGCCCATCACAAGCTCTCACGGTCAACGAAGGATATTCCTTCTCCCAAGACAATCCGATCAGACTCGGCATCCCGGTTACAAGATATCCTCGACAATGGTAAAAAAAGTCCAGCAACACCGCCCGAATGTGCCGACAAATCCCGATAGGAGCTGCACATATCTCGTTCTCAGGGCACACTCAGATGAGACATCCTATGAGTAAAACCAACCCTCAGGTTGCCCCGAGGTGGCCCCGTAGTCTACTCGGTCGGACCAACACTCAGAGGAGCACTAGCCCAGGGGGGTTTAATAAAGATGACCCTCGGGCTCCGGAAACCCAAGGGAAAAAAGGCTAGGTGGCGAATGGTAAAACCAAGGTTGGGCATTGCTGGAGGAGTTTTATTCAAGGCGAACTGTCAAGGGGTTCCCATTATAACCCGACCGTGTAAGGAACGCAAAATCCGGGAACATAACACCGATATGACGGAAACTAGGGTGACAAGAGTGGAACAAAACACCAGGCATAAGGACGAGCCTTCCACCCTTTACCAAGTATATAGGTGCATTAAGATAAACAAGATAATATGGTGATATCCCAACAATAAACAAGTTCCAACAAGGAACGATCTCCAAACTTCACCTGCAACTAGCAAGGCTATAAGAGGGACTGAGCAAAGCGGTAACATAGCCAAACAACGGTTTGCTAGGACAAGGTGGGTTAGAGGTTTGACATGGCAATATGGGAGGCATGATAAGCAAGTGGTAGGTATCGTGGCATAGGCATAGCAAAAGAGCGAGCATCTAGCAAGCAAAGATAGAAGTGATTTCGAGGGTATGGTCATCTTGCCTGCAAAGTTCTCAATGTTGCATTGATCCTAGTAAGCGTACTCAACGGGCTCCTCGTTCACGTACTCGTCTCCCGGCTCTACCCAAGCAAGAACAACAAGCAAACGGAACACAATCAACCACGTGCAATGCTCAAGCAACATGATGCAAAACATGGTATGATATGCGGGATGCGATATGTGATGCATAGGCATGATTTGGAAAGTAATGATTGAACCTGGCCTCAACTTTGAAAACCAAGAGTGCCACTGGAAAGGTGAGGTGATTCCGGTTAAATTGATATAAAGATCACCGGAATCGGAAGCACGGTTTGGAAATGGCAAGCAAAACAAATACGGCACCAATCTGCGATTAACAGCAAGTAGCCATCTAAATGCAACAAGAACAACATGCTACAGCACTCCAACATGGCAACAAAATACATGGCAGGGATCCACTCATGATGCTTGACAAAAGATGAACACTAAGCTACGGCTAAATCACTCATTAACAGGTTCAAACAAGGTTTAGAGCACGATAACTATATGCTACAGGAACATATCATGGCAAAGCAAAGCAAGGCATGAAGCTACTCAAAGAATATAATAAAAGTCCCTTAGTGACCATCAGCCAAAAGGGATCAGAAAATACAATTGCAATCATGTGAACATAGCAAAAACATAAACAGATTCAGACTTAGTGAAAAACTGGAACATGGCAAAACAAATAATGAGTAGGCATGTTTACGAGCTCGATGCACTCACTACGAGGCATTGCATGACAAACTAAGCATACACCAAGAAAATAGACATGTCATAGAAGCTAGACATGGCAAGAACAACAACATAGCACGCATGGATCAACAACAACAAGCTTGGCAAAATTGCAAAACATGTTAACAATCTGCCAGGAACATTTTGTAGGCAAAGTAGAGCTCGATTGACTCAATCTAGGGTGCTCCATAATTGCAAACAAACACATCCTTACTGATCATACTCAAAAGAGGCACGGATCACTAGGAAACAACATGAATATATGGCTTAAAATTAATGACAGGGCAAGGACTTGGTGAAATTCTAAGTCCCTGAAATCAGCATCATTGGGTAAGCTACTTTGCATGCTTTTGCTAGTCACCACAAGGATCACAAAAATACATGGCATACACCCCTGTAAAGATAACATGGCATTCTTCAAAACACATGTAGGGCTCAGGATCATAGCATGCACACATTAATCATGGCAAAAATGACAAAAGTGCATTTCCTGAAACAGATCTGAAACTATCATCACATAGCCCTCTTCCAACACAATTTCGGGAATCAAGATGAGCTGAAATGAAAATGATGCAATGAGATGAAATGATGTACTCGTCGAGACTAACATTTTGATATGCTACACACACAAATCGGAGCTATGATGAGGAAGTAATGGCATGCCAAAGAATGCAAAAAATAACTGAGAGAGGGGGAGAAAGTCAACCGATCCGAATCTAGGGTTTGCACGCTGATCAAGGATCGTTGGATCCGAGCTCGTCAGAGCTGTGCACGAGGTTGCTGGAGTTGGAGTCCACTGGATCCGGCCGAGAAGAGGACGGAGAGGACGACGAGGTGGTCGGCGCGATGTGGGCGCGGCGGCTCCGGGCCGGATGCGCGAGGCGGTGCGGCGTGAGAGGTCGCCGGCAGGGCGAGGAGGTAGACGATGGTAGCGGCAGGGTGCGCGGCGAGGCGGCGGGACCGGCGAGCGGCGCAGTGCGGCGGAGCGGGCGGCACG